>NC_035443.2:40254302-40604704 GCF_002127325.2 Helianthus annuus
CCCTTTTTGTTTTAAACACTTTGGGACGCAACATGTAATCTATATAAACACACGCCACTTGAAACTTGTTTATAAACATACTCTGTCCACTATTAAACATGAAAACATGATACTTGTGAGTCTTATATGCTACGTGAACGTTGAATCTTATGTTTAGCCTACATTGACAATTATAGCGCTATAGGAGTAACGCACCGCCCTTGAAACTTGGGGTATTGTTAAGTTTGATACTTTTACCTCCTCCTCGTTGCGACGATGTAGGAAAGACACTTTGCATTGGAGACTTGGGTTAACATATAGATTACTTTGACTATTTATGCTATTTATGCATGTAGAAACTTGTAATATGTTATTCATGTCGGATATGAGTAATTAAACACTTTGACTATTTATGCTATGTATTAAACTTGTATACTCGCCAACATTTTTGTTGATTTTATTTTAATACATGTTGCAAGTTGATAGTTTGGACGTTGAAGAATCAAGCTAGGGTGACTTTAGATACACACCTTAGAAAAACAATATTTTGAACAATGTTTGAATTTTGATGATGATTGATACAATTTTGACTATGTTTTGGTTTGTATGACAATCTAGTTCTTATTATGAAATTTTGATTAATCTATATTGACACAAGTAGCGTTATGATGCTTTGAGCGATTTGTTCGTCCTGTCCCGATGTTTCCGCCATCGGTTGGGGTGTGATAGGGTGCCCCGGGATCTTTAAGTTTTTGTGGGAGAGAAGTTGACAAAATTGCATTTACATTAGCTGTCAAATCAAGTTTCTTAGGTAACTTATGTTGTTTTTGAGTACATAAATCTTTCAAAAATTTTGCATAAGAAGGGATTTGACAAATCGCATCAATCAACGGTAAGTTAATTTTGACTTGCTTAAATACATCCCACATTTCCTTAGATTGGAGTCCCCTTTTCCCATAAATCGATGCTTTAATCGGATTTACTAAAATGGAATGATATGGGGGGGGGGGTATTAGTCTCCACACCCTTATCCATCACTTTAGTAGACTCGTTACCCACAACCTCTTGATTTGTTGAATTTTTAAAAGTTTGATGAGGTTGAGTTTTAGTAACATGAGTTTCTATTTCTTGGTCATTATCGGATTCATCACTAACATCCTCCACCATACCTTCAACAAATTGTGATGGAGTTTCAACATTGTTCTCATAAGACTTACCATTTCTAAGAACACATACCTCATTGACGTATGCATTTTTGCTGTTCTTTGATGATGCTTAATATTGTGGGTTGATTGTTGTGTCACTTGGAAGCTTTCCCTGTTGTCTTATAGCCACTTCTTCTGCTAGTTGACCAACTTGTTGGGTTAGAGATCCCACGGTCTTACCTTGAACTTCTTGTTCTTGCACCACCCCTTTCAAAATTCCTAAAATCTCATCTAACTTGGTTGAACCTTCAATGGTTGCATTTCCTTGTGATGAACTTGCTTGGCCTTGATTTTGACTTTGACCTTGTTGGAAATTTCTTGATTACCCTTGTTGTTGAGGTATTCCTTGTTGGTACCCACCTTGATTGAAGCCTTGATTGAATTGCCCCCCTTTGATAGTTACCTTGAAATTTTATTTGACGGGGCTGAAATTGTTGTTGTCCACCTTGTTGGCTTGATCCTTGAAAGTTAGGATTCATTTGATTCGCGGGGTTGTCGTATTGAAAATTTGGATGATTCCGCAATCCGGGATGATACGTGTTAGAATTCATATCATAAGACTTCCTTTCCTCGTATACTTGATTAACTTCTTCACTACTTCCAAAATTCATAGGGCAATCGAAAGCAACATGCCCCATATCTCCACATATTTCACATAACGCTTGTACCTGCGAAACAAGAGAAACATCCTTTCCCAACTTTTGGCAAATCATATCAATTTTCTTTTCTAATGCATCAAACCTTTCATTACTAGGTTGGTTATTTACAATAATTTGATGTGGTTTAACACTTCGATCAGCGAAAGCTTGAGTTTTTGAACTTTTACTTAAAGTTTCTAAAAAGTTCCATTCACAATTCTCATCATGAGTTAAAAAGGTTCCACCACTACATGCAAAGACAACTTTTTGATCCTCGGTAACTAAACCATCATAAAACTTTTTGACCAAATCCCATTTAGGGATGTCATGATGAGGACACATTCTAAGCATTTCATTAAAACGTTTGAAGGCTTCATGAAATGTTTCCCCAACATGTTGACTAAAAGATTTGATAGCATTTCGAGCTTCACTAATTTTACTAATCGAATAGTATTCCTCAAGAAAAGTTCTTTGCATTTCATCCTATGTTCGAATACTATCAGATGGTAAAGTTGAAAACCATTGTTTAGCTCTATCTTTGAGTGAAAATTGAAAAAGACGTAATTTTACCTCTTCAGGTGTAAAGCCTTGTTTCCCAATGGTGCTACATATTACTGCATAGTCAATCAAATGTGTGTAAGGCTCGTCTGATGCAACTCCCCTAAAGTTGGTAAAATAGCCAAGTACTGAGGCCGGATTTCAAATATTCTCCCATTTAAAACCGGTGTAACAATTGGAGATGGGATCCTAAAGATCATCGGCCTGAAATGAGTGTCTACTCCAGGTAGTGGTGGATCACCTTCACTATCAGCCATATTTGTGCTTTCGGTATCGCTTTCTTCGGAATCAGAAATGTATGAAGAGATTGGATGTGAAGTCAAGCTTGCTCTATGGACAATTCGGTTATGCCTTTCTAATCTTTCTATCTCCAGAACAAATGCTAATGGTGATGATCTTCCAGAATGTCTAGTATGCATGCAATGAAACTACTACCTGTGCAATCACCACACCAAACGTAACAAAGAGTAAAAAGATACAAGACTTATGATACTTTTGGATTTTTATCAATATTTAACAAAAACAGAAAAGCAATCAACTAAAAACAAACACCAAGCGCACGTGCTCCCCGGCAATGGCGCCAAAATTTGATCGACGTCGAAATACCGATCAAAGATAAAAGATTAAATGCTCCTAAGTACCCGTAATTAGTAGTGGAAAATAGGGTGTCGAACCACGAAGAGCTAGTGGTTGGTGTAAGATCTCAATCGATTGCAAAACATGGTAAAAACTTAAAATTGGATTTGTGTTTTGATTTGAGAAATTAGAATTAACTAAAGTTGTAAATTCAGTTAAGTAAACAATGAGCACAACCAAGTATCAAGTTTGATAGCGCAACTAGTAATTTAAGTTTGCGAATCTGGTTTGGAAGATTATATAGACATAACCTTGTGACATCATATGTGAATTGAGTATTGAAAGACCTATACTTGTGTATCTAAGCTTACAACGATTGAACACCGATGTAATTAGGCTATCACAAAATGATCACCATCAAATATAAACATGTTAACATAACCTTCAATCATATATCTTGACATTCAATGATTAAACACCAATTAACTCAAAATACATGAAGTGATTCAAGAAAACAACGTTTAGGAACAATCAACACATGAAATAACACATAAAAACTTAGCAAATGTCATAGATCTCTAACAAACACCATGAATTCATGTCCAACATAGATAAACAACTCAAATTGAACTAAATGGCATACAAACCCTAGCCCTTGGTTGTGACCACAACGGTTTTAGCCACACATGATCATGCTTGATGAAGATATGTTGCGATTTCAATAGCAATTGGTGAAATCTTGATGTTAAAACACTTTATGAATGAGTATTACTCGTCCCTTGATGTCTCCTAGCCTCCAATGGTCAAGAATATCCGCAAAATCCAAAGAAAAACATGTTTATTTGGCTAAAATATTACAAAAACCGTCCAGAACCGCCCAGGGGCCGTAACATACGGCCTACCCAGTAAAATACGGCCTGCCTACAATTTACGAGACTTAAACATGAAACTGATGCAGAGGAGGCCGTAAAATACGGCCCGGGCCGTAATTTACGGCCCTGAGCCTTTGTTTCATCCGTTTCATTTCCAAATTTTGTCTCGTACATGCCCGTCTCGTTTCTTGGTGCTATATCCATCCAAAATGCATCCAATCTTCACCTGGAACCTGCGGAAATAAACTTGACAAAGTAACTCTTTCCAAATGGTATTCATGATCGAAAACACAATTTAACATGCTAAAATGTCACACATTAAAAACATACATCAAAATTCCCCAACTTAAATCTTTTTCGTCCCGAAAAAGGAAATTACAATGGGATCAGACTGGTTTGCAATCCTAAAACACTTTGTCTCCCGAGAAGTTCAAAGTAGGCTTGATAGATATTGTACATTTTTATGAGATGCAACTTTCAAGTAACTTTCAATGCAACACTTGGGCAATGGTCAGCTTTTAACACACACATGTTTTTCACCAATGCAAGCTAAGGTCATAAGGCATATCCAACCCACAAGACTGACAACAATCAAGAGTTTACAACCAAGCAAGCGAATAAGTATAAATTACCTAATTAAACCTAATATGCCTCAACTTGTCAATACATAGGGGTTTCACACTCCTCATAATGTATCATTCCCCTCAGGTTATTTAGTGGACTAGTAAAAATGGTACTAGTATTTTTTCTGAAACGCTCAATCTACAATTGCAACATTATTAGCATATGCTAGTACAGAAATCAAACCGCCACCTCTTAACAAAAGACTAAATGCAAATCAAGAGGGCATCATGGGTTGGCTTGGGTGAATGGTTTGGAATTAATGTTGGGCAAATGGCTAAAAAGTGAAGAAATCCGAATCCTACAACATAACACAAATAACTAAGTACTAACATAACTCGTGTTATTTTGAACCGTATATACATGACTCACTTTTTTTTTGCAACCATGTACTTTGGTCAATTGACCTCTCATGCATAGCAACATTTTTTATTTTTTGTTTTCATTTTTTTCTTTCTTTTTGGATCGATATCACAATAAACTAAACAAACTATCGACGTTGACCCGGATTTGATCAAAAAGTTTAAAAGAAGAGGTAGAAATGGCTTAATGGAAAATTGGGTGAATATTTGTGGGTTTTAACAAATGGAAGGAATAGGCTCGAATTGGTGATCTAATGGATACTTTAAGGTGGGTTAATCAAATGAAATGGTTTTAATCAAGAAGGGGTATCCTAACGCCTCTATCACTTTTGCATAAATCTCAGTTCAAGATCTTGGAATGTATAACTACACTAGTTCTACCATAATGTACAATTTTGGGTAATCCTCTACAAAGAAAAGAGCATGATATATATGAATGTGCTTGAGTAGGCTCAAATTCTCACAAAAATGGAAGGATCTGGGTAAAAGTGTGAAACATGTGTTGACAAGCATATGGCATATTATCCTCAAATAGGTATTTCTATCTATTTAACTTGCAAAGTGTACTCTATCAAGCAACTTAAAGGGCTAACCATGCCAAAGGACGTATGCTTATTCACCGGTTATAACATGCAATGAATTGTATACCTAATCATACTTGCATGCTCAAAGTCAGTTACTTGAATATTTATTATCCTCTTTTTTCGTACAATCATCACAAATCCTATTATCCCTTCTTTTCGGATCAACTTCATGCCTAAGTATCGCATGCCGAAATTTCATCATTTCCCATTCACGTGTAACACTTTTTCAAGGACTTAACTCATTCATTCATCAATCAAACACGTAGCATGTGTGACATTTAGCAACTTGAGTTCATCTTTATTAGAAACTTAAAACAAATGCAACTACATGAAAATGCAAACTAGTGTACCACACTACTACGTTCCTACATGAAACACACCAAAAAACAAATAAACAAACATCATCACATCACTATGTGTCACACCCCAACCGATGGCGGAATCATCGGGGCGTGGCACTGAGCGAAACAGATTGTTCAGAAGTTTCCACAACAACTATCATACAATTCAGTTATATAACACGTCCCATACCGTGTCCCAAACAATAACAAGTTATCATAGAAATCAACTAAACAATATGGGAACTGTTCCGACAACTCAGATTCTTAATTATTACAGACCGAATTTAAATATTGTTTTAAGACTTCTAGACGGCTATCCGTAAATCTTACTGACTACAGGTGCCAGTACAAGATCTACAGATAATTATGGCCCTGGAGCAGGTATGTGGACACTGTCCTAAGGTCACAGGCTCCTAGAAGCTTATTATTGCCTCGCTTCCCTAGCACGCTAGGAGCTTAAACACCTGTCACATACGTTAAAATAAAAGTCAATACATATAATGTAAAGGTGAGTACACAAGTTTGATATAGCATATAAAGTTCGAAAAGTTTACGCATAACCAAGCACGTACACAAGGGCAAACGATGCATGTAAATTATCAACATGGGACCATCGATACCAACGACTTCAAGTTGACTGTCCGAGACAGTTCGCAATACATGATTACCACTGTAATCCATGCAAGTAATTGTCCTTAGCAACCCCCGTGTGAACGGGTGCTGAGTCCAAACTATAGTACTACGTTGCTAAAGCAGGCAGATAGCACTCCACGTGTAAACATAATAAACAGCAATCATTTAGACAAGTAATACATGCAAGTAGGTTAGCGTTCAAATAGTTTGTGTTGTTTGTGAATTTGATAGATTACGTATGTAACACCCAAAAGTGCTGAAAGCAAAAAGGGATCGAGTATACTCACAGTGGTTGGTTGTGGTTTGAGAGGAGCACTGAGAATAGGTTAGCCTGAATAGTTCGATAACACAACGATGAGTAACGCGGAAAAAGTGAACAGTGGAAACTGGATCGGATAGACCAATCGATCGGACAGCTGTTCGATCGAGTGGGCTGTTCGATTGGTTTGAAAGTCCGTTCGAACATCCATTCGATCGGCCGGCTGGCTCGATCGGCTGGTTCCTTCAAGTGGATTGTTGCTTCCTTTGATGAGAAGGATGTGTTTGTGTATGATGGTTTGTACTACCTTTCAAGTTGGCCGATCGAACAGCTGTTCGATCGGTTAGCCCAACCGATCGGCTAGCACTTCATTGTTTTCAAATATGTCACTCGATCGGTTGGCATGCTCGATCGGGTAACATTCCAATGTTTCGAAAAGTCTGAGTGTTTTGAAGTGTAGTATCTCATGATTCGAGTAGTAATGATCACAATCGAGTGGCTCGATCGATCGAATAGAACTCTGTCAATATTACACTTCATGAGTTTGTGGGACTAAGTGCTAGTCGATCGGTTAGCCTAGTCGATCGGCTGGCATAGTCGTTCGGTTGGGCTGTTCGATCGAACAGCCTAGCCGTTCGGCCAGCGTCTCGATTCGGTTAACCTATCACTTAACACTTGGTTATTCCCGTTAATTGTTGATGTTTTAGAGATATTTTGACTACGAGTTGAACCACAAAGCTGAAGTCCCTACTTAGTCTACTGACTCGAGCAGGAATCACCCAAGCTCGGCCAGAGGCGGTTTGGAACTTAAGTTTAACGTTTAACCCGAAATCGGTATATCTCTCGGTAGAACCCGAATCTTGAACCATGTGTTTGTTTAGATTGATTTATAAATCGGTTCAAGTCTCGTTTTCACCGTTTTGAGTGTAAAAGAGTTGAAAGATAGATGAAAACCCATCTCCCAATCCTTTTCCACCGTGAAATGTTAAGATCTTCGGTAGATTTTAGGTTATTTATGTGGAAATCGGTTAGATCTAAGCTATTCATGGTGGAATGATGTCAAAACTTAGTGTTCTTGAAGAACACATGATGACATCACCCAAGAACACCTAGATCTTGGTGATTTCACGGTTGGAATTCAGATTTTGAAAGATAGAAAGATGGAGAATCGATTAAAGATCAAAAACGTACAAAGATTAGAGCGAGATACTTACCGGTTTGAGAGAAATCTGAGATTTAGTGAGAAGAAGAGGCTGGTCGGTCAGAGCTTTTCCAAAAGTGGAAAGTTTGACAAGGACAGCCCTATTTATAAGCTTCCAAAAGAGGAAAGGGTCAGCTGATCGAACAGCATCCCTGATCGAGCGGCTGCCCGATCGAACAGCCTGTTCGATCGGCTAGCCTGTTCGATCAGGTTGCCCTGTTCGATCGGCTAGCCTGTTCGATCAGGTTGCCCTGTTCGATCGGCTTGCCTGGTTTTGAGTGTTTCGCGACGATTTTTTGATATTTCGGTTCGATAGACGATGATTTGAGAATGATAGAATTCCTAATCAAATTACTTTTAGTCTCAACTACTATATCTAACATACAAGCATCCTTACAACCATTTCGGGTTCGATTTCCATTGAGTTTGATTCACCTTTGAGTCTTGATTGATTTGATTGATTCACCACACACTTTAACATAAAAGTAAACATGCACAAGTAACACATAAGGCACACACACGTATAAAAGTACTAAAATCCCCACACTTGAGTTCGATGATTGATTTGATTAGCTTGATTATTGATTGACTAGCTTTATTGCATTGTTACTTCCTATCATTCACAGTCGGTCGTTGATTCACAGTTCGATTATCGGTCGATTAGTTTGATTATACAACACTTACTCCAAATAATATGAAAATCAAAATGAAACTAAAATGAAATTAATCTTTATTGATCTTTAATTCCAATAACAGTCAACTCTTGACTTTGACTTTGACTTTTGTGAAAACACGGGGTGTTACAGTCTCCCCTCCTTTAGGGAATTTCGTCCCGAAATTAGGCCGAGAACCGTACATCGCCGTGTGATTTTACCAATTTGATGCTTCAGATCTATCTGAACAACTGCGGGTACTTGGCCTTCATGTCACTTTCGAGTTCCCAAGTGAACTCCGCGCCTCGTTTGCCTTCCCATCGTACTTTTACAATAGGAATGCGAGAGCGTCTGAGTTGCTTGGTCTGTCGGTCCATGATTTCGACAGGCTTTTCCACGAAGTGTAGCGTCTCATTGACCTGAAGATCGTCGAGTGGTATTATTGCGTCGTGGTCGGCTACGCATTTTCGAAGGTTTGAAATATGGAAAGTCGGGTGGACATTGCTGAGTTCCTCCGGTAATTCGAGTTTGTAGGCAACTTTACCGATCCTTTCCAGAATCTTAAAAGGTCCAACAAATCGAGGCGCAAGTTTCCCTCTTTTGCCGAATCGGACTACTCCCTTCCAAGGTGATACCTTTAGGAGCACGTAGTCGCCAACTGCAAATTCGCGGGGCTTGCGTCGTTTATCGGCGTACATCTTTTGTCTGTCCCGTGCTTTCACCAAATTTTCCCTTATCTGGTGGATCTTGTCAGTCGTTTCTTGCAGAATCTCGGGCCCAGTCAATTGTGAATGACCGACCTCGTGCCATACAATAGGCGAGCGACATCTCCTACCATACAGGGCTTCGAAAGGTGCCATTTCGATGCTGGAGTGATAGCTATTATTGTACGAAAATTCGACCAACGGTAGGTGTTTGCTCCAACTACCACCAAAATCGATAACACACGCACGGAGCATGTCTTCAATAGTACGAATCGTTCTTTCAGTCTGCCCGTCGGTTTGCGGGTGGAATGCGGTACTCAAATTCAGCGTCGTACCAAGAGCTGCTTGAAAAGTTTCCCACAATCTCGATGTAAACCGAGCATCGCGATCAGAAATGATGTCTCGAGGCGTACCATGATTCTTAATGATCTCGTCGGTGTAGATTTGGGCTAGCTTGGCCACCTTATAGTCTTCTCGTATTGGCAGAAAGTGGGCTGATTTGGTTAGACGGTCGACTATAACCCAAATACTGTCGTGACCTGATGGCGTGGTCGGAAGCTTAGTTATGAAATCCATAGCTATGCTTTCCCACTTCCATACGGGTATCGGCGGTTGTTCGAGTAAGCCTGAAGGTCTCTGGTGTTCAGCCTTGACTCTTGCACAAGTTAAACAGCTACCAACATATAGAGCAATATCCCTTTTCATCCCAGGCCACCAGTACTTGTAGCGAAGGTCCTGGTACATTTTGTCCGCACCGGGATGAATGGAATATCGGGATTTGTGGGCTTCGTTCATGATGATCTTTCGCAAATCTGTCCTCCTCGGAACCCAGATTCGGTCCAGATAATAGAATATCCCGTTGGCCTTGCTCACGAGCTGAGTTCCATCGTGATAGATTCGTTCTTTCTTCAACGTACGCTCGTTAAAGCAAGCGTGTTGTGCTTCGCGGATGAGAGCTTCGAGGTTATACTGAGCCTGGATGTTTCGAACACCTATCACGTAATTCTTTCTGCTGAGGGCGTCTGCAACTACATTCGCCTTGCCTGGGTGATAACGGATCTCACAGTCGTAATCGTTGAGAAGTTCTACCCATCGGCGTTGACGCATATTGAGTTCTCTCTGGTTAAAGATATGTTGTAGGCTCTTGTGATCGGTGAAGATCGTACACTTTGTTCCATACAGGTAGTGTCGCCAAATCTTTAAGGCAAAGACAACTGCGCCTAGCTCGAGGTCATGGGTTGTATAGTTCTTCTCGTGGATTTTGAGCTGTCGAGATGCGTAAGCTATAACCTTGTCTCGTTGCATGAGAACACAGCCAAGTCCAAGGTTTGAAGCATCACAATAGACAACGAAGTCATCGCTTCCGTCCGGCAGGGTAAGAACTGGTGCATGGCACAGCATGTGTTTGAGGGTTTGGAAAGCAGTCTCCTGTGCGGTTCCCCACACAAAAGGCTTGTCTTTATGAGTAAGGGAGGTAAGCGGTACAGCAATCTTTGAGAATCCTTCGATGAATCGCCGGTAGTAACCGGCTAATCCGAGAAAAGAGCGAACTTCTGACGGATTCTTTGGCGTAACCCATCCCTTGACTGCCTCAATCTTTGCAGGATCAACGTGTATACCCCGACTATTCACAATATGACCCAGAAATTGAACCTCCTCCAACCAGAACTCACACTTGGAGAATTTGGCGTAGAGTTGGTTTCCCTGAAGTAACTCGAGAACCAATCGCAAATGCTGCGCATGTTCGGCCCTCGATCTGGAATAAATCAGGACATCGTCGATAAATACAATGACGAAACGGTCTAAGAACGGTTTACACACGCGATTCATCAGATCCATGAAGACCGCGGGTGCGTTGGTCAAACCAAAAGGCATGACAACAAATTCGTAGTGGCCGTATCGGGTTCGAAAAGCGGTTTTGGGTATGTCTTCCTCTTGAATCCGTAACTGATGGTAGCCTGAACGTAGATCAATCTTGGAGAAACACTGAGCACCTTGTAGTTGGTCAAACAGATCATCGATTCTTGGTAAGGGGTATCGGTTCTTGATGGTCAGCTTGTTCAATTCCCGGTAATCGATACACATTCGGAACGACCCGTCCTTCTTTTTGACGAAAAGGACTGGTGCGCCCCATGGGGAAGTGCTCGGGCGAATGAAGCCTTTTTCAAGTAACTCTTGGAGTTGGTTTGAGAGTTCTCGCATCTCAGATGGAGCGAGTCGATACGGAGCTTTGGCCACTGGGTTGGCTCCTGGAATAAGGTCGATTCGAAAGTCGATATCACGACTTGGAGGTAATCCAGGAAGATCATCAGGGAACACCTGAGGAAATTCTCGGACAACGGGAACATCCTTGACTTCAACTTTCTTTTTCTTGTCCGTCTCTGCTACAACAATGTTGGCCAAGAAGGCTCGATATTCCTTGCGGAGATATTTGCGAGCTTGAAGACATGACATGAGCTTGAGATCTTTTGCAGTAGTTTCACCATAAACACATAGAATATCACCACTAGCTAACACAAAACGAATCATCTTATCGGAACACACAACTTCAGCATGGTTTTCACGAAGAAAGTCCATGCCTACTATGACATCGAAACTTCCGAGCTGCATTGGAATGAGATTAATCGGGAATATATGATTGTTGAGCTCGAGAGTACAATCACGGAGCACAGAATTGACAGCAATGGTTCTTCCGGTAGCGACTTCTACTTCGAAGGGTGACGAAAGATAAGAGCGCTTATGTCTAAGAAGCTTCTCAAATTCAAATGACACAAAGCAGTTATCGGCTCCAGTATCAAACAAACATGATGCATATATACCATTCACGAGGAACGTACCATTGACCACGTTGTTGTCAGCTTGAGCCTGGCGTGCGTTGATGTTGAAAGTTCTGGCGTGAGCGGCTTGTTGTGGAGGCTGCTGTTGTTGTTGCTGGGGTTGTTGGGCTTCTTGTTTCACCACTCTGTTCGGGCACCGGTTTGCGAAGTGGTTAGGGTCACCACATGCAAAGCAGGTCCGAACATTGTTTGCCGGGGCCTGTGCAGCTTGAGGAGCTTGAGGAGCAGGTAGCAGGGCTTGGTTAACAGCGGCTTGAGCTTGCGTTTGACGAGGACCATAGCGGCAATTCGCAGTGAAATGCCCGTAAACGTTGCAGTGGGCACAGTAACGGCAGGCCACACCCACCGGGTGATGATAAGAACATGTAGCACAGAGTGGGTGGGGGCCGGTGTACGCACGCTTAGCCGGCGGCGCATTGATCACTGGCGCAGTGCGCTGTGGTTGCTGCTGTTGTGGCGGTACTGACTGAAGAGGAGCAGCATTGGTTGCGGCGGCGCAACTCTTGTTCTTCTTTCTTCTTCTCGAGGACTTGGAGGCTTGGGCAGCAGGGTTGTCGGTTGATGCGGTAGTAACTTGATGCAACGACTTGGATGGCTTATCCCAGACACCAGCCTTAACTCGCTTGTCGTTAATCTCGGCAGCGAGTAGGTAGGTTTCCTCGATTGATGCGGGTTTGGCGGCGAACACATAATCTGCAACACAATCCGGAAGAGCACGGATGTATTTCTTGATGGTCATCTCGGGAGTCTTGACCTGGTCTGGACAGATAATGCTCAGTTGTTTGAAACGGGCGGTGAGACCAGCGTTGTCGCCCTCCTTCTGCTTGATGGTCCAGAACTCATCCTCCAACTTTTGGCGTTCGTGGGGAGGACAGAACTCGTCCAGCATGATAGCCTTCAGTTCCTCCCACGTCAGCTCGTAGGCAGCGTCGTTCCCGCGCTTATTCCTTTCGGCTGTCCACCAGTCCAATGCCCGCGACTGGAAGACACCGGTAGCATTGAGAGTTCGAAGATGATCCGGGCATCCGCTTTGACGAAGGGTAACTTCCACAGAGTCAAACCAGTGAAATAAGCCTGTAGGGCCCTCTTCACCGGTGAACTCCTTCGGTCCACACGCCTTAAATTGCTTGAAACTGAACGGAGCTTTGCTGGGTTCAGTGAGGGTTCGGGATTCTTCCGACGACTTGCTGGTGTTTTCGTACACCTCACTGACAGCTTTCGCTACAGACCTTGAGATGAGCTTGGCGAGACGTCGGTCTCTCTTTTCCTGACGGGAAAGGTTTTGGCGAATTCTTGATGATGACGACATGGTCTGCAATAGACATCGCCATAGGGCTCAACACAACGAATTCGAATCTCGCACGTCTTAGTTTACTAAAGCTTAGAATCACGTCGCATCTCACGTCACGTAACACATATAAACACATAAGCACATAATCATAGAGGCACATAAGCACAAAAGCAATTAGAGCACATAAGCAATTAAGCAAATTGAGCACTTAATTTCCTAAACACGTACGCACTTTTATCACAGAGGCGGTCAGAAACAGAAACCTATAACCACAAGTCGAGTGTCGTTCGTTTTGCATATCGGATAGCGTCACATTGTATCGTCTAACTTAGTCGTATAGCGTAGCATAGCACACTGGTTTCGTTTAGATCACGTCAACAGGGATTTGAATCGAGATAGGATAGCAGCAGAGGTCACGTAGATCGATAACAAATGGAGCAATCGACGAATCTTAAAACATGTAAACAGGTAAATCACATAAAATCAACAAAGCAACACTCAAAATCGGAAAATGGATTGTCTGCGGCTACTAGACTTTGACTAACCATGGCAATTTAACTATTCACAGTTGACTTGTCGTCACTTTCGACTCTAGGGGGCATGTTTCTGCCTCGATTCTTGGGCATTATGCATGCGCATTCTAGACCATACTCGTGAGTTCAGGTCGTTGGAGTCCGTCAATTGCCTTGGCGAGATAAAATAAAGTCGGAATAACTGCCAAGGTTAGGGTTTCACCCCTAGCTCAGCGATTTCTTCCTTGTTTTAAGAAAATTTAGAGGAAAGTTTTCATCAAATTACGGGTTTCAGCCCTGATTTGGTATAATTCTCCCCCGTTTGTTGATAGAAAATCGCACAAATAATTGGCAAAATTTGTAATTTAGGCAGGAATTCGCGGGTTTCACTCCTAATCCCGTCCAAATTACGAAATTTGGCTCGGAGTTCGGATGTAATGATAGAATAGAAGGAAACAACATAAAATAAGCACATAAACTTGGTCTCTTGGTTCCTAACTATAGTCTAGGTCTCTAAGACAGCGATCCGGACTAGATCGTGTCTAACCTAATTCCCTATAGTTATGGCTCTGATACCAATCTGTCACACCCCAACCGATGGCGGAATCATCGGGGCGTGGCACTGAGCGAAACAGATTGTTCAGAAGTTTCCACAACAACTATCATACAATTCAGTTATATAACACGTCCCATACCGTGTCCCAAACAATAACAAGTTATCATAGAAATCAACTAAACAATATGGGAACTGTTCCGACAACTCAGATTCTTAATTATTACAGACCGAATTTAAATATTGTTTTAAGACTTCTAGACGGCTATCCGTAAATCTTACTGACTACAGGTGCCAGTACAAGATCTACAGATAATTATGGCCCTGGAGCAGGTATGTGGACACTGTCCTAAGGTCACAGGCTCCTAGAAGCTTATTATTGCCTCGCTTCCCTAGCACGCTAGGAGCTTAAACACCTGTCACATACGTTAAAATAAAAGTCAATACATATAATGTAAAGGTGAGTACACAAGTTTGATATAGCATATAAAGTTCGAAAAGTTTACGCATAACCAAGCACGTACACAAGGGCAAACGATGCATGTAAATTATCAACATGGGACCATCGATACCAACGACTTCAAGTTGACTGTCCGAGACAGTTCGCAATACATGATTACCACTGTAATCCATGCAAGTAATTGTCCTTAGCAACCCCCGTGTGAACGGGTGCTGAGTCCAAACTATAGTACTACGTTGCTAAAGCAGGCAGATAGCACTCCACGTGTAAACATAATAAACAGCAATCATTTAGACAAGTAATACATGCAAGTAGGTTAGCGTTCAAATAGTTTGTGTTGTTTGTGAATTTGATAGATTACGTATGTAACACCCAAAAGTGCTGAAAGCAAAAAGGGATCGAGTATACTCACAGTGGTTGGTTGTGGTTTGAGAGGAGCACTGAGAATAGGTTAGCCTGAATAGTTCGATAACACAACGATGAGTAACGCGGAAAAAGTGAACAGTGGAAACTGGATCGGATAGACCAATCGATCGGACAGCTGTTCGATCGAGTGGGCTGTTCGATTGGTTTGAAAGTCCGTTCGAACATCCATTCGATCGGCCGGCTGGCTCGATCGGCTGGTTCCTTCAAGTGGATTGTTGCTTCCTTTGATGAGAAGGATGTGTTTGTGTATGATGGTTTGTACTACCTTTCAAGTTGGCCGATCGAACAGCTGTTCGATCGGTTAGCCCAACCGATCGGCTAGCACTTCATTGTTTTCAAATATGTCACTCGATCGGTTGGCATGCTCGATCGGGTAACATTCCAATGTTTCGAAAAGTCTGAGTGTTTTGAAGTGTAGTATCTCATGATTCGAGTAGTAATGATCACAATCGAGTGGCTCGATCGATCGAATAGAACTCTGTCAATATTACACTTCATGAGTTTGTGGGACTAAGTGCTAGTCGATCGGTTAGCCTAGTCGATCGGCTGGCATAGTCGTTCGGTTGGGCTGTTCGATCGAACAGCCTAGCCGTTCGGCCAGCGTCTCGATTCGGTTAACCTATCACTTAACACTTGGTTATTCCCGTTAATTGTTGATGTTTTAGAGATATTTTGACTACGAGTTGAACCACAAAGCTGAAGTCCCTACTTAGTCTACTGACTCGAGCAGGAATCACCCAAGCTCGGCCAGAGGCGGTTTGGAACTTAAGTTTAACGTTTAACCCGAAATCGGTATATCTCTCGGTAGAACCCGAATCTTGAACCATGTGTTTGTTTAGATTGATTTATAAATCGGTTCAAGTCTCGTTTTCACCGTTTTGAGTGTAAAAGAGTTGAAAGATAGATGAAAACCCATCTCCCAATCCTTTTCCACCGTGAAATGTTAAGATCTTCGGTAGATTTTAGGTTATTTATGTGGAAATCGGTTAGATCTAAGCTATTCATGGTGGAATGATGTCAAAACTTAGTGTTCTTGAAGAACACATGATGACATCACCCAAGAACACCTAGATCTTGGTGATTTCACGGTTGGAATTCAGATTTTGAAAGATAGAAAGATGGAGAATCGATTAAAGATCAAAAACGTACAAAGATTAGAGCGAGATACTTACCGGTTTGAGAGAAATCTGAGATTTAGTGAGAAGAAGAGGCTGGTCGGTCAGAGCTTTTCCAAAAGTGGAAAGTTTGACAAGGACAGCCCTATTTATAAGCTTCCAAAAGAGGAAAGGGTCAGCTGATCGAACAGCATCCCTGATCGAGCGGCTGCCCGATCGAACAGCCTGTTCGATCGGCTAGCCTGTTCGATCAGGTTGCCCTGTTCGATCGGCTAGCCTGTTCGATCAGGTTGCCCTGTTCGATCGGCTTGCCTGGTTTTGAGTGTTTCGCGACGATTTTTTGATATTTCGGTTCGATAGACGATGATTTGAGAATGATAGAATTCCTAATCAAATTACTTTTAGTCTCAACTACTATATCTAACATACAAGCATCCTTACAACCATTTCGGGTTCGATTTCCATTGAGTTTGATTCACCTTTGAGTCTTGATTGATTTGATTGATTCACCACACACTTTAACATAAAAGTAAACATGCACAAGTAACACATAAGGCACACACACACACGTATAAAAGTACTAAAATCCCCACACTTGAGTTCGATGATTGATTTGATTAGCTTGATTATTGATTGACTAGCTTTATTGCATTGTTACTTCCTATCATTCACAGTCGGTCGTTGATTCACAGTTCGATTATCGGTCGATTAGTTTGATTATACAACACTTACTCCAAATAATATGAAAATCAAAATGAAACTAAAATGAAATTAATCTTTATTGATCTTTAATTCCAATAACAGTCAACTCTTGACTTTGACTTTGACTTTTGTGAAAACACGGGGTGTTACACTATGCTCATGCAAACACAAAACAAAGATGGAAAGGGAACATGCACCTGGACAAAACAATCAATGGGAGCTACCATCCGCATCATGACCCTTCCCCAACTTAGTGATGCATTGTCCCAATGCATGAGAAACTCTTGTATACACCTCCAACATGACACACCAAAACCCAACCATCCTTCCTTCCCCAACTTAATGTCTTGTAACATGAAGATGATATATGATGCATAATGGCCAAACAAATAAAACACACATGCTAAAAATTCAAAAACACTCACAAACTTGCACATACACAACGGGTTGCCTCCCGTACAGCGCTAAGTTTCATGTCCTCAGCCTGACAATACCTAGAAGTCTCATAGGGGTCGAGTGACATTTTTGCTTACTAATCGTTCCTCAAATATGTGCCTCCAATGATCCGGTAGGTCCTTCATCTCATTCCACCATGGACCAAACATTGTCATTTTAACCCTCGAATTAATATGATTACGTGGATCGCCCACCTTTTTCTTCCGTGGTGACGTTCCTTTTTGCGTTGCCACCTCCTTCACGATGTCGTCCTTTTTTTCACATTCGCGTTCTGCTGCATTGACTTGTCAATCATGAAACATTCCTCTTTGGTGTGGTTCTTTTTTAAAGGAGGTACACACCTATTAGTAATGTCTCTTGTAAGACAATCATCACTAACAAAAGGGTCAGTAACATTTGCAAACATATTTAACCGCAACTGACGGTCACCAAACTTCATCCCCACGGTTCCATCAGCTCAATCAATTACAGAACGCGCTGTAGCTAAAAACGGTCTTCCCAAAATCACATTAGCTTGTTTCTCTACTTGTTTTGATGTGGAATCAAGCACTAAAAAATCAACGGGATAATAAAAGTCTTGAATTTTCGCAATTACATCATGTAGCATTCCCCTAGGGAGTTTAGGTGATATATTCGCCATTACAACAGTAATATCACACCCACTTAACTGAAAAAACTAACATCCATCCGTTTCAGGGACTATCCGAGAACGAGTGTGTAAAAGTTGAGGACTATAGCTGTAATTTTAGAAGTGTAAGGACTATAGGTGAAATCTGAGCAAACTACAGGGACTATTCGGACATTTTTCTCATATAAAAAATACATTTATTTAATCCGTGTAATAAATGAGGTTTGTAAAAATATGTTATATTATTATTATTTGTTATGTAAAATTACATTTATTTAACGCATATAATACATAGGGTTTTAACTAGTTTATTAGAGCATTCATAATCAAACCTCCTACTCAATCTTTATAATTACACTAAAATACACTATATTTTCTCTCTATTTTTCAATTAAGTAATATTTTTTATTACTTTCATCATTACCGTTTCTCTCTCCTTCACTCATAACCACTTTCAAAAAATATTAAAACTTTCAAAAAATATTAAAATATTATAGAGGTAAACAGTATCTTCTCTGAATTTAATGATGAAGAGTAACTTTTTTTTCTCTTTCCTTCACTCATAACAATTTTCAACCACTTTTACGAATATACGAATATAAAGGCTACACTCAACAATAAACAGTGGGCAATGGGGAAGAAGTATCATTCTGGAAAGAATTTTGGCATTTTGAGGGGATCCTAAGCACTAAATATCCAGCCTTATTTGCTCTTGAATGGGTGAAAAACGTGAAACTTGCGGACCGAATCACAGAGACTGGTGGTACAGTGTCCTTTCAGTTCTGCTGGACGCGAGTACCATCGACTGCTGATGAAATCTCAGAGCTGAACAGGTTAACTGTTTCGCTTAGCTCTTTATCGCTTTCGAACTCAGCGGACAGTTGGTCTTGGATATTGGAGGAGTCGGGCGTTTTTTCAGTACGAAGTTTGCGAAATAGTTTAAAGACTAGTAGCAATCAAGGTCCTAATGATCATCATATATGGAATAGTTGGTCGCCATTAAAGGTTAACTTCCTCACATGGAGGTTATTTCTGGATAGGCTTCCGACAAAGGATATGCTCGTGAGAAGAAATATTTCGGTTCAGTCGCTTTCTTGTGTTTTTTGCGACCAGTATGAAGAGTCCACGGACCACATTTTTGCTTTATGTTCTCTAGTGCATCAGGTTTGGGATTATGTGCTTCAATGGTGTCGAATTCCTCCGACGTTCTTCTTTGGGGCGAAAGATGTGTTAAATATGCACACGGAAATGCGAGGATCTAGAAAGTGGAAGAAGGCGGTATACACGATCACCCAAACGGGTATTTGGAAGGCTCGGAACGATTTAACTTTCAATGGTAAGAGTGCAAATGTGGATAGGTTGGTTGAAGAAATAAAGATTATGTCTTTTTTATGGTTAAAGAATCGGGCGAAGATCGGTGCGTTGACCTGGGAGAAATGGAGAGTTTTTGATATCTCTTGTATAGGAATATGATGTATTGTTCCTCTGTTTCTTTCTGTTGTTTGTGTGGATGTTCTCGGTGGGCTAATTAACCGTTAGCCCCTTTTATATATATATATAATGTTTTGTTCGCCGTTCAAAAAAATAAAAAACTCAACAATAAACAGAGGATCATTGTGAATGCACTTGCATCAAATAAAAACCATCATATTTCATCAACCTATTTATTTGATAATAAATGGTGAAATTGGATAATATTTTCTTTAGCTATTTACATCTTTAATTATTCGATTGAGAAATTGATTCACCACCACATCTTATGTCAACGGAAAAAAAAAACAAATCAAGAGCCAGTTAAAAACGCCACATAATATACATGAACCATTTATTTGTTAATTCATTTATTATTGTTATTATTGTTATTTATCTTCCTTACAATTTCTACATGAATATTTAATTAACCTACCAACACTGGTCAGTCTCCCATCTCCGGCAGGTAAAAAACCCTTGCCTCCGTCCAACCACCGTATACAACCCTAACTTCCGCCTAACTCCGCCACTCCACCTCAAATCATAACTCGCTCGACTCGCCGGATCCGACAACGTCGCGTACGCATTATGAATTTCAATAAAATCACGCTCACCGTTACCTTGCTGCTTGAAATCCGAAGCATCCGGATGATAAATCTTCGCTAAACTCCGATACGCCGTCTTAATCTCCGTCGGTGTAGCAGTTCTCTCGACTCGCAACACTTCGTACAAACTGACCGCCGGATTCGCGTCGAGTACGTCATGAAATGCGGCTTTGAGTGAGTAAGTTTTTGATGTGGATCCGGTTGAGATTGGTGGTGGTCGGAAGAAGATGCCGCCGGTTGAGGTTGTTAGGGTTCCGATCATGTTGAGAGAGATGAATTTGGGAATCAATTGTTTTGGCTAGAGTTTAGTGAGGGTTGGGTTATATAAATGTGGAGGTGGGCCCATTGGGCCCCAGTAGGTTGTGACATTTGGTTTTGGGGTTTGGGATGATTGTTTCTAGAAGGTCAATGGCCTACTCGAACGGTTGGACTCTCGTTGTTTTATGGTTAATTGTGACAAATGCCTTTAAAAAGATTATAAAGAAAATAGGTGTGACTTGTGAGAAACAAGTCCCACTCGACTCATCTAATATTAAGTTAAATTGAAAATTAAAAATTGGTGTTTGATTTTTAAAATGCATTTTTTTCTCGTGTCTTTTTTCTTACTTTATTGTATGTTTTTATATATTTTTTATTAAAAAGATATAGCATTATTCTCACAAAGTTAAGTGGGTGTTTATTTAGTAAAGTCTGATGAAAACTCAGATATCGAACCCATAAGACACTAACAATAACTAAAACTATCTGCAACTAAGCCAGTATGTCCAAAGATCTGATTAAACAAAAGAGAATCACAAACATAAACCGAATAGGCTTGACCAACCCGATTCACGACTTCAACCATCAATTCTTGATCCGATCGACTTCTCCACTCTAAAATGGCCATTTTCCGTCTAGAAGTAGGTTATGCGAAGCGAATGGGCAAAAGTGATTATATCAATCGATTAGGGCTTTTTACGAATTCTGACGGCCCTCGCGTGTCGCCAGGGGCGGACCCACATACAGTGGGTCGGGGTCCCCGGACTCCAATGTTTTTTAAAAAATAAGTAGATTCGGTATATTAAATTTTATAAGGACCCCATAAATACAATTAGGTGGACACCATAGAAAGAAAAGGAAAGCTGGTGTAGCGGTAAACCACCCCCTTTACCAACAAGAGGTCATGGGTTCAATCATTGCATAGCTCGTTTTTTTTTTGTATTTTTTTTAAATTTAATTCAAAACCTCGCTCAGACCCGACCCGAACGAGGACCAACCCGAAAATTTTAACGTTTTGTTATGAAAATTTTGAACACCGAAAAAAATGGACCCCATTGAAAAAAAAATATTGGGTCCGCCACTGCGTGTGGCGAGGGCTTTTTCTCTGCTCTTCGCGTGGCATGAAAGACAAAATAGCCGGGCTTGGATTTTCCAGTTTTCCTAATCATTGCGTGTCGCGAAGCTCTTCAAGGGACCTTTCGTGTGGCGCAAAGAACCTTTTTTCTTGTTTTTTTTCATTTTCTTTCCATGCCTCTTCTCATGTGCTTGTTTTTTCATATGATCTAGCATTGATTTCCGCTCCTTTTGCACGCAAACACATGTAAAAACATCCATAACTAAATACAAGTAAAAAAAGCTAATAAAATGACTTAAAACATATATAATTACATGGAAAACAGATGTTTTTTGGCAATACATCGTGTCTATATATATATATATATACTAGGTTATAACTCGGAAATTTTCCGGGTAGGAAAATTTAATTTACAACAAATAAAAGTATAAAAATAACACTTTTAACATCTAAAGTATCATCTTTCATTTTCTCCACCATAATTTTTTAATTCGGTTTCTTAAACTTTTTCTTGTTGTAAAAAGCCATAAAAACATACAAAAGCAAGAATGTATATTAATCATGTATATTTTTTTAGTATAGCGGATTATTTTTTAAAAATTTATAAACACGTATAGACAATAACGGATTATTTTTTAAAAATTTATGTTGTGGTTAGCTACTCTCATTTTTTTAGCCCAACTATTGATAGAACATAAGCAAATCTATAATATGCTAAATCTGATGAGGAAAAGGAGAGTTGCAAAGATTATTTTGGCCTGCTGCTCATCGATTAGAGCTACCTACATAATGTACACATTCACGCCCACATCAAAAATCTAAATATCCAAAGTAACAGAAAAGGTTTAATGGTTCTAAACATACCTTTGCGATTAAGAGCAAAATAACAGGGAGACGGCGATTAAGATCAAAATAACAGGAAGAAACGCGGTGTATGTACGTGTGTGACGGATCTGCAACTAACGCCGGAGATGGCAAATCCCACTCATTTGCAAATCCGTGACGGCGTAAAAACGACTACCTCTTGACGCGGTGGAATGACGGAGTTACAACCAAGCCACCGAACCTTGCCCCACCCACATCAGCTACAACAAAAAACATCAACCAAAAGATACATGTTTGGATTTAGTAGAACCTTATCAATTTGTTTCATGAAGAATATTAACATTTTATCAACAAATAAAGAAACTCAGACATAAATCAAGAATGAATACCACTGAAGTAGGTCAAGACAAAAACTTAATCAAACCCAAATGAAATCGACCAAGTTGCATTCATCCACTATTTTTTGTTTGTAATTTCTTTTTTATTCTAAAATATCATACTACATAAAATATCCTAAACAAAGGGACACCATGAAGGTATAAAACGGTAAAATCTTCTTCATAAAAATATTTGTGCGCCCAAATCCAAACTCTCAACCAAACATCATAGAACCCTAACAATTTTATCATAAATTCGTCATTAGCATGTAACCATTACAATCGAAACGAACCTCAGAAGAAGCCGCAGTCGAGAGACTCAAACGAAACGAATCTCAGCCCAGACTTCTTATTCCAAAATCACACGATCTTCACAACCAAAGAAGTAATCTGCAAAAAAAAACAAAAAAAAAAACAAAACAAAATTAGTTGTCTGCTTAATTTGGGTCAGACTTTTAATGCTCTTAATTGAGTAGCATTTGAAGTAAATCAATCAATTCTACCGATCAATTTCTTCAAAATTTGAAACATTCACAACTAAAAATTATCATAAAAGATTATAAAACGTACCTGTTTGAGGTTACCTTTCGGTTATGACAACACTCTGAGGACTGGCTCAACTAACTCCACTTACCACGTTTAAACCAATCGCGGTTCCAATGATAATACCAGCAAACTAAATCATTCATTTGACCATCTCCACCTCCAGTCAACATTTTTAGGAGCTACTTAGTCAGTATGTTGCTTAAAAATAAAATCTTTAGCAAGTAAAAAAAATGATCATGAGTCCTAACAACTGAATCCAATTAACAAAACCATACAGTTGTCAACAACGTGGAAAAGAATAACAACCTGAGCTTCAAGTTTAGCAATATGAGCGATTAATGAACCATTATCCCTTCGTTTAATCGATTCTTCATCAAATCATGCTTCACAAAGACGAACTCTCAACATGTTATGATCCATTCCCATACCTGAAATAGATCAACGTATGCTGTCAGCAGCTATCAAAACACAAAATCCTCAAAACATGAATCAAACTTGGCAAATAAAGAGCAAAGAAACAATACACATTAAATCGTTAAACATCACCAAAATCCTAAAATTTCAGATCAAATGGAGTTAATGAGCTAAATGGAGACTGCTTACATGGACATTCGATCTGGTCGGTAATTGCACCTCCGATCAGATCAGAAACTGCACGCTGAAATAGGGTCCTTGGAACCGAGGCAAGAGACGGAGAGCAGAGGTGAACACGCACGCATCACAAACGCGAGGAGGTATTTATATTTTTTTTTATCTTTATGGTAGGTTATATCATCTTGATTTAAACCATACTTTAAAGAAAACAAAACACCTATTGCAAAAAAAATGTAGAATGTTTTAATTAACGTAGATCTAAACTGAAAACCAAAACTTCAAACCTTTTATTTCCAAACCCTTTTAATTCTAACCGAATTAAACATCTTGAACAACAAAAAAATTGAAGATTTACAATAATGATTGACTTCAAAATTTAAATTTAAAATAATGATTGACTTCAAAATTTAAAATTTAAAATTTGAATTCTGAAAATTAAATCACTAACATCCAATACCGTAAATTAAGCAAACTTATTAGGAAAGTCTAACCTTGCCAAGCAAAATTGCTCCAACATTTATTTATAGAAAGAGATACCTTAATTTAGGAAAACCATATAATACTAAAATTTAAGGAAATAATGAAATCTTTGATGGATTGTAATTAATACATATTAAAACAGTACAAAATTTATTAGAAACAACCCAAATATTCAAATTTAAAAAATATCATAGTTAGATTTGCAAAAAAAAAATATATTTTTACAAAATTATACACATCAGCATAAACAATGAAACCTAAAATTATACCGAAAAAAATAAATAAAAAATTAAATAAAGCAAATTCCTTGTAAACAATGAATCATAGTTAGATTCCTTGTAAGGTGGTTGTTCTCCCCACATTAATGAAGCAAATTCATTAGGTATTTCCTATCAGTGAAAACAAAAAAAAAAACAAATAAAAAATTAAATACATAAGTCTAAATACAGTATGTTTAGTAATCATAAAACCAATAAACATACCAAAAAAATAGGATCATCGTCCTCAATCAACTTTAAGAATGAAGGACTGTTGTTACTCAAATCCATACCTGCAAATTAAATGTGAACGGTTTTAAACACGTAAAAACGATAAATTATTTATAGAAATAAACTCATAATAGCGAGAAAACATATAAAACCGAAACAAACAAAAAAAGGTTTCAAAAAACGTAACACCATTTATTTATAGAAATAGAAACCTTAATTCCGGAAAATTATCATACTAAAAATAAATCACTAACGAAATTTAAAATTGCTCAAAATTTTAAATTTAAAATTTGATTCCTGAAATAGAAATAGAAACCTTAATCCCAAAAAATTATCATACTAAAAATAAATCACTAAAATTTACATTTGAGGTTTCAAAAATAAATCACTAACGAAATTTAAAATTGCTCAAAATTTTAAATTTAAAACTTGAATACCGGAAATAGAAATAGAAACCTTTATTCCGGAAAATTATCATACTAAAAATAAATCACTAACCAAATTTAAAATTGCTCAAAATTTTAAATTTAAAATTTGAATTCCGGAAATAGAAATAGAAACCTTAAAATTTTAAATTTGATGTTTCAGAAAACGTAATTTATAGAAATAGAAACCTTAATTCCGGAAAATTATCATACAAAAAATAAATCACTAACGAAATTTAAAATTGCTCAAAATTTTAAATTTTAAATTTAAAATTTAAAATAGAAACCTCAAAATTTCAAATTTAAAATTGGAATTCTGAAAATTAAATCACTAACATCCAATCCCGTAAATTATCATACTAAAAATAAATCACTATTTATTTATAGAAATAGAAGCCTTAATTTCAGAAAATTATCATATTAAAAATAAGTCACTAAATTTAAGTTTGAGGTTTCAAAAATAAATCACTAACGAAATTTAAAATTGCTCAAAATTTAAAATTTAAAATTTGAATTCCGGCAATACAAATAGAAACCTTAAAATTTTAAATTTGAGGTTTCAAAAAACGTAACACCGTTTATTTATAGAAATAGAAACTTTAATTCCGGAAAATTATCATACTAAAAATAAATCACTAACGAAACTTAAAATTGCTCAAAATTTAAAATTTAAAATTTGAATTCGGAAAATTAAATCACTAACATCCAATCCCGTAAATTATCATACTAAAAATTATCATACTAAAAATAAATCACCATTTATTTATAGAAATAGAAACCTTAATTCCGGAAAATTATCATACTAAAAATAAATCACGAAAATTTAAATTTGAGGTTTCAAAAATAAATCACTAACGAAATTTAAAATTGCTCAAAATTTTAAATTTAAAATTTGAATTCCTCAAATAGAAATAGAAACCTTAATTCCGGAAAATTATCATACTAAAAATAAATCACTAACGAAATTTAAAATTGCTCAAAATTTTGAATTTAAATTTGAATTCCGGAAATAGAAATAGAAACCTTAAAATTTTAAATTTGAGGTTTTAAAAAACGTAACACCATTTATTTATAGATATAGAAACCTTAATTCCAGAAAATTATCATACTAAAAATAAATTACTAACGAAATTTAAAATTGCTTAAAAATTTTAAATTTAAAATTTAGAATAGAAACCTCAAAATTTAAAATTTAAAATTTGAATTCTGAAAATTAAATCACTAATATCCAATGCCGTAAATTATCATACTAAAAGTTATCATACTAAATATAAATCACCATTTATTTATAGAATTATGAACCTTAATTTCGGAAAATTATCTTACTAAAAATAAATCACTAAAATTTAAATTTGAGGTTTCAAAAATAAATCACTAACGGAATTTAAAATTGCTCAAAATTTTAAATAAAAAATTTGAATTCCGGAAATAGAAATAGAAACCTTAATTCCGGAAATTGTCATACTAAAAATAAATCACTAACGAAATTTAAAATTGCTCAAAATTTTAAATTTAAAATTTGAATTTCGGAAATAGAAATAGAAACCTTAAAATTTTAAATTTGAAGTTTCAAAAAACGTAACACAATTTATTTATAGAAATAGAAACCTTTATTCCGGAAATTATCATACTAAAAATAAATCACTAACGAAATTTAAAATTGCTCAAAATTTTAAATTTAAAAGTTAAAATTTAAAATAGAAACCTCAAATTTTAAAATTTAAAATTTGAATTCTGAAATTTAAATAACTAACATTCAATCCTGTAAGTTATCATACTAAAAATAAATCCCCAATTATTTATAGAAATAGAAACCTTAATTCAAAAAAATTATCATACTAAAAAAAGGAAATAACGAAATCTTTAATGGATTGATAATTAATACAATACAAAATTTGTTACTAAGAAAACAAAGACATTCAAATTTTAAAAAATATCATAGTTAGATTTTCAAAAATAAAAAATAATAAAAATAACTAAAAAGTCACTAACATCCAATCCCGTAAATTATCATACTAAAAATTATCATACTAAAAATAAATCACTATTTATTTATAGAAATAGAAACCTTAATTCCAGAAAATTATCATACTAAAAATAAGTCACTAAAATTTTAATTTGAGGTTTAAAAAATAAATCACTAACGAAATTTAAAATTGCTCAAAATTTTAAATTTAAAATTTGAATTCCGGAAATAGAAATATAAACCTTAAACTTTTAAATTTGAGGTTTCAAAAAACGTAACACCATTTATTTATAGAAATAGAAACCTTAATTCCGGAAAATTATCATACTAAAAATAAATCACTAACGAAATTTAAAATAGCTCAAAATTTTAAATTTAAAATTTAAAATAGAAATCTCAAAATTTAAAATTTAAAATTTGAATTCGGAAAATTAAATCACTAACGTCCAATCCCGTAAATTATTATACTAAAAATTATCATACTAAAAATAAATCACCATTTATTTGTAGAAATAGAAACCTTAATTCCGGAAAATTATCATACTAAAAATAAATCATGAAAATTTAAATATGAGGTTTCAAAAATAAATCACTAACGAAATTTAAAATTGCTCAAAATTTTAAATTTAAAATTTGAATTTCTCAAATAGAAATAGAAACCTTAATTCCGGAAAATTATCATACTAAAAATAAATCACTAACGAAATTTAAAATTGCTCGAAATTTTGAATTTAAAATTTGAATTCCGGAAATGGAAATAGAAACCTTAAAATTTTAAATTTGAGGTTTTAAAAAACGTAACACCATTTATTTATACATATATAGAAACCTTAATTCTGGAAAATTATCATACTAAAAATAAATTATTAACGAAATTTAAAATTGCTTAAAAATTTTAAATTTAAAATTTAGAATAGAAACCTCAAAATTTAAAATTTAAATTTGGATTCTGAAAATAAATCACTAACATCCAATGCCGTAAATTATCATACTAAAAGTTATCATACTAAATATAAATCACCATTTATTTATAGAAATAAAAACCTTAATTTCGGAAAATTATCATACTAAAAATAAATCACTAAAATTTAAATTTCAGGTTTCAAAAATAAATCACTAACGAAATTTAAAATTGCTCAAAATTTTAAATTAAAAATTTGAATTCCGGAAATAGAAATATAAACCTTAATTCCGGAAATTATCAATATAAAAATAAATCACTAAGAAATTTAAAATTGCTCAAAATTTTAAATTTAAAATTTGAATTTCGGAAATAGAAATAGAAACCTTAAAATTTTAAATTTGAAGTTTTCAAAAAACGTAACACCATTTATTTATAGAAATAGAAACCTTTATTCCGGAAATTATCATACTAAAAATAAATCACTAACGAAATTTAAAATTGCTCAAAATTTTAAATTTAAATTTAAAATAGAAACCTCAAATTTTAAAATTTAAAATTTGAATTCTGAAAATTAAATAACTATCATCCAATCCCATAAATTATTATACTAAAAATAAATCACCATTTATTTATAGAAATAGAAACCTTAATTCCAGAAAATTATCATTCTAAAAAATGGAAATAACGAAATCTTTAATGGATTGATAGTTAATACAATACAAAATTTGTTACTAAGAAAACAAAGACATTCAAATTTTAAAAAATATCTTAGTTAGATTTTCAAAAATAAAAAATAATTATAATAATTAAAAAGTTATACAGATTAGCATAAATGATTTAACCTATAACAATCATCGGATCAAAAAACACCAAAACAACCATAAAATTAAACTTGCCTCTTCAGTTCGACGAAGATTTAGAGTCCAGCAGTTGCATAAAATTCAGGGTTTCTCAAGAAAAAACAAAAACCAAAATAATAAAATCACTAACAACATCACTCTTTCAAGACATCAAGAATAGATCCATTCATAAGATTAGAATCGGAGAATTAAAATCATCATCAACAACAAAAAAAATACATAAATAACAACATACCTTTAATTTTTATAAAATCAACTTTAAATTTTGATCGAATCTACATAAATAAGAACAAAGAAAACGTTATTAGCAATCGAAACAATTTTTATAAAATCAACTTTGTATACAATCGAATAACATAAATAACAACATACCTTTAATTTTTTTGATCGGATCTACAGAAATCAGAAAAAAAAATGGTTTTTAGCAATCGAAACAATCTTTATAAAATCAACTTTGTATAAAGTCGAATAACATAAATAACGCAGATCTTGGTTCGATTTGGTCTATTTACCTTTGATTTGAACCGGATTCTTGGTTGAAGATTGTGATCGGAGAACATAAACAAAGACTATTTCGCTTGGATCATGTAGTTTAGCTTTGATTTGTGAAGGATTTCTTGATTTAAGCTTGTGATCGGAGAAGGTAGGTAGAAGAGAGAGAACAGAGAGAATGAAGATCACCAATTAAGAATTGGTATGCACAATAATTGAGTAAAAACAATTTAAAGGACCCATATTCAAAATGGGTAATCTGGAAAACCCGAAACCCGGCCCAAACTTTTTCGGATCCCGCGTATTTCTTTGGTTTTAGGTTTATGTTTTGTGAAAGTTGGTTTGTTTATAGAGAATTACATGAATTCCCTCCCAAAATCAAGGTTCACTAAACCAATGGATGCCACATCAGCAAAATGGCTCCACCATTTAAGGACACATAGCCCAAATCATCTCATTTATTAATATATATAGATATATATATATATATATATATATATATATATATATATATATGTAAGCTTAGTGTCCCGGAGTGCGACTCACCCACCCCTTGGGCCAGCCTTGGAGACATAAGTCATTGAGCAAAGCAAGGATTAGGATATGTAAATCTTTTAACTTTTGCAAATGAAGCAAATGCACGACACTGAACCTCCATTACACACCATGGAGTTGTTGCTTCACTGCACAACCACATCGCCATGCAATATCCGTCATCACACCACCTCCACATCGTTGTATATGAGTCACCATTCCTCTTTAAGTTATAAGAAAAACTTTAAAAAAACTAATGAGGTTCAACAAAGTTAGTACTGATGGACTATAGTAATTAATCTTGGCAAATGAAGGCAATGTATTAATTTCTAGTATGTTGATTGTTTTCTCTTGTCTCTTTCTCTTTTTTTTTTTTTTTTTTTTTTTTTTCCGGTGGTTTCCACCAAAAAGTTATATTTATTTTTATTGCTTTGTTGAAGTTTGTTTTGTTTTTATAGTCAAATGAGTCCCTAAGATGAATGTTTTGACCAATGAGTCCTCATCTTTGAAAAAAAACGCTACAACTTGAGTCTCTGTCACTAACTCAGTTAACTAAATTAACATGATGGCCATTTATCAATTTTCTTTGAGTTCCTATGGGTTAAAATCTATTATCCACTTGAGTCCATGGTCGAACATTAATTGTATTTAAATAATCCATTTTGCGAATATAGTTTTATAAAGTATATAATTTGTATTTAAATTGCGTATTTTGCAAATATTAACGTAAGATTAATATAAACATCAACCATAGCATACCAAAATACATAATATTAGTTATATTCAAGGGCTTAGCTTTCAAGGGGCCGGGAGGGGCACCCGACCCCTCAAACTTTTCGCTCAGTAGTGTTTTGTATGTACGTTTCGTGTAGAATTTTTTAGGTATATACGTTTTCGACCCCGGTTTTATAATAAAAAAGTTACTTATATAGAACTTTTAGGTTCGGTGACTTCCGACACCCCGGTGGAAATTTTCAAGCTTCGCCACTGGTTATATTACATACCAATATGCATAAAATTAGTATAAGATAAAATGTAAATATTAGTTATGTTACATACCAAAATGCATAAAATTAGTATAATCTTTTCGGTTACATTATTGTCTTTTATATATCACATATTACATAATATTCGCAAAAAAATTTATAATTCATGATTTGTGATTATTTTACCTTTATACGTTAATAAAATTTTAAATTTACATAGCTTACTATATAAATCGCATAATCACATCATCTAACGTTTTTACCGTAACACATAACATTAGTATATAATAACTGTCTCATTTTCTTTTTAACCATATATGGTTTATGCTATGTACACATTATTGTACGACTTTAATTTCTTTTACTTACAAATTGTCATGTATTTTATGATCTTGTAGTCTAGTGGTATAAATATAATGTAGATTTAAATCTCTTTAAACAAAGGTTGATTAGGTGGTAATTAAGAGTATATAATATTAAAAATAATAGAGAAAAAAATAGTAGAATACGCATCCCTTATCTGATATGATATGGTTTTAGTGTAAAATAAAAAAGATGGATCTTTGATATACATAAATACATATATTATGTCCTTAGATGGTAACCTCAATATGGTAGAGGATCCTGTAAAAAAGGCCTAAAGTGTGAGAAGGGTAAGAAAGAATCTCAGCCATTAGATCTTTTGATCTAATGGTTGAGATCAATAGTGACCAAATTGTAAAATATTTTCATTAATTTGGACTGATTTGAAATATCTAGGGGCAATATAGTCTTTTAAACCCACTAGAAATTAGGTAATGCACATGTAACTTCCCCCGTCTTTTTTAAACGTCAATAACTTTTTATACATAACTTTTTTTTAAAAATTACACCATAATCACGAGCATTTTTTATCTTTAATATGAGTACCATATTGCTATACTTATATAGAGAAAAAAATATGTTTCGATCAGATGTTTAGTCAATGAATGGTGTTATATACTTGCTGAATGGTGTTATATACTTGCTGAATGGTTTATATACTTACTGAATGGTGTTATATACTTGTTGAATGGTGTTATATACTTGCTGAATGGTGTTATATACTTACTGAATGGTGTTATATACTTGCTAAATGCTGAATGGTGTTATATACTTGCTGAATGGTGTTATATACTTACCGAATGGTGTTATATACTTGCTGAATGGTGTTATATACTTCTTATAATTAAGGTGGCGGTTATGGGAAGTTTTTAATTAATTGAATTAATGATAAAATTACTTGTTTACCCTTTTCAATTAATTTAGATCTAATGGCTGAGATTCTTTCTTACCTTTTCTCACACTTTTGGTCTTTTTTACAATAACCTTACCCACCTCAATATACCAAATAAATTATAGATATGTTTATACTCAAAGCAAAAAGAGTTTTATTGTTTTTAATTTTAAATGCCATTAACATTTTATCTCTCTTAAAATCATACGTTAACCTTCAATGTCATCTACAATTTGCTATAAAATTAGTATAATCTTTTTGTAAAACTTTATAATATGAAAAATGTATTTTGTAGATGTTTATATTAATATTACGTTAGTATTTGCAAAATACACAATTTAATACAATTAATATACTTTATAAAATCATATTCACAAAATACCTTATTTAAATAAATTAATATTCGACCAGGGACTTAAATATATAACGAGTTTTAAATCATAAGACCATGTGTAGTGGGGCATTATAGGGCAAAAAAAATGCCCCCTTCCCCATTACATAGGGCATTATAGGGCATTATTTTTGAAAAAAAATTGGTGGGGCATTATATATAAAACGCCTAACATGGTTTGTGGAATGGTTGACTGGGTTTGACCCACCAATGAGAAAATAGTTTGTTTTTTTTTGTTTAATGATTGGAAGGGGCATTATCAGGCATTATTCCCACTACGCCACTTTTGCAATAATGCCCTATGCTGACTGGACTGCCACGTGTCAAATAATGCCCCATAGTGAGATCATTATTTTGTTTAACCACTACATGGTGTAACTAATCAAAGAAAAGGATAAATGAACATTATGAGTTGGTTTAGTTGAGGGAGCTAGTGGAAAGACTCAAATTATAGCGCCTTTTCAAAGATTGAGACTTATTGGTGGAAAAAATTATTTTGAGGGCTTATCCTAAAATACAACACTCAAGTATATTTTACTCTAAATATTTATTCTGGGTAGAGTTTAGTAAGGGATTGGGTTATATAAATGTGGAGGTGGGCAATGGCCCCAGTTGGTTGTGACATTTGGTTTTGGGGATTGTTTCTAGAAGGTCAATGGCCTACTCGAATGGTTGGGCTCTCGTTGTTTTATAGTTAATTTTTTTGAAAAGAGGCAGTTTTATTAAGAAAAAACAAAAGTAACCAAACCATAGCAAGATGCTAAGGCATAGTTACCAGTACATCAAAATAAACTAAGAGGATAACAGTGAAACTTAATACATGAACATCATATGAAACATCTAAACTCGCCCCATTCTTTCCAGTCTAGATCCTTTTTACCAGCCCGTGCTTTAACCCATAGGAACGAAGGTGCCTTAATGTCACCAACCGCCCTTGAAATATGCGTCGTTTTGCAGTTGAAGATCACATCATTCCTGATTCGCCATAGTGTCCAACATGTCGCCGCTATGATTAGATAAACCGCCTTCTTTTTGTCTTGTGATGAGCTGTGTGCTTCAATGTATTCAAGTAAACCCACCACGCTTAATAAATATCTTGGAAGAGGTATTTTGACCCACGATCAGATCGCCGACCAAAGCAGTTGAGCATATTGACAAGAAATTAGCAAGTGATCCACCGATTCATTCCGTAAATTACATAAAACACATAGAGCCGAAGGGATATGTATGTTCCTAATTGCCAAAGCATCTCTTGTCGGAACTCGATCCAGAACCGCTCTCCAAAGAAAGCAGTTTATCTTCTTTGGTATCCAGCTAAGCCATCTTAGAACATGTGTTTCTGGGAGCACGCTAATCCCAGCTAATTGTGATCGCAGGTTACCCACCTTGAATTCCTCTCGGTGATCATCTTGTTTCCAAAGCCATTGATCAGACTTCTTGTTTAACTGAACATTCTGTAGCCGATTGACACATTCCACCCACATATTAGCTGTCTCCGGTAGGGAAATCGGAGACTCGCCACCCCATGTCCAGTCAATGAGCCCATCCAACAACGAGTAACAATGCTGAACCAAACAATACTTATCTGAATGTATGTAACACCTCGAAATTTTTCCGTCAAATGAAATAACGACACGTGTCACGTACGACAAAAGTATTATAAACCCGGATTTAGTTAAAGATGTATGGCATGATTTTTGAACATGTCGACATGTTAATTTATACATCTGAACGACTTCATTATAAATCCCAAAACCCTAACATGATTAACAAACATCTAGTATACCTTTAAATTTGGTGATTACTAATAATGATGGATTCCAAATTGCAAGAATGGATCCTATGAAATAATGCTAGATAAACTTTCGTGTATGATTTCTAGTAATGTTCAAACCAATAATTCTACAAGATAGGTAGACGCAACTAATTAAGCATGGGTTAAAAAGGTCTCATACTGACAAATTCAGGCTCAAAATCATAATATGCAAGTTGCCTATTCAAAGCTTGAAAGGTTAACTTTTTTTGCCTTTTGGCAAAGGCTTACGGACCGTAAAGGTCCTTCCTTACGGTCCGTAAGGAGTGCCCAGCGATAACAAGTTGGCTGTTGGCTGTTATAAACATTTTAACCGACTTAAAACGATCTTTTCACTCTTATGGGCGACCCCTAACTGTACCTAGGCACTAGGAAACACTTGTAATGATCTGGGATCCATGCTAGCCTTGTTTGTCATGATCTTAAGCAATCAAGAACACTATAAAAGGGCCTTGAGTTGCAACATTGTGTTCATTCATTCCATCTGCTTTCTTGGAGCTTCCTGGAGCATAAGAGCAGACCCAAGCCATTCCTAGTCGTGCATTAGACTTTGGTAAGTATGCTTAACCTTTCTTAGTTAAGTTTTTACTTAGTTTTAGCTTAAAAGTCAAACCGTCGTAATTAACGTTTGACTTAGCGATTAATCATTAATGGTCAAGTGATTAGTCGAATCAAAGGTAGTTATAAGTTGGTAATTAGGTGGGCATTAAACCCTTAAAAGGGCACCCCCTGGTTCCCACTCTAACTAGATCAAATGTCGGGTCAAAGTTGTTTAGAAAAAGTCAACATAAGCTTAATTTTTGAATTAACATGTAATTAACAATGTAGAAGGCATGTAACCTATTTTATCACTCATATAACTTGGTAATAAGTATAATAACTGGTCTAAGCTTGTTTGATCCGATAATTTTCTGTTTTGACCCGGTTCGGAACCGAAAGTCGCAAAACTTTGACTTTTGCTTTGACTTCAGTTCTGATCCGTTTTAGTAGAGTTTAGAAATGCCTTAGGACTTCCTTAGGACTAGGTTACATGATAGTATAACCCTCTGTGACTGGTTCGTTAATTGTCCGAGTCGTTTGCACATTTCCGTTAAATGCTTAAATGTTGACCATAATGCCCTTTTGATCATAAAACAAGAATTTTGGGAATGTGAGAGAGCAAAAATCTTTGCTACTGATTTATAAGCATGTACCTAAAGTTTCATAGCAGTTCGAGGTCCAGAATAGGAGTTATGCTAAATAGCGCAATTAGGAAACTTTTGTTAATTAAACGGCGCACTTAGCATAAAGCCTATCTAAACCCAATTTCAACACCAAACCTTTTACACACTGATGTAATATAATATTTTGAGATTTTTAAAGATTTTTAATTATTTTTAACCTGCTCATAACCTAAGGTTATGGCATTGATTCGGTAAATACCGATTATACCCTTTTCGGGCATAAAATGAGTTCTACATAGTATTTTGACACAAATCCAATTGCTACTGATTTTATATAATAAATAAAGTATTTTGAACTTTATAACCTGATCAAAAAACTCAGATTTCCTGTATAAACCGGAAATCGCTTAAAACGACTTTATACGCGTATTAAACGCATAGTTTGAGTTTGTAACCATTTTGTCATATAAAGACTTTTACCTACTGATGTAACTTGTTAAAGTAAGTGGTTTTACTGATCGCTTCAGACCCGAACATCAGAATTATAAATAATCTCTTTTATAATCTTTAAAATGACCAAAATACCCATTCGGGGCTTGTATTAAGGTTAAACTCGTTTTGGGCATAATGGAAGGTATCCTACTGATACCACAACATATTTAGGGCACATTAACTTAGGAAACCTGTAAGTGACTCTCGTGGTTACCCATTACGCTTTCTGCGCGTTCGGTTCGGTTTATGTAACTAGTTTACATAAATTAGCCGAAACGGGTCAAACCTTGTCTTTTTTATCTCAAAATCCAGAATGTGGTTAGATTACCCATATTATACAAGTCTTCAAACTTGTCGGCTCTAAATCACATTCAATCCCGGTCTTCGCTTAATCACGCGTTCGAACCGTATCTTTCGTTAAAACTAACCGGTCTAAGCTTAGGCTAAATTAAAGACCCGTTAGGATTCTAATAGGTTATTATAAACCTTCGTTCCAGAATAGGAGACCCGGTAAAAGCTACACGCACTTGCTATTTGTGATCGATACTTGCAAAGGTAAATACTTTTAACTTAATTTCTGTTATACGGGCTTGAGGTACGGTATATAAAATACCGCTTGGTCCAGCATTGAATCTTTAATCGAATAGAGATTAAATCATTGATATGCTTTGTTTTGAAATGTTTTGTTTGCTTAAAGCCTTTGGGGGGTTAATGACCATGTCCCGGATATCCTTGGCATCATCTTACGAGATGGCCACGACCTGAGCACGGGGTGTAGGCGTACACCCGTCGATGCATAAATGAATAAATAATGTGGTGTGTCTATTGATCTTTAACCCGGTCTACGGATCGGGCTACTGAACACATAAGGAACATGTAATTCGTTTACAAGTATTATATTCAAATAATTATCCCAAGTTATAAAAGTTTGTGCCACGTGCATTCAAATCAATTTTATTAAACTTTTCAAAATGAGTCGGTTGAATGTATTTACCAGTGTAAACTGACGTATTTTCTCAAAAAGGTTAAGTGCAGGTACTACGCGAACTAGGCTGGTTTTCTCCTAGCGTCCTCAATAAGTCTCGCAAGCTTGGATGTCAAACTGTTGAACAATATTTCCTATTTATTTTTTATCCCCCTGTGGATTATTTTCAACTGTTTGTGATACTTGATATTACAATATTATTCGGTTGAAATATATCTATCTTTTGCTTCCGCTGTGCATTTAAATATTGTGTTGTTTGACTGTAATGTTGCCAACTACGTCACGATAATCCCCCACCGGGCCCACCGGTGAAACGTGTAAATATCGGGGTGTGACAGGTTGGTATCAGAGCCAACGTTGAGTGAATTAAACACTAGCCTTATGTATTTAATCTCAATGACACAATTGCACATACTCGAGTCTAGACAAGAACTTAGGACGAATTCAAATTGTTGCTTTAGTTTGTCCTTTATTGTTTGTTGTTGATCTCAATTGTATGATCAGGAAATATGCCACCGAGAATCAAAAGAGGAGGAAGAGGCAAAGGGCCAATCACTACCCACAACGATCACGAGGCCGGGCCTTCTCACCTGCGAACTCCTTCCACTACAATGAGTGCCGATCCTCAAAGAAACAGGAGGAACCTTTTTGAGCCCGCTAGACGGTCTATCTCGCACAGTTCAACACCTTCTTACCGTCACTCTTTTGGGCCGCACTCGGAAAACGAGCCCGATAACCCTCAACCTTCATTCATACCTCTCCAGCGTTTCGTTTCGCACCGTTCCTTTGGCGACCCTACTCCTGTCTTTCAGGGCCGGTTCAACCCGACAAACTTTGTCTAAGAACCAGTGGGTTTTAACCCATTGGGACCGGATGACCACTTCTCAGAAGACAATGCAATGGACATGGACGAGGAGACAGATCCCGTCGAGACTGCAAGAGGTACCCCCAACCATCCCATCGAGATCTCTGATGGATCATCCTTCCATGGAACACCCTATCAGGGTCCAGACAGTTACCAAGCGAGGTTCAATCAGTGTGAGTGGTACTTTACACCCTCTCACCATTTATCGCCTCATGAGCAGCAACAACAGCAGCAGCAGGATCCCTCCGAGGATTCGCGTTTCGTGGCAGTCACGCCACCGCCTCCACCGCCGCCAGTTCATCAAGCACCTCCAGATCCTCCAAGGCGTAGGAGAACAGGCGCGCGGATATCTGCACGAAGAGGGGATTTTCACTTTAGCACCCCTCGACACTCTAGTGGCAGTCATTATCCGCCACTGCATGAAGACCCACAAATGGGTGGACCTTCTAACCCAACTGCAGAGGTGAATTCTGCACCAGTTGCACCACCTCCGCCACCATTTGGTTATGTTAACCCGATACCTATATACGCCGGTTCCACAGCATATAACCCATTTGAGCAGCCAGCTCACACTCACTACAACTATATTGATGCCGACCCATACCTAGAAGCGGCGGCAAACTACAACGCCCTTCATCCCGAAGGACCTTGTGGAACTCCTTGCGGAATGGGATACTCAACTCATGGGTATCCAGTACCTGCTAGATCTCCGGCTCAGCACCTATCGCAGCCGCCACGTTTTTCCCCACCAGAGCAGGAAGAAATCCTCCACCGTTTAAACAGGGTGGAACGAGATTTTGAAGAAGAACGTAAGAACAACCGTGGATTCCTCAAGGGCCTGGCAAACCTGTTAAAAGGAAAGAAGAAGCGAGATCATTAATCTCTATATGTATTATTGTATTTCCTATTTCAATCAAGTCCCTGCGTGGACATTTATATGTGTATTTAGTCCCTGCGTGGACTTGTCTTTCAGTCCCTGTGTGGACATCTATCCTAGTATTGGTCCCTGCGTGGACTTGTTTTCTAGTTTAACCTCTGTATGGGTAATTCGTCTATTAAAAGACCCGTTTAGGGCAGTGTGTAATCCTTTTTATGTTTAATGGAATGTTAAGTTTATGAAATTCATTTTTGTCATTATGTACATTATATATGAAATAAATAATTCAAAATCATTCCTTTTTAATACAATCTGCCTACCAAATATTAAATAAGAATCTCAAGGGTATAACCTAGCTTACATGTCTTTAAAGGACTTGGCCAAGATGGTAAAAACCTGTTTAAAAGATTTAAATCTCTGTTAACATCTGAAAACATGTTAACACTCTTGGCAGACGTGATTCGTTAAAATCACACGCGTCATTCTTATATAAGGATTCTTCAAAAGATTCCTAAGCCTAATGAACTATAAATCATAGGTTAAATCATCAATTAAGATGATCACATATCAAGCATCCATTAGTGATGTAGTGCCTACGGGCCATACTCATTGTCATATGAGACAAGAGACAGTAGTAGTCTATGACTCCCTGTCAGAAAAGGTAAAGAACTATGTTCAAACCTTAATGCTTTGATTCTCTGAAATCATGGCTTATGAATTGAAATGTCCCATTGACATGGCCTTTTGTGCTAATAATACTTTTACTGTTGTGTAATTAAGATATTATAAATAAAAATCCTAAATAAATGTGAGTAGCAAATTAACCAAATATGGTCTATGTTTACCATGGTTAATGAATTGCCCAAAAAGGCAAATTCCATAATAAACTCCCAAATAAAACTTTGCCGATATCTTATGTAACAGTTCAAGATACAATGGCTGATTCGGATGAAGTAAATAGTCACCCAAAGGAGAACCAGAATGATGCTCAGATTAATATAGCGGGTGCTGAACTATAAGCCTTAATTGACAATGCTGTTGCAAAAGCCTTGGACAGGCAGTATAGCGAATCGAGCGGTACTCGGAGTAGGACCCTATCCGCACCGCATTCTAAGCCCAGGACTCATTCTGAGGCGCATAGCAAGCCTCCCTCCAAGAATGAAGAACCAAAGAAAGATGATGACGATCGTCACTCTTCAAACCATCATAGTGTCCCATCTCAAGGTATCGTGCTGAAACAAGGACCCCGTGATAAGGGTTGCTCCTACAAATACTTTGTGTCATGCAAGCCCCGGGATTTTACGGGGGAGAAAGGAGCAATAGACTGCATGACTTGGTTGGATGAGATGGACACAGTGGTTGATATCAGCGGGTGCGCTGAAAAGGATGTAGTAAAGTTTGTGTCTCAATCTTTCAAAGGTGAGGCCTTAGCCTGGTGGAGATCATTGATTCAAGCTACTGGGAAGATTCCACTGTACAGTATGTCATGGGAACAATTTGTTGCCCTCATCCGAGAGAACTACTGCCCTCAGCATGAGGTAGAGAAGATCGAGTCGGATTTTCTGTCGTTAGTTATGAAGAATCTGGATTGCCAAGCTTACCTTACGAGCTTTAATACAATGTCAAGGTTGGTTCCTTATCTGGTGACCCCGGAACCTAAAAGAATAGCTCGTTTCATTGGGGGCTTAGCCCCGGAGATTAAGGCAAGTGTGAAAGCCTCACGGCCAGCCACATTCAGATCTGTGGCTGATATATCTTTGTCCCTCACTCTGGACGCGGTCAGGCAGAGATCGCTGAGGAGCACGGATGCCGAGAAAAGAAAGCATGATGATGACAATTCATGTCGGTCAAACAAGAAGCACCGAGGAAACAATGACCACAAGAAGGGATTTGGTTCAAAGAAGGATGGGCATCAATCTGGAGATAAGCCTAAGTGTAAGACTTGTCAGAAATACCACTTTGGGAAGTGCAGACTTGACTCAAAATCCCAATCTCAGTCGAGACCTTGTGGGATTTGCAAATCTTCGGAACATAAGACCCTGGAGTGCAAGAAACTGAAGGACGCAACGTGCTACAGTTGCAACAAAAAGGGGCACATTAAGACAAATTGCCCAAAATATGCAAAGAAAGCTGATGAAGGAAAGAAGACCAATGCTAGGGTCTTCAGAATGGATGCAAAGGAAGCTGTGCAGGACGATAACGTGATCACAGGTACCTTTCTTATAAATGATGTTTATGCGAGAGTGCTATTTGATTCAGGAGCTGATAAATCTTTCGTAGATAATAAGTTTTGCAAATTGCTGAATTTACCTGTTAAAACCTTAAGTGTGAAGTATGAGGTGGAATTAGCATATGGCACCTTAGAAACCGCCTCAACCATATTAGATGGATGTTTCATATCCATTAAGAACCACTCTTTTTCGTTGTCCCTACTTCCTTTGAAGTTAGCCGGTTTCGACATAGTTTTAGGCATGGACTGGTTATCTCATAACCAGGCCCAGATTGTCTGCAATAAGAAGCAAGTGGTGATCAAGACTCCGTCTGGTGAATCACTTACCATTCAGGGAGATACCCAGTATGGATTGCCTGAGCATGTGACTATGCTCAAGGCCTCTAGGTGTTTGAAGAAGGGTTGTGTCATCCACGTGGCACAAGTGACTATTGATGAGCCAAAACCCAAGATTGAGGATATCCCCGTCATTTCTGAATACCCTGAAGTATTCCCCGAAGAACTACCTGGATTACCCCCAGAGAGACAAGTAGAATTCAGGATTGACATTATCCCTGGAGCAGCACCTGTTGCTAGAGCACCTTATAGGTTGGCACCAACAGAGATGAAGGAATTGAGAGCACAACTGGATGAATTGCTAGCCAAAGGTTTCATTAGACCTAGTTCCTCTCCTTGGGGAGCACCAATCTTATTTGTCAAGAAGAAGGATGGATCGATGCGTCTATGCATCAATTACCGTGAGTTTAACAAGGTCACTATCAAGAATAGGTATCCATTACCCAGGATCGACGATCTGTTCGATCAACTTCAAGGGGCAAGCTACTTCTCTAAGATTGAGTTAAGATCAGGCTATCACCAACTGAAGGTTAGAAATGAAGACGTACATAAGACTGCATTTAGGACTCGTTATGGTCATTACGAGTTCCTAGTGATGCCTTTTGGGCTCACTAATGCACCAGCGGCATTCATGGATCTCATGAACTGTGTCTGCAAGCCATACTTGGACAAATTCGTTATCGTCTTCATAGACGACATTCTGATTTATTCAAAAAATCAAGCTGATCATGAGAAGCACCTTCGATGTATTCTTTCACTACTTCAACAGGAGAAGCTCTATGCCAAAATCTCTAAATGTGAATTCTGGCTTCGAGAAGTCCAATTCCTTGGACATGTGGTTAGTGAGCGTGGTATCCAAGTGGATCCCGCTAAGGTGGAAGCTGTCATGAATTGGCAAGAGCTTAAGACACCCACAGAAATTCGCAGCTTCTTGGGATTGGCAGGATATTTCAGGCGTTTTATTGATAATTTTTCAAGGATTGCAGCACCCCTAACTTCTCTGACTAGGAAGAAAATTAAGTTCGACTGAGGCCGAAGCAACAAGAAGCCTTTGATATCCTTAAGCAGAAGCTAAGCAATGCACCTGTGTTGACATTGCCTGATGGAATAGAAGAATTTGTGGTTTATTGTGATGCATCGCACACCGGGATGGGATGTGTGCTTATGCAGAAAGGCAAGGTTATTGCCTATGCTTCATGACAGTTAAAGGTGCACGAAAAGAATTACACCACCCATGACTTGGAGTTGGGTGCCGTTGTATTCGCACTGAAGCTATGGAGGCACTATTTATATGGCATCAAGTGTGTGATCTATTCCGATCACAAGAGCCTCCAGCATCTGTTTAACCAAAAGGATTTAAACATGAGGCAGTGACGATGGATGGAAACTTTGAATGATTATGATTGTGAGATAAGATACCATCCTGGCAAGGCAAATGTAGTCGTTGATGCCTTGAGTCGAAAGGAAAGGGTGAAGTCTATAAGAATCAATGCCAAGAGCATCGAGATAAAGAATAGTTTGAATGAAAGGTTGTTAGCCGCACAAAAAGAAGTTGTGCTGGAAGCTAACTACCCTAATGAAAAGCTAGGAGTAACTGAAGAACAGTTATCCTATGGCAAGGACGGAATTCTAAGGTTAAATGGACGAATATGGGTTCCAATTTATGGAGGACTTCGAGATGTTATCCTCCAGGAAGCCCACAGTTCCAAATACTCCGTTCATCTTGGAGCTGACAAGATGTACCAGGATTTGAAGGCAAACTTTTGGTGGATAGGCTTGAAGAAGTCTATAGCTACCTATGTAGCTAAGTGTTTGACATGTGCGCAAGTCAAAGCTGAACATCAGAAGCCGTCAGGTTTGCTGCAACAGCCTGTACTTCCCACATGGAAGTGGGAAATGGTGACGATGGATTTCATCACCAAATTGCCGAAGACAAGGAAAGGAAATGATACGATATGGGTGATCGTAGACAGACTGACTAAGTCGGCACATTTTCTACCCATTAAGGAGACTTATAGCTCCGACATGTTAGCCCAATTATACGTAGATAAGATCGTATCTCTACATGGAGTACCTGTGTCTATTATCTCTGACAGAGATACTAGGTACACATCTCATTTTTGGAAAAGTTTCCAACAATCTTTGGGCACGCGCTTAAATTTCAGTACAGCTTACCATCCTCAGACGGATGGGCAAAGTGAGCGTACAATCCAGACCTTGGAAGACATGCTTCGTGCATGTGTGATTGACTTAGGTGGTAGTTGGGATAACCACCTGCCATTAATCGAGTTCTCGTACAACAATAGCTACCATACCAGCATTAAGGTTGCGCCTTTTGAGGCCTTGTACGGTAGGAAGTGCAGAACGCCCGTTTGTTGGGCGGAAGTTGGAGATGTCCAACTGACTGGACCGGAAATAGTCTTTGAAACGACGGACAAGATTGTCCAGATTCGTGACCGCCTGAAAGCAGCCAGGGATAGGCAGAAAAGCTACGTGGACTTAAAGCGTAAACCTCTGAAATTCGAGGTAGGTGATAAAGTGTTGCTTAAAGTATCACCCTGGAAGGGAGTGATGCGATTTGGAAAGAAAGGTAAGTTAAGCCCGAGATACATAGGACCATTCGAGGTTATCGAATGTGTCGGATCAGTTGCTTATAAGTTAAACTTACCTGAAGAGCTCAGTGGTATTCACAATGTATTCCACATCTGCAATCGGAAGAAGTGTGTCGCTGATGATTCACTAGTTATACCACACACAGATGTGCACATAGAAGAGAGCTTGAAGTTTGTTGAAAAACCTGTGTCGATCGAGGATCGACAGGTTAAGAAGCTTCGAAGGAAGCATGTACCGATTGTAAAGGTTAAATGGGATGCCCGTAGAGGTCCCGAGTACACATGGGAGGTAGAATCCACAATGAAAGAAAAGTACCCTCATTTGTTTCAGTAAATCTCGAGGTCGAGATTTCTTTTAAGGGGGTGAGGATGTAACACCTCGAAATTTTTCCGTCAAATGAAATAATGACACGTGTCACGTACGACAAAAGTATTATAAACTCGGATTTAGTTAAAGATGTATGGCAGGATTTTTGAACATGTCGACATGTTAATTTATACCTCTGAACGACTTCATTATAAATCCCAAAACCCTAACATGATTAACAAACATCTAGTATACCTTTAAATCCGGTGATTACTAATAGTGATGGATTCTAAATTGCAAGAATGGATCCTATGAAATAATGCTAGATAAACTTTCGTGTATGATTTCTAGTAACAAACCAATAATTCTACAAGATAGGTAGACGCAACTGACTAAGCATGGGTTAAAAAGGTCTCATACTGACAAATTCAGGCTCAAAATCATACTATGCAAGTTGCCTATTCAAAGCTTGAAAGGTTAATTTTTTTTGCCTTCTGGCAAAGGCTTACGGACCGTAAAGGTCCTGCCTTACGGTCCGTAAGGAGTGCCCAGCGACAGCAAGTTGGCTGTTGGCTGTTGGCTGTTATAAACGTTTTAACTGACTTAAAACGATTTTTTCACTCTTATGGGCGACCCCTAACTGTCCCTAGGCACTAGGAAACACTTGTAATGATCTGGGATCCATGCTAGCCTTGCTTGTCATGATCTTAAGCAATCAAGAACACTATAAAAGGGCCTTGAGTTGCAACATTGTGTTCATTTATTCCATCTGCTTTCTTGGAGCTTCCTGGAGCATAAGAGCAGACCCAAGCCATTCCTAGTCGTGCATTAGACTTTGGTAAGTATGCTTAACCTTTCTTAGCTAAGTTTTTACTTAGTTTTAGCTTAAAAGTCAAACCGTCATAATTAACGTTTGACTTAGCGATTAATCATTAATGGTCCAGTGATTAGTCGAATCAAAGGTAGTTATAAGTTGGTAATTAGGTGGGCATTAAACCCTTAAAAGGGCACCCCTGGTTCCGACTCTAACTAGATCAAATGTCGGGTCAAAGTTGTTTAGAAAAAGTCAACATAAGCTTAATTTTCGAATTAACATGTAATTAACAATGTAGAAGGCATGTAACCTATTTTATCCCACATATAACTTGGTAATAAGTATAATAACTGGTCTAAGCTTGTTTGATCCGACAATTTTCTGTTTTGACCCGGTTCGGAACCGAAAGTCGCAAAACTTTGACTTTTGCTTTGACTTCAGTTCTGATCCGTTTTAGTAGAGTTTAGAAATGCCTTAGGACTTCCTTAGGACTAGGTTACATGATAGTATAACCCTCTATGACTGGTTCGTTAATTGTCCGAGTCGTTTGCACATTTCCGTTAAATGCTTAAATGTTGACCATAATGCCCTTTTGATCATAAAACAAGAATTTTGGGAATGTGAGAGAGCAAAAATCTTTGCTACTGATTTATAAGCATGTCCCTAAAGTTTCATAGCAGTTCGAGGTCCAGAATAGGAGTTATGCTAAATAGCGCAATTAAGAAACTTTTGTTAATTAAACGGCGCACTTAGCATAAAGCCTATCTAAACCCAATTTCAACACCAAACCTTTTACACACTGATGTAATATAATATTTTGAGATTTTTAAAGATTTTTAATTATTTTTAACCTGCTCATAACCTAAGGTTATGGCATTGATTCGGTAAATATCGATTATACCCTTTTCAGGCATAAAATGAGTTCTACATAGTATTTTGACACAAATCCAATTGCTACTGATTTTATATAATAAATAAAGTATTTTGAACTTTATAACCTCATCAGAAAACTCAGATTTCCTGTATAAACCGAAAATCGCTTAAAACGACTTTATACGCGTATTAAACGCATAGTTTGAGTTTGTAACCATTTTGTCATATAAATACTTTTACCTACTGATGTAACTTGTTAAAGTAAGTGGTTTTACTGATCACTTCAGACCCGAACATCAGAATTATAAATAATCTCTTTTATAATCTTTAAAATGACCAAAATACCCCTTCGGGGCTTGTATTAAGGTTAAACTCGTTTTGGGCATAATGGAAGGTATCCTACTGATACCACAACATATTTAGGGCATATTAACTTAGGAAACCTGTAAGTGACTCTAGTGGTTACCTGTTACGCTTTCTGCGCGTTCGGTTCGGTTTATGTAACTAGTTTACATAAATTAGCCGAAACAGGTCAAACCTTGTCGTTTTTATCTCAAAATCCAGAATGTGGTTAGATTACCCATATTATACAAGTCTTCAAACTTGTCAGCTCTAAATCACATTCAATCCCGGTCTTCGCTTAATCATGCGTTCGAACCGTATCTTTCGTTAAAACTAACCGGTCTAAGCTTAGGCTAAATTAAAGACCCGTTAGGATTCTAATAGGTTATTATAAACCTTCGTTCTAGAATAGGAGACTCGGTAATGTTAGTGCAATATCTGTCTATCGCCTCCGTCAATCTATTCCGTAGCAGAAATCGAAGAAACCGAAGAATTCTAAGCTTTTAGGTTACAACTAGTTAGAAAGGCAAGGTGGCAATTTTGTAAATAATGAGATTTCTCATTATATCCCTTGTGCCTATAAATAGCTCAATTAGTTGTAAAGGTTAAGGCTTTTGGAAGACTTGGAGCTCATTTGGAGATTTAGGAGCTTAGAGCTTAGAGAGAGAAAGTCTAGAGAGAGAAAGTCTCTCTACGTGATTCACGGCATTGTACACGACGTCACATTAATAGAATCACGTTTTCTTGTACGTTATTGTGGGTTCGATCAAGTACGTTCACGGATTCCGCACGTCGAACGTTCGTTACGCAATCGAACGGTGTCAAAACCGGTCCTACAAGTGGTATCAGAGCTAGGAGCTCGATTGCACGATCAAACGCATTGATTCGTACCAGATTTCAGCCATTTCAGATCCGATTTCATCTATTTTCTTCATTTTTCACATTTTATCACGTTTTTTACTGAAAAACGTCAAATCGAACAGGTTTTCACGGTCCGTTTCAGCTGATTTTTGGATATGTTGTGCGTATAGACCTGATCTACAACCCTACCAAGTTTCAGATCGAAACTCCAAGCCGTTTAGGAGATATTTGAATTTTTTGATCCGATTCCGTTTGAACAGCGAGTGACCGTTTGAAATCTAGGTTCCGTTTGAACTACCGTTTGAAACAAGCACCATACCGTTTGAAAGTGGTCCTATCGTTTGAAATGTCATTTGAAACAGCCTCTTCCGTTTGAAATTAGGTTCTATCGTTTGAAATGGAAGATTCCCGTTTGAACTGACCGTTTGAAGCTCTTCTGTCGTTTGAAAACATGATGGCCGTTTGAAAGATTCCAACCGTTTGAATTTGGGAACAAGTCATCTCGTGAATTTAGATTTAGTGGTATCTGTCCAATCAATTCATTAAAATCAAAATTAGCGGCCCAATCATTTGATAGATAAGTGTATTAAAGGCTCAATCAAAATCGTTCATTTAAAAAAAAAAAGCCCATGTGAAAAAAATTAAATGTTGTCGGCTCAAGTGATAATGTTGGTTTAGTGGATTTTCAATCAAAGAGAAAGTGCAGACAATTGGCCCAATCATCTTCTTGTTGCCGCCCAACATTACCGACCCATCAAAACAAGAGGCCCAATCACGGTTAAAGGTTGTTTTTGTCGGCTGGTGTTGGTTATGCACGTGAAGTGTTAAAGCAATTAAAGGATCAATCATTTGTCTGTTGTCGGCTTAGTGTGCTTGTCGGCTTAGTGGACTTGCACCGCCCAAGATCCAATCATCTTTAAATTGCTGCCCACAAATGTAATGGCCCAATCAAAGCCCATGATTTGATGAGTTTAAGTCTGATCCTACAAGAAGTCAACATCGTTGCCCATTTAATTAGTTGTTCATAGTATTTGGCCTAATCACAGTTTGGTTGTTTGAAGAATGTGCGGCCCATGTGTTGTTGTTGACTATTGAGGTGCCGCCCATCAAAAGTGTTAGACTCAATCAGTGAAGGCCCAGTTCATCTTTAATCCGTATCTTGTGAATTGTTTTTGTTCAGGATCATTCGTGTTCTTACGTTATCAACATTGAAACAACTCCGCGAATCTTCGACAACGAGTCTTAGGCTGGTTTCATCAACATACTGTTACATAGTCAGTTTCAGTTTAAACTGATTGTTTGATTGTTGATTTGCAGGTAACACGAGGCAATTTACAAGGTAATTCACAAATATAAGCTCATGGCGAAAGATGAACCTATTCCATGGAAAGACGAGCGTACGGAAGAGCAAAAGTATAAATACCGGAAGATGATTGCTGAAAACAAGATTATCAGACTTTCTGGTATCTTTCTAGAAGCTAGAAGAGCAAATAGATGGGATCCAGATAGAGAGTGCTACCTTGATAGGTATGGCAACATCGCGATTGATGATAAAACGCTAGATATTGAAGCCATCATCCAGGAGTACAAAGAAGAGGATGATTATTGGCAGAAGAAATGGTGGGGAGATGAAGAAGAAAAAAAGAAAAAGAAAGAGTTAATAGATGAAATAGAAAGAAACTCAGAAAATATAAGTTTGGATGAGTTTATTGAATTAATCAAAAGGGTTAGAGAAGGAATAACAAAGATTGAAGAATCTAAGAAGGATGAAACTTCAAAATGTGAAGTTGTATACTCGAAATGCGAAAAATCAGAAGCAGACAGTGTGAAACTCTTGAAGGATGTGGAGAGTTTGACATTGGAAAACAATACTCTGAAGAACGAGAAGAAAGCTGATGATGAACAGATTCTGGGTTTGCGTTTAAATTGCGAAAAACTGAGATCTGATAATGACAAACTTTTAAAGATTGTTGAAAGTTTGTCATTAGAAAACAACAATTTTAAAAATTTAGAAAATGATTTCAAAAGTCAAATAAAGATTTTACAAGATGAGAGAGATATCTTTGGCAAGAATAATTTGGAAAAACAAAGCGAAATAAACTCTCATCTTGCTAAAATTATTCGACTTGAGCATGAAGTTGAAGATGCTCAAAAGAAAATTGCTGAGTTTAAAAAAGGTTTTGAAAGCAAAAGAAAATCTTCAGAAAATGAAGATTTCTGGATAAAATTGGCAAACAAAAATCTGAAAGAAAATGAAACAAGATTTCAAGAACAGTTAAATGATTTGGAAAATGAAAAATCTGTTCTTGAAAATCTTAAAATTGAAAATGAAAATTCAATCAAGTTTTATCTTGAAAGAATCTCTCAGCTTGAAAAAGAAGCTGAGAATTCAAGAAACAAGATTAATGAACTTGAAAAGAAATTGAAAGGTTTTGTGACTGCATCAGATAGTTTGAATTTTCCTTGTCCAAAACCAATCAATTCTGTTCCAATAAGTGACAATGTCACAAATTTTGACAAAGTCAAAATTGAAGATTGTGATGAAATATCTGATGATGAAAAAGAAAAAGAAAAGAAAAGAAAAATATTTTTAGATTTAAAAGAAAATTTTAAAAATACTGTTTTGCAATCTACTGAGAAAGGTGAATGCTCAACGCAAAAACCTGTAAAGAAGATTGTGGAACAGAAACAAAAAGATAAAAATTTGAAAAATTCTAAAAAAGAAAATAAAAGCTCATCAGATAAGTCATCCAATCATTTAAAAAAAAACAGAAAAATTTAAAAATGAAAACTTACAAAATGTTGGTAATAAGTGGTGCAGGTTTGACCACAGTGCTCAAATGCCAAATCAAGGATACAAGAAGAGAAATGACTACCACAAGGCAACTCAATGCTATGATCTAAGTGTGTGGTATGAAAATGGTGTACGATATGAAAGAGAGAAGAGGTATGATAACATAATGTGTTACTCTTGTGGCTATCAAGGGCACATAGCTGTTAACTGCCAAAGTCAGAGATTTGAAACGAGAAGGTGTTATGAATGCCAAATTTGAGGCCACATTGCCAGAGATTGCCCGAGGAGATCGATGGGAAGATCAAGGGTTGAATCTCAAAGAATGGCAAAGAAACTAGCCAGTGTCAAGCCCAAAGGACAGAAAGTTCAAGAACCAAAAGTTCAAGAACAGAAAGTTCAAGAAAAGAAAGTAAAGCTTTCACAAGGGCAGAAAGACAAACTGAGGAAGAAGAGGAAGAAAGCACGAGAGTATCTCGAGAAGATTTTGTCTCCGGGTTCATCTGTTGGTAAGAATAAGAGTATTGATGAATCGCTTCACTCGACTGCAAAGTCAAGTAAGCCGAGTTCGTCAGATGCAAATCTGAGGACAAAAGAGAAGATAAACAAGAAGGTAACATTTGGTGGCAATAAATCTGTTTCTTCGGAAACAAAGGAGTCACATGTCGGCGATGAATCTGACTCATCAAAGTCAGACAAGCCACATTCAGGCAATGATTCTGGTACGATAAAGCCAGAAGAGCCATTTGTTGAGGTTAAAACTATCAAACCCAAGGCTGGTCAGGCTTGGGTGGATCTTTTCAAATGAAAAACCCTGACTTGCCGGAGTTCCCAGGTTGGTAAGTGTGGAACAGGTATCGGCATCTTTCTTGAGAAATTCACAGGTTGGTAACTGTGATATTTCGAATTATAAAAGACTAATCAAGGACATTAAGTTGTACTTGATTTATCTTTCTGACGCGTAATTAAAGGAAAACAATGTGATGAAAGAACCCCGAATTTTTGAAATGACACACAAAACTAATTTTCCGGAAACACCATTTTGATTAAAACAAACTTAAGTGTTTTGAAATCTAAATGGGAAAATAGGTTGTTGTCAGGGGGAGTTCTGATTGTTTATGCCAAATGAATGGCGAATTGAAGTGATTCGATATCAGTTTGTCATTTTATTTGTACAGTTTGTTTTCAAATTTTCCTTGAAAATCAAAATTGAAACATATTTTGATTTTAGGGGGAGAAAAATTTAAAAAAATTAGAAAATTTGAAAATTCCAAAAACATTGAAAAATCAAAAATGAGTTTTGTTGAGAAAAGAGGAAATGATAGTACATCAGTGGACTATCACAGCATGCTAAGGAAATGAAATGTCAAATGTGATAAACGGTCTCACTGATGATGTGTCGATAGGTTTTTGCACATTTAGTAGATTTATTCGGGATATAAACATAAAATTTCAAACTTTTGAAATTTGTGGGGAACACTACTTGGATATATAGGTAACCCCTGAAATCTCGTTTGAAAGGTCTCATATTCTGATATACTAGGTTTTTCTACTATTTGATGTCTAGGGTATTATTCCGGGACTTCTGGTGAACGGAAGTTCTGACCTAGTCCTTGGATAATGCTTTGCCTGAAATGCTTGAAACATAGCATTATAGCCCTCAGATTGATTAGATAATAAAATTGATAATCATCTGTTGTAGCTAAAAGATCCTCTAAAGGGGACATACCAAAGTCGAAACTGATATCTCTCTGTGCATACGGAAGTATCGACCTGAGATCCCTCAGTTCTCGCATGTCCTAATTTATGTACAGACATCATTTTAGTACAATCACCTGTAAGACTGAATATTGAGATTCTGGATACGGGAGTATATTCAAGAGGTGGGACACATGAATTGAGCTAAGTTCATAAAACATCTAAATCGTATCCTGAATAGATTGAAAATTGTGTGAAAATTTAAGAGGACAACTATATCGTCAATCTACGTGAATCGTTTAGAACTTAAAATGATTAAAGCTTAACGGTGCTAGTGATTTGTCTCATGAACTGATATGATCCTCTTACACAAACTCACAAAAATATTATTTGTCTATATTTCTTTACTGTTTTTCATTCAAAAAGATTTTTGGCAACTGATGTTGAAGAGCTGATATTCAAAATTCTAAGTGCTAAACATGATGAATTGGATTGGGAAATTTTGTTGAAAATTCTTTGAATGACATATATAAATGGTTTGAAAGATTGTGGATTTAGTTAATCAAGGTCATTCATTTGAACTTGATGTAACTATACAGGTTGATGAATTAATGATTTCTACCTGTAAGTTTCTTAAATTTAATTGTTATAAATTTGTGAACCTTATGGTGAGGTAGAGGATATGCAGGTTAACCAGGTCTCAAGTCCTGAGCAGATGCAGAACAAAGCCAGGAATTGATCCTGAACTTGTAAAACGATGAAAGCCAGACTACGATCCCGACAGTTGAGTCTAAGGGGGAGTCTGAAGACGAGCTCAACGCAAGAGGAAGCGTGGATTCAAAACGCCAGATAAATATTTTAGAGGAGCTTGTATACGGAAATCCAGGTGTCGATCCCAAAAGCACGGAAGCTTGACGAAAGGGGGAGCCTGAAGTAAGAGTCTAAAGAGAGGCACAGCAACGGAAGCTCGAAGACAGATCCACGGGGTTTCTGTTCGAGATAAAGAAAGACAAGGCGCTACGAGATTGACTACGGAAATATCCAAGGGGGAGTCTGTTAGTGCAATATCTGTCTATCGCCTCCGTCAATCTATTCCGTAGCAGAAATCGAAGAAACCGAAGAATTCTAAGCTTTTAGGTTACAACTAGTTAGAAAGGCAAGGTGGCAATTTTGTAAATAATGAGATTTCTCATTATATCCCTTGTGCCTATAAATAGCTCATTTAGTTGTAAAGGTTAAGACTTTTGGAAGACTTGGAGCTCATTTGGAGATTTAGGAGCTTAGAGCTTAGAAAGAGAAAGTCTAGAGAGAGAAAGTCTCTCTACGTGATTCTCGGCATTGTACACGACGTCACATTAATAGAATCACGTTTTCTTGTACGTTATTGTGGGTTCGATCAAGTACGTTCACGGATTCCGCACGTCGAACCTTCGTTACGCAATCGAACGGTGTCAAAACCGGTCCTACAGGTAAAAGCTACACGCACTTGCTATTTGTGATTGATACTTGCAAAGGTAAATACTTTTAACTTAATTTCCCTTATACGGGCTTGGGGTACGGTATATTAAATACCGCTTGGTCCAGCATTGAATCTTTAATCGAATAGGGATTAAATCATTGATATGCTTTGTTTTGAAATGTTTTGTTTGCTTAAAGCCTTTGGGGGGTTAATGACCATGTCCCGGATATCCTTGGCATCATCTTACGAGATGGCCACAACCTGAGCACGGGGTGTAGGCGTACACCCGTCGATGCATAAATGAATAAATAATGTGGTGTGTCTATTGATCTTTAACCCGGTCTACGGATCGGGCTACTGAACGCATAAGGAACATGTAATTCGTTTACAAGTATTATATTCAAATAATTATCCCAAGTTATAAAGGTTTGTGCCACGTGCATTCAAATCAATTTTATTAAACTTTTCAAAATGAGTCGGTTGAATGTATTTACCAGTGTAAACTGACGTATTTTCTCAAAAAGGTTAAGTGCAGGTACTACGCGAACTAGGCTGGTTTTCTCCTAGCGTCCTCAATAAGTCTCGCAAGCTTGGATGTCAAACTGTTGAACAATATTTCCTATTTATTTTTTATCCCCCTGTGGATTATTTTCAACTGTTTGTGATACTTGATATTACAATATTATTCGGTTGAAATATATCTATCTTTTGCTTCCGCTGTGCATTTAAATATTGTGTTGTTTGACTGTAATGTTGCCAACTACGTCACGATAATCCCCCACCGGGCCCACCGGTGAAACGTGTAAATATCGGGGTGTGACAATGTAATGCAAAGAGGTGAGGAAATTGTTCTTTTAGTACAAAATCACCTGCCCATTTATCTAACCGAAAAATGTTTTGTTCCCACGACCCAATTTTACCTCCAGCCTGCTCTCTACATCGGATAACTTAAGATCGACACACTTGCCTAGCTGTACTATGTTCTTCCAGACCCCACTTATTGAGTTCATCAACGGAATAGTCGGGTAGTTTCGATTCCTCCCGTGAATAGCCTTTATTACCCTCGACCATAGATGTGTAGATTCATTCCTAAATTTAACTATCCACTTCACTGTCATAGCTTTATTCATTGAAGCCAAGCTGCCAATACCCAAACCACCCTGTTTTTTCGGTGCCACTACTTTGAACCATGGTACCCAACACATCTTATTCTTTTCCAAACAACCTCCCCATAAGAATTTACGTCTTACTTTCTCTAAATATTTAATGACATGTACCGGTGCATTAAATAAAGAGAAGTAGTAAGTTGGAAGATTACCTAGAACCGCTTTTATGAGTGTCGTTCTACCGCTAAATGATAACGTCCGTGCCTTCCATAGTGAGAGTTTGTTTTCAAAACGATCAATGACGGGTTTCCAATTTTTAACCAATCCCATATTCGATCCCACCGGCAAACCAAGATAGGAGAATGGTAGCGAGCCTTTTTCACATCCAAATATCATAGCCATCTCCGAGACATCCCCGTTTCCCACTCCCACACCAAACACCTTACTTTTAGAAAAAATCACTTTTAAACCCGAGGATAAATGGAAACATCTCAGCAGTCTAGCAAGGTTATGGAAATTTTCTTCCGACCATTCACCTACAAAAAGAGCATCGTCTGCATAGAGAAGATGTGATATTGCAGGACCCGGACCTGGTGTTTTAATGCCTTTGAATATGTCACATTCGACCGCATTTTTCGTTGCTAAATGTAGTGCTTCCATCGCCAAGATAAATAAGAGAAGAGATAAAGGATCCCCTTATCTCACCCCCCTTTGAATTTCAAATTCCGCAGTTGGTGAACCATTTACTAAGATCGAACTTCTGGTCGTTTTTAATATTCCCATCACCCATTTTGTAACAACCCTCAGTAAAACCAACACCCTCATAAACAGGTTCCGACACCCTAGTATATCTTAAAATGTCCCAATATGTCTTATATTACACCCCGTATGTGAAAACCGAGCCCAAAATACAATATAACATTAAAAATAAAATAAAAATCAGAATTTTTAAGTTCAGGCGGGCCGCGTAAGGTCACACTTAACCTTTACGCGGGCCGCGACAGTTTGATGATCAGGCGAGCCCCGGTGCAGCCACGTGTCAGCATCGTGTCAAGCCTAGTGGTGATCCGGACAAGCTATACGTTGACTGGATGTTGACGCGGGCCGCGTGGAGACCAGATTTCAGCCCTATATAAGAAGGCAACGGGCCTTCAGTTCCGATCGTTCATTTTCTTTCTTTCAATCTCAATTTCTGAATAGTGGGCATTATACCCGAGTCTAATACCCCCCTAAAATAGCGAGGTTCTGCTACGATGTAAGTATTATAACCCCTGGAGACGTATTAGATACTCTGCCCGATTGATCTAGGGTTCCGTAACGGATGTCGTGGTTCTGCCCGACGTAGTCGTTGGAATACCGTCTCGGGGAGGGTATTACTAATGTTAAAATGGGTTATTATACTAACACACGTGCATTTGTGTAAATTATAGATTATTCCCAGGAAATCATTACTGAAAACCCTAAGACAGCAATGTGAGTTGATCCACCTTTTGTAAACTTTTTATTAACTGTTTTTACAAAACCTCACTTAATTAAATACATACAAAGCAGTTATTGAGTCTTTGTAAAGAATACAATTATAGTGGGTATGTTGGGGTTTTGTATACAAAATTGGTTACTGGCATGGTAACATCCCATAAGTTGAGTATGACCGTACCACTGATGTTAATTGTGTTGTCTTGGAAACAAATGTAATTGCGGATGTGCTCTCAATACTGCAAATTGGTTTTTATTTAAACCTGATTAAACTGGGATTCACTCACCAGTATTTTCCACTGACAAAATGTTTTTAAAACGCGTTTCAGGTAACAAAATGTGAAAGCCAAATAGAAGCCAGCTGGACAGCACTGAAGGCTTGGAAAAGTGGCAATAAAGTTACCTAAAAAGAAATAGATGTTTTTCTTAAATATAATAGGGTGTATTCCTATGAAATTATGTGTACTGAAAACTTGGGTTTTACCCATGTATTTAATATTATAAAAATGTGGTGGTTTACTCTGATTTAATATTTCCTAACTACGGTCCTGATGAAAATTCCGCTGCCAAATTGAATAAATAACGTGATACCACCGAAACTGGCTCGCGGCCACCCGTTCCCGGGGATTTGGGATCAGGGGCTGTGACAGAAGGTAGTATCAGAGTTATGCCACTGATTCAGCCACAGAAGTGTTCTGCTGACATCAAAATTCAAAGTGTTAGGAAATAAATTACGAGAATACGTGCATAATTGTATTTTCTTGTCATGTGTTATCTGACTATCTGTTAATTTACAGTATGAGCAACCAAGGACCATCTGACGCGTATCGTCAATTGTCTGGTTCGCCTAGGAGCGAAGGCACCTCCTCTTCTCAGCATGCCCTCTCAGGGTACTCTGCTGATACGGAGGAAGGAATCTTTGTGTTTAAGGCTCAGTCTGAAGAGCCATTTCCTCAGAAAAAGAGGGGATGGTTCAGTAGGGGAGCATACGAGCGTAGGAAACGTATGCAGAAGTTGCAGGAATAGCGAGTGTTAGCCGCAGCTAAAAGAGAAACTGATGCATATGCCCAGGATATGCTTAATAGGGGTATAGCTAATATCCATATTTTAGCAACCACTGCAGCTGACCCAAACCTGGAGCAAATGCTAGCACCCCAACCACAACCACCAATTCCTGATCAACCCATGGAGCTAGAAAACCCTGAAAACCAAATAGAAATGCCTGATTACAACCCGGAGGAGATACCTAGGATACCTGCACCAAATCCCCTAGACCCAAACAATTACGACCCCTGGTGGGACGATGTTAGGGACTATGTGCAACAAAACCCGATACATGAAAATGTGCCAATACCCAACTTAGGAGCCTACCCAGGGTTAGATCCTCAAGATCCCTATAACGTTAGTGATGCATACATTAGGGAGATCTTAGAGAATCCCTACCCATACCAGGCCCCTATCCCTCCATACCAGGAACCCGCACCCCAAATTCCAAACCCAGTCCTAGAACCTGCACCCCCAATGAGTGCAGAAAACGTACAAGAACTTAGGACTTTCGGTGAGGAAATTTTAGAAAGCAGTGAGAGAATGTGACGGGTGGGAGAGCGTCTCGTATGGAAATACGACGAGCACAATATGGATTTTTGGATGAATCCATATCAGTGAATGTGATGGTGGAAACGGTAGTAGGAATAATAATAATAATAATAATAATAATAATAATAATAATAATAATAAATAATATAATAATATATGTGTGTACGTGTTAGAAAAAAAAACTACGGATGCATACTATTAGTATTGTAGCTTTACATTTCAGTCGGTATTGTAATTTTAATTTCAGTACTGGTGTGTAATAGATGCATAATATATGAATAGAGTAAAAGTCGCAATGCTCGACGCTTTTGACCAAAAGTGCGTGTCATGTGATTGGCTATAGTTAAATATTAATTGTGATATTAATATTTGGTAAATGTTTAAAATTCAGATGGACAACGAAGTGAATCAGGAAAACCAGAATGATAATATCCAGAATGACAACCACTCAAATAACAATAATCTGAATAACGAGAATCCAAACAACAATGGAAACCAAATGGATAATAGTGCCGTTCAGCACATAGTGGCACAAGGAATTATAGATGCAATGCCATTTATTATTCAAACGGTTCAAGAAGCGAATAATAAAAGTAAGCATAGCAGTAAGCGACCAACTGAACCGGAACACAGCGTAAACAATGGACTCGTACTTCAAGCGCCCATTCCCAAAAGAAGAAGAACCATGCCATATGGTTGTTCTTACAAAGAATTCTGGTCCTGCAAACCAATAGAATTCTCGGGCAATGAAGGACCCATTGCAGCTTTACGTTGGATAGAGAAAACGGAGGCAGTTCTGAAAATAAGCAAGTGTGCTAAAGAGGATAGGATAATGTTTGCTTCTAATTTATTTAAGAATGCAGCTCTAGAATGGTGGAACACTATCCTCCAGTCAAGAGGAAGTGATAGAGTTTATAGCATGGAATGGGAGGAGTTCAAAAATATGGTGGAAAGGAAGTTCTGCCCTCCCAATGAAAAGGAACAAATAGCAAACAAGTTTCTGAATCTTAGAATGACCGGGGTAGATAGTAAGGGTTATACTACTACATTCTTTGAATATGCTAGGATAGTACCAACCCTTGCATCACCTGAGCCGGTATTAATTTCCCGTTACATCTGGGGATTAATTGGAAAAATTAGACATGTAGTCAAGGCAGCTAGACCCCAAACCATAGAAGAAGCTGTAGAACTAGCCAATACCTTGACGGATGAACTGGTACGAACTAGAGAAGAAGACCAGAGAGGAAACCTATCCCAAAGGCTTACTCAAGAATTCCGTTCGGGGAATTTCAACCGTAGGAACGTAGGTTCTACCTCTGCACCATACTGCAAAGCCTGCAGAAAGAAGCATTCTGGAAGATGCTCTACTTACTGTAATTTTTGCAAGGCCCCAGGACACAAGGAAGAGAATTGCAAGAAGAAATCCAGTAATGGATTCTGCTTCAATTGTGGAGAAAAAGGTCACATCAGGCCAAATTGTCCGAAATTGGCTCCAGCTGCAAACAACAAGAATTCTAAAAATGCTTGAGCATTCGTTCTAACTGCAGATGAAGCCAAGATGATTCCAGACGTCATAGCTGGTACGTTTTTAGTTAATGATATTTTTGCTAAAGTATTATTTGACTCTGGTGCAAACCAAAGTTTTATTAATACTTCATTTTGCAAACTTCTAAATCAATCATTAACTAAACTACCACAAGAATGTCTAGTAGAGACCGCAAATGGAGAAACCGTTAGAATTTCGGAAATCTTGCAGGGAGCAAGAATAGAAATTTTTAATCAAAAGTTTATTGCAAACCTTTACCCAATGAATCTGGCGGGATTCGATGTCGTGTTAGGAATGGATTGGTTAATAGCCAATAAAGCCAATATTTTATGTGATCAAAAGTCAATTCAAGTAAAATCACCAAGGGGTGAAAAGATCACAATTAAAGGAGATAAGCCATCTAGATCCACTAAATTCATCTCTGTGATGAAAACTGCAAGTTATATAAGAAAAGGATCTATAGTGTATTTGATTTCTATAATCACTAACACTAAAGGAAAAGAATTAAAAGATATTCCAGTAGTGTCCCAGTTTTCAGATGTCTTTCCAGAGGAATTGCCAGGACTGCCGCCAGACAGGGAAGTCGAATTCAGAATTCATCTGCTACCAGGGACAGCACCGATTACGAAAGCACCTTACCGTTTGGCACCCGCCGAAATGCAGGAACTGAAGAAACAATTAGATGAATTGCTAGAAAAGGGATTCATACAGCCCAGTTCATCGCCATGGGGAGCACCGATTTTATTTGTTAAAAAGAAGGACGGATCAATGCGTATGTGCATTGACTACCGTGAATTGAACAAAGTCACGATTAAGAATCGGTATCCATTGCCGAGGATCGATGATCTGTTCGATCAACTTCAGGGAGCTCGATTTTTCTCTAAAATCGATTTAAGATCAGGATATCATCAATTAAAGGTACAGGAAGAGGATATTCCTAAAACCGCATTCAGAACAAGGTATGGTCATTATGAATTTACTGTCATGCCATTTGGTTTAACCAATGCCCCAGCCGCATTTATGGACATGATGAACCGAATATGTAAGCCATATTTGGATAAATTCATAATTGTCTTCATAGATGATATTCTAATTTACTCGAAAAGTAAAGAGGAGCATGCAAAGCATTTGCACTTACTTTTAAGTTTATTGAGAAAAGAAAAGTTGTACGCTAAGTTTTCAAAATGCGAATTTTGGTTAGAACAGGTACAATTTCTTGGACATTTAGTTAACCATGAAGGAATCCATGTGGATCCAACAAAGATCGAGGCAATTACCAAATGGAAAACCCCTGAGTCACCAACTGAGGTTAGAAGTTTCTTAGGATTGGCCGGTTATTATAGAAGATTTATTCGAAATTTTTCTAGAATAGCCATCCCTTTAACTAAGTTAACCTGTAAATCTGTTAAGTTTGAATGGGGACCAAAACAAGAAGAAGCCTTTAGAATCCTTAAGCAAAGATTAACCCATGCACCCATACTAGCGTTACCAGAAGGAACTGAAGACTTTGTAGTCTTTTGTGACGCTTCTAAGTTAGGTTATGGATGTGTATTGATGCAACGTCAAAAGGTTATAGCTTACGCCTCTAGACAGCTTAAGACTCATGAAAAGAATTATTCAACCCATGATTTGGAATTAGGAGCCATAATTTTTGCCCTTTAGATTTGGAGACATTACCTTTATGGTAGTAAATTTACCATATTCACAGACCATAAGAGTTTAAGGTATGTTTTTGGGCAAAAAGAATTAAATATGAGACAAATACGTTGGATGGAGATGCTTAGTGATTATGATTGTGATATCCAGTATCATGCAGGGAAAGCTAATGTAGTGGCTGATGCTTTAAGTCGAAAGTATCACGAAAAGCCAAAAAAGGGTATGTTCTCTTAAATTAAATCTACAAGTAGATTTAAACGATCAGATTAGGAAAGTTCAAGAATCAGTAATCAAGGAAGATACTGAAAAATTAAAAGGAATGATTAAGGAATTAGAACAAGGAACAGATGGAATTTGGAGATTTCATCAAAAGAGAATGTGGGTACCTAAATTAGGAAATTTACGCCACCGTATATTAGAAGAAGCCCATAAATCTAAATATACGATGCATCCAGGAAGTGATAAAATGTACCAGGATTTAAGGAAAAATTTCTGGTGGATAGGAATGAAAAAAGACATAGCAGCTTATGTTTCTAAATGTTTAACTTGCTCACAAGTTAAAGCTGAACATCAGAAACCCTCAGGTTTATTACAACAATTGGAAATGCCAGTTTGGAAATGGGAATTGATAACAATGGATTTTGTTACCAAGTTACCCAAAACAAGAAAAGGTAATGATACAATCTGGGTGATTGTAGATAGGCTAACCAAGTCAGCTCATTTCTTACCAATGAAGGAAACTTTCAGTATGGAACAATTAGCCAAGTTATATGTAAATGAAATTGTTTCATTACATGGAATACCTTTATCAATTGTTTCTGATAGAGATAGTCGATTTACATCTCATTTTTGGTCAAGTTTCCAAAAAGAAATGGAACCAAGCTGAATCTAAGCACCGCTTATCATCCTCAAACGGACGGGCAAAGTGAAAGGACAATTCAGACAATGGAGGACATGCTTAGAGCTTGTGTAATTGATTTCGGAGGTAATTGGGATGATCACTTACCTTTAATAGAATTTTCTTATAATAACAGTTATCACACAAGTATCAATGCTGCACCATTCGAAGCACTTTATGGACGAAAGTGCAGAACCCCAGTTTGTTGGGCAGAAATTGGGGAAAAGCAACTATTTGGACCCGAGATAGTACAAGAAACAACTGACAAAATCATTCAAGTCAAGGAACGACTGAAAGCAGCACGTGATCGACAGAAGAGCTACGCTGATAACAGACGAAAGCCGTTAGAATTCCAAGTAGGTGACAAAGTATTGTTAAAAGTCTCTCCTTGGAAAGGAGTGGTAAGATTCATCAAAAGAGGAAAGCTAAGTTCCAGGTATATTGGACCTTTCAAGATTATTAGAAGAATAGGACCTGTAGCCTATCAGCTACAACTGCCAGAGGAAATGGCAGGAATACATAATGTATTTCATGTATCTAATCTCAAAAAGTGCCTAGCTGATGAATCACTCGTAGTACCTCTCAAGGATATAGAGGTAAATGAACAACTTAAGTTTGTAGAAAGGCCTTTACAAATTGAAGATAGGAAGATCAAGAATCTCAAACATAAGAGATTAGTTCTGGTCAAAGTGAAGTGGGACTCCAAAAGAGGACCTGAGTACACATGGGAACTTGAATCAGAAATGCAACAGAGATATCCACACTTGTTCCAGTAGATCTCGAGGACGAGCTCTAAAACAAGGTGGGGAGGATGTAACAACCCTCGGTAAAACCAACACCCTCATAAATAGGTTCCAACACCCTAGTATATCTTAAAATGTCCCAATATGTCATATATTACACCCCGTATGTGAGAACCGAGCCCAAAATACAATATAACATTAAAAATAAAATAAAAATCAGAATTTTTAAGTTCAGGCGGGCCGCGTAAGGTCACACTTAACCTTTACGCGGGCCGCGACAGCTTGATAATCAGGCGAGCCCCGGTGCAGCCACGTGTCAGCATCGTGTCAAGCCTAGTGGTGATCCGGACAAGCTATACGTTGACTGGATGTTGACGCGGGCCTCGTAAGCCTTAGCTTACTTTTACGTGGGCCGCGTGGAGACCAGATTTCAGCCCTATATAAGAAGGCAACGGGCCTTCAGTTCCGATCGTTCATTTTCTTTCTTTCAATCTCAATTTCTGAATAGTGGGCATTATACCCGAGTCTAATACCCCCCTAAAATAGCGAGGTTCTGCTACGATGTAAGTATTATAACCCCTGGAGACGTACTAGATACTCTGCCCGATTGATCTAGGGTTCTGTAACGGCTGTCGTGGTTCTGCCCGACGTAGTCCTAGGAATACCGTCTCGGGGAGGGTATTACTAATGTTAAAATGGGTTATTATACTAACACACGTGCATTTGTGTAAATTATAGATTATTCCCAGGAAATCATTACTGAAAACCCTAAGACAGCAATGTGAGTTGATCCACCTTTTGTAAACTTTTTATTAACTGTTTTTACAAAACCTCACTTAATTAAATACATACAAAGCAGTTATTGAGTATTTGTAAAGAATACAATTATAATGGGTATGTTGGGGTTTTGTATACAAAATTGGTTACTGGCATGGTAACATGCCAAAAGTTGAGTATGACCGTACCACTGATGTTAATTGTGATGTCTTGGAAACAAATGTAATTGCGGATGTGCCCTCAATACTGCAAATTGGTTTTTATTTAAACTTGATTAAACTGGGATTCACTCACCAATATTTCCCACTGAGAAAATGTTTTTAAAACGCGTTTCAGGTAACAAAATGTGAAAGCCAAATAGAAGCCAGCTGGACAGCACTGAAGGCTTGGAAAAGTGGCAATAAAGTTACCTAAAAAGAAATAGATGTTTTTCTTAATTAAAATAGGGTGTATCCCTATGAAATTATGTGTACTGAAAACTTGGGTTTTACCCATGTATTTAATATTATAAAAATGTGGTGGTTTACTCTGATTTAATATTTCCTAACTACAGTCCTGATGAAAATTTCCGCTGCCAAATTGAATAAATAACGTGATACCACCGAAACTGGCTCGCGGCCGCCCGTTCCCGGGGATTTGGGATGGGGGGCTGTGACATATTTCCTCCAAAGAGCCGGAAATCCCATTTGAGTCAGAACCGATTCCATGAATTCCCAACTTATCGAGTCAAACTCTTTCTCAAAGTCCACTTTGAATAACATCATCTTTCTTTTGCAACTTTTTGCCCAAGAAATGAGTTCATTGATAATTAGTGGACCTTCAAGAATGCTTCGATCTTTTATGTAAGTCGTTTTCACGTCACTGATCAAAAAATCCATTACTTTCTTGAGCCTGCAAGCAAGAATCTTGGTCACAACTTTCGAAATACAACCAATCAGATTGATTGGCCTAAAGTTGTTGATCGATTGAGGGTTGTTACTATTGGGTATGAGTGAAATGAAACTTGAATTACATCCACGATTCAGCTTGCCATGAACATAGAAATAATCGAGTGCTAGAACAAAGTCTTTTTCAAATAAGTCCCAAAAATCCTTTAAAAAACTGAAAGTAAAACCATCTGGGCCCAGTGTTTTATCTCCCCCGCAATTCCACACTGCCTCCTTAATTTCCTCTTTTGAAAATCTTTTAACGAGCATGGATGACTGTTCTAAGGATAATGCCTTGAACCCATTATTTATGAATTTCGGTCTGTTGTTCACATGTTTAGAAAAAATCGATTCATAGTACCTTTGAATGATCGTTTTTAAATCTTCTGGTTGCGATATCCATACCCCCATCGAATTCTAATCCGTTGATTCTATTATTCTTCCGGTGTCCATTAATAACACCATGGAAGAATGCTGAGTTTTCGTTCCCTTCTGCAGCCCATTTAACCTTCGCTCTCTGTTTTAAGTCTTCCATCCTATTGTCGTCTAGTTCATTGATCGATTTCAGCCATAGTTCCCTGTCACGAACTTCCTGATCAGTTAGTACCCCAGTTTCGGCTTTTAGATCCAAATCCTCCACCTTTTTTCGAAGCTCCGTTAACATCTTGTTGTCTCTCCTTTTAATCTTTTCACCCCATGGTTTCAATGCCGCTTTGACAGCTTTCAATTTGGCAGCTAACACTTTACCCGGTAGATCAGAGCATGTAACCCCCTCATATGCCTTTTTAACAACATCCGCAATGCCCTCTTCCTTAAGCCATGAGTTAAAAAATCTAAAGGGGGCTTTACCAAAAGACACATCGGAACATAAACAAAAGCAATGGCCTATGATCTGATTTGAATCTTGATAGTCCCCATAGTTTCACCGATGGCCATAAAGAAAGAAAAGAATGACAAACCAAGATACGGTCAATTTTGCTGAATTTTAACCCGTCATCCGTCACATATGTAAAAGCAATCCTAGCATTGTATATTCCATCATACCCGCTTCATTGATGAAAATATTGAAATCTGCTGCCTCCTGTTTGTTGTATTTTGAGTTCTTTCTTTCTGTAGGTTCCCTCACGCAATTAAAGTCACCTAATAAAATCCACGGACCCGAGTGTGAGCCCATAAGGGCCAATAAATCCTCCCACGGTTGTTTTTTCTGGTTTAGATCGTGAGGAGCATAGATATTGACTATCGAGATCTCGCCTCCTCCATTACACAATTCCCACAAAATTGCTTAAGAATATCTATTTTTTACCACCGTCTTCTTCACAAAGATTCCAGTGTCCCAAATACTTAGTAATCCACCAGATCTACCAGATGCTTCTATAGATTTGAAATCGAAAAGAGTATTATCCCAGAAATTACTGACCTTAAGTTCAGCGAATTCGACACCTGAGTTTCCTGAATGGCGATAAAACCAAGGTTGTTTTTCTTTTTGAGATTCCTGATGTGCTCTTCCTTGCTAGAGTCACCTGCCCCCCCCCCCTAATGTTTGCGGTTAAGAAATTCATTGAGAATGATTTGTCGCCTGAATATCTTCAATCTGATTCCTGACCCTATCTTCATAACCAGAGAGTCTAAAGCCTACCTTTTCACCAACTTCAACGGTTGCATTTGCCTCCCGTGAGATCTTCTGACGGATGATCTCATCTGTGATACCATCGTTATCCACCCTCATTTCAGTCGATGAATCACCTAACCCAGATGTTGATTTACTCCTGCACTTTGAGCTTTCTGTGATTCTACCGTTCCAAAAGGTGTCCTTCATTTTCATCGAAGGAAAGCCCTGCTTTTTCTTCTTATGACTTTGTTTCAGATGAGGTGGGGGAGGTTGTACATTACGCGTAATTTCATCACTCTGAACTGAGGAACTTGGAAGGTTATTAAGGTCAATGTTTTTCTCTTGTTGGGCCACTGGTTTCTCTTGTTTCTCTTGTTGGGCCACCTGGTTAATTATTTCCATTAGATTAAAAGGATCAGACGTATCGATATTGAAATCCTCAATGGGCCTCGTAGGTGGAGTGTCTTCTACAACTTCTTCTTCATTGAAAAGGTCATAGAGGCCCAATCCAGAACTGGGCTCCTTATTGGATCTGGGGGGCCGCATAGGTGGAGGCGGGGGTGTATTACGTGGATCATCAGAATTGTTATTATTATTATTATTAATTTGTGGTGAGTCATCATTTATATTAATAAATGGAGTTTGAATGTTGGGAATGTTCCCACCGTCAGTGGACCCACACATGTCCGCCGATTTACTAGCCATCTTCTCCACACCCACTTTTGTTTTTTCAAGTACCTCATTATTACTTCTAGACTCTTCACTCCCCGATGAGGATGTTCCAACTTCTGCATGAGAGACTCTTGGTTTACCAATCCCCCATTCCGGTGACCATTCATTATTCCGGCCATCATCCACCCAGTCTTTCCTACTAACATCCGATTCTGATATCCAGATTGTGAGGGGTTCACCACCCCAACTTAACGTTAACAAGCTGTTGATACGTCTAACTTTTTCTGATAAAACACCAACAAGGTTAACCGAAAGGTCCGTGTCTTCAATGGAAGCATTTGATGGAATGATCACCTTCCCAACCAAATTACCTATTTGATTAAAAATGTATGGACCCCAAAATTGTAATGGCACCCCTCTGATGATGATCCATGCAAACCTTTGAAGAGATACCTTTTGTCCTTCCCATCGCTGAATCGACGAAAACCATGTAGACCATTGTTCTTTCTTTAGATTGACAAAAACCTCTGCTTCGTTTTCACTTTTGAAGACGAGTAAGATACGTAAGCCACCCAAATATTTTGTAGACACACCAGAGATGCCTTCTAGTTCCATTAGTGTTTGTATATCTTTCAAGTCATTGGGATCTTTAATATCACAAATAATAGACCTCATCCTCCAATCTTTCGATATCTCACTTCAGGTTTTCCTCGGGTACTTTCAGTTCTCGAATCCCAGTAGCGATGTTTGTTTTCGTGGCCTCCATTGTCACTTTCTCCTGTGTCAGCCTATTTGGTTTATTGGGGAACCAAGCGTTTTTTTGATATTGATGTCTGTTATTACCATTGTCATTCATAATAACCTTTGCAACCTGTGGTTGTTGTTGATTTATTTTGGTCGGCACATGTTGCTTATTTCTTGCCATATCATTCTCACCAAATCTACTCTTCTTCTGCTTATTTGATCCAAAGTTGTTGTTGTCCTTTTCAAATATTGCTAAGTTGACATAAACTCTTACTTTGTCTATTTTGACCGATCCCAAACTTTCTCCCAAAGCATGCACGTCTCTAACCCCTGCAAATCTGATGAATCCAAAGGTATTACCCACCCTGTCTTTCTTTTTTGCTACATAGGCATCGGTCATGTTCCCGAAGTTCTGAAAGATATCCCATAAAAGGTAGCTTGAACAGTCATACGGCAAGTTGCCGATGAAATACGTAGTTTCTCTGATGTGAGGTTTCTTTTGTTGTTTGTCTCCCTGAATTAGTCTCCTTCCTTTATATTTTGCAACCCGCCACGGCTCCCCTGTCATGTAATCATCTCGTCTGAAGTCTCCATGTCTCCGGTAGTCATCATATCTTCTCTCTTCATTATAATCGAATGTTCTATGCCCTTTATCCATTCCCGATGAAAAAATCACCGCTGACAAAGACGCAGATCTTTAAAAGGTTAATTGGATTCGTATCAGTCTAGCTGAACTATAAAGATAGCCGCGATCGATAACAGACCGACTAAGCAATCAAGATCTGGACTCGAGCAATGATATTCACCGGAAATAATCGCGGAAGGAGAACCGATATCCCGGGAGGCGAATGGAAGAATCAAAGGGTCGATTTAGGATGAAAGGTAGCTGCAGATTAGAGGTGTAGGTTAGTCGCAACAATCCTCGCACTCTAAACCAACTGTTCTCAACTTCGTCGAGCCACCGGTGACGGTTCGGATGGTTTTCCGGCGATGTTGGGGAAAGAGGATATTAGGTTTTTTATAGTTAATTGTGACAAATGTCTTCTTTTTTCTAAAAAATAAAAAGCTGTGAGAAACAAGTCTCACTGGCCTCATTTAATATTTGTTAAATACAAAATAAAAAATTGGGGAATGATTTTTAAAATGCATTTTTTCCTCGTGTCTTCTTCTTACTTTATCGTGTATTTATATATTTTTTAACTAAAAAGATATAAAATTATATTATATCTATACTATATTATTATGTATAAGGGTGAATTGATCTTTTAAACAATAACAATAGTTTAGTCCCACATCTTATTAAACTTGAATCTCTGAGTTTTAACATAATTATAGGTAATTAGTTACACTTTTCCACCTCCACAAGAAACTTAAAAATCTTTTACGTATTCTTATCATATCTTATAAACTATAATGTTTTAAAAAAATCCAAAAGTATCGTGACGACTTACTCATTTTTGTCGATGTTTCAATAGTTGATCAATATTGGCGTGTGGTACATTAATATTCTTTTTAAAATTACACCATATAAACAAGTACTTATTCTCTTTAATTTGAGTATAGTATTAGTATAGTTTTTTTAATTAAAAAAATTGATATGTTACGTGACTAACAGTGTCTAAGGGCGAGTAATAACTGAATCGTTAACCGATACTGAACCAAAATCAACCAAAATTCAATTTATTGAAACCCAATTAACAAAAACGGTTACAATTTTTTTGTATCCCCATTTAACCAAAATTAACTGAACGGAACCAGTTCATGTATTGCTAGCTTTTATAACTTTAGTTCATGTATTTTATATTTATACCCCCATTTGGCCATTTTATGTATTTATATATCCATTTTATATACCTATACATCTATTTTATGTATTTATGCCTAAATTTAATGTATTTTTCAATCAAAAGTTTTAGCCCAAGTTTGGTTTTGGCTATTAACCAAAATGAAATGAATCAAATAAAAAAAAATTCTCAATCTAGCTAAATAACCAAACCGATTAACTAAAAACGAATTGGTTAATAAAATAGACTAATCGATGACCTCGATTTCGATTGAGTATAATAATCTAACCAACCGAACAATGCACACCGTGACAATGTCTGTGTTTCCCGCCGCATCGCGCGCCATTATTGGTTATTAACCAAAACCGGTTAGTGATGAGCAATAGCTAAATCGTTGTCCTAAACCAAACCAAAAACAGACAAAACCGAACGAAATCAACAAAAAACTGAATTAACTGAAAACCTAATTAACCAAAAAACGGTTATCAATTTTTTTGTATTTTCGTTTAATCAAAATTAACTAAACCGAATCATTCTTATTTGAGTTAAATGCCCGGATAGTCCCTGTGGTTTCGCCTTTTTCACATTTAGTCCCTAACTTTCTAAAATTACAGCTATAGTCCCCAACTTTTTCAATTTCGTTCCCGGATGGTCCCTGACGAGGATGAAGGTTAGTCTTTTCAGTTAAGTGGGTGTGAAATGAACTAAATACCCTTACTATTAAAAAGGTATAAAACATTCTAAAATCTTATTTATTAATTAAAATTTCAAGTGGCCCCACCCCTAATCCTCTTCTTCGTTTCTTCTCATCTCTTCGAACGAGTTCCTGAAATCTCCCAACCCGATTACAAACACATTGCTTGTCAAATTCTCTGATGAGACCCCACCATAAATTAAACCCCACCATCTTCATTGACCACTAAGTCGAACCACCACCCGATAACCTGCAAAATTTGCGACGATTGATTCCGATCTCCGGCCGGATAGCTCATTTGTAGCACTGCCTTGCCACACCAGTGCACGAGTATATCAAAATCGGCATTGTTAACTCGTCAAAACCGATCTGGTCTATCAATCCAACACGAAATAAAAAACTAACACCTTAGATCAACATATAATCAACACCTTCGTACACATCAGATGCAACTCGTGATCATTGTTATTACACTCGATAACAAATAGCTAGTAGCAACTTCATTTCATGACTCGTCGGCATCTGAATTAGAAACCTGTAACTCCTATTTAGTGCCGGGAAATCAACAACTTTGAAGATTTGTCGTCGGGTGGGGTTTGTGGGTCGGTTTTGAGGGTTACTCAACGGCGGAAAGATGATGCTCACGATTAAGTTTCAGATTTTGAAGTCTTTGACATAATATTAAAGAAAGTTGCAGACTTGTTCTTGTGAATTGTGATTTGAGATCATAAATAGAGGTAGAAAGTGACGATGATTGTGATGATTTGAGATCAGGGAGAAAGGGGTGTGGTTGTGTTGGTTGATGGGGGTCCCACATTTATTTAGTTTATTTCAATGTTTTCTTTATTGATTTTTTAATAGTATGGGTATTTAGGTAATTTCATACCAACTTAACTGAGAAAACTAACCTCCATCCACGTCAGGGACCATCCGAGAACAAATTTGCCAAAGTTAGGGACTATAGCTGTTATTTTGAAAATGTAGCGACTAAAGGTGAAATCGGAGCAAACTACAGGGACTATCCGGGCACTTTTTTCTTCTTATTTTTATATATTTCTAGCTTTTATAACTTCAGTTCATATATTTCATATTTTATATCTTCATTTCATATTTTTATACTTTCATTTCGTGTATTTATACCTCAATTTCATATATTTCTAAGTAAAAATTTTAGTCCAAGTTTGGCTTTTGCTTTTAACTGAAATTAAATGAACCAAACAAAAAACCGTCAAACTAACTGAATAAACTGAAGTGATTAACCGAAAACCGATTGATTAATGAAAATAGACTAACCGGTAACTTTGGTTTCGGCTTCGGTCGAGGATAATAACCGAACCGACCGAACCATGCACAATACAATGAAGTTGATTACCCGATTACTTCGCTTTTGATTTATATCTGTCACAATGATGCTACAATAAATATTATATGAATAAGAAAACTACAAAAAACGAGTATCGCAGTGCAATGTGTCGCTCATGCCGCATCGCGCGGGCATCATGCTAGTTATACTGTATATACAAACACAAGATAGGGGAATAGTGTCAGGAAACTGCCTGATCCTTTTCTATTAGTCCAGCCAAATTACGATTTTGCCCCGTTTAAATTTACATTTTTGCCATTGATTTTGTTTTTTTCTTCTCCTATCCAAACTACGATTTCACCCTCACATCAAATTTATAGTTTTGCCACTGCTTTCGTTTTTTTCCTGTCTTACTATTTTGCCCCCAATGTAAAATTCGTTTTAGCGTTTTTTACAAAACTTTCTTAGTGTTTTGTTTTAATTGGCTTGCCCAATTTAATTTTTATTTGTGCCAAGTAGTAAGTTTTCCATCGTTTTAGTTTTTTTAGCAAAACTATGGTAGTGTTTTGTTTTAATTAGTTGACTCAATGTAATTTTTTTAAGATTGTGTTATGAATAGTATGTACAAATAACCGAAACAACGATGTATTTGTTATGAGAGAGAAATATTCGGCTTACTGCCCCACATTGCGGGGCAAAAACTAGTTACTCTTACAAAAGCAAAGTGAGTGTTTGTTAATTATGAGAAGGTGAAAACCATTTCTGTATTGATCCAGTTTATTCTAGATATTGTAAAATTGATGAACAACGTTCGATTATAAAGTGTTTGATGAACAAAACATAATACATAACTTTTAACTAGAGAAAAAAATACAAAAATAGAGTTTCGCTATTAGGGGAAAGAGCCTGTTAATTCGCACAGAGGAGAAGAGAAGTGGGTGTTTGTTTATTATGAGATGCTGATCAACATGCATATCACGCACGACTTTCTTAGTATCGGCCTTCACTTTAGCGACCGCGACGGCTGCATTTTTGTCCTCATCGACTGATGAAACAATGGTTAACCGGGCGGGGTTAACTACTGGTCTCGTCAAGAAGGGTTAATCCCTTCCTCTCGAGGATCGCTGGCTGGATCGTCCGCCGGTTGATCTCCTGCACAAGGAAATAAGCCGTGACTCGTAACAAGGAGGATGGGGTGGGGGGTGCTCCTTGTTAACACTCTCCGGCGTGAGAATCAGCAGTTTGCTTGGGAAGCAAAGTGTGATCGTAGTAATAGTGAGAGAGTTGTGAAGAGATACCTCAAACCTGGTTTGGGGCTGGTATTTATATCCGAGGAGTGAAGGAGGAGTTGAATGGATGAACTGACGACGTGCAGCCCTTATGCAGGTTTGTCAGGCTTGTCGGTTGTGGAGGTGAAGCCACGTCCTACTGCAGTGTCAGTCTGTCGCTTACGTATGGCCTGACAGGCGACTGTCATTGGTGCCACTTGCTCCGTGGTGTCAGTCCCACTTGCCTCGTGAGCAGGATGCGGTGCTGAGCCGCATCGCTGCCTGCGGTAACTACCGTTGTTTTCGCGTTCTCACTCCGGCTAAGTTTGCGGGTGCGGTGCCAGGCCTCATCGCTACTTGTGGTGACTGTTGTTGTTGTCCAGATCCCTTGAATTGATGAAAACGTTCACAAGATACGGTGCGAGGCCGTATCGCTATGCACCCATTTTCATACACCAGGTAAGGAGACACACATAGGATGCGGTGCCAGGCCGCATCGCTTATGCCTCTTATCTTCCTATCATTTGACCGATTGGATTCGACTGCTGTGTTCGCGCGTGCCCGCACGGACACAGATAAGTTCTTGCTGGTGGGGGTTTTTGATAAGGGTAATGGTCACTCGCGGTCATGCTGACGCGAGATCTGGGACCATACTCCTTCAAGTCCCCCCAGTCTAGTGTTGCTTCCTCGTGCAAGTTGCATGTGGGAGGAGCACTGGACTATGGTGTCTAGAAGGTAGTTCGTAGTTTGGAGAAGATTCTAGGTCATGTAGATGGCTCCTGCTTCTAGAAAATCAAGCCGGGGATTCGGTAGAGTCATGTGACGTCTCTTCCATACCGGTGAGCAAGTTTCGTCTGATGCGAAATTCTCAGCCTAGGGTTTTGATCCGGTAGTATGGTCTACCATTTCTTGATGTCATCGGGGTTGGGTGCCACCTGTTGGTGTGTCGAACCAACCTCTGAGATGGTGAATGAAGAAGAGAGGGCTTCGAACCAACCTTTGAGATCGTGGCTCAAAATGTCGGTAGGCTTCGAACCAACCTTTGTGACGGTGACGGAAGATGTCCGCACCCGCAACTTTAGTTGTAACCTCTGCGGTAGCTGATGCAATGTTGTGAATGGCTTTGCTCAAGCTCTATGTTTAGCAATTGGACATGCAATGATGATCCCTACTTTGTGGGGTTTTCATGTTCTTCCAATTAGTTCTCAAGTAACCGCACGTCCTTTGCGGTTACCTCGTTCCTTTGCGTTGTTGGCCATGTTTGATCGAATAACGTGGGGTATTTGCGTCATTGTTGGCCGTGTTTGGTCGAACAATGTGAATCTGGATAATGGTCAAATAAACATGGTCGTAGGCATGGCTATGCCCACCATTGTTTATTCTATCCAGTTCATTAGCGGGCAAACAAAGTCATAAGCAGACTTGTTACCGCTGTTCGTTCGCTTGTTGCTCAACGAGATCTCTTTAGATGATTGGGAATCTCGTCTGCACTTGTTCTGTAGCCACTTTCCTTCACGCTTCAATGGGAATCAGTTTTCCTTGAAGTAGCTTCATTCATCTGTGTGATGACTTAGTTGTAGCTCTTCCGTAGCTACCATTCGCGTAGCTGGATATGTGACCGCAGTGACTCATGAGTGTCTGCGGTTTTGTAACAAAAGACTCGCTTTAAAAGAGTGTTTTGATTGGATGCGGCTCTTGAAGGATCAGGAGTCAGGGTTGCTGATGTGCGGTCGCGCACCATACTAATCCTTTTCCCTAACGAGAACCTGTTTGCGCACCCTCTGTGGTTGTGAACCGGACACGAGGGATTTGAAGCTTGAAGATGCCTGAAGGAGTGCGGCTTGCTTCGTCCTAAGAAGCGGTTTTCGCAGTCCAAAGAACAATGCTGGTTCTGAGCATCTGACACACCTGTGCGAGCTCGTGTGTGTCATCTCCGCATATTCCACGTGTGCTCATGGGTATATGAGGATATTAGTTATACCCCTTTACATAATGTAGAGATATATTTTTTGCCTTTTTTGAGGGGTATGTAAAAAACGACATGCGGTATGGGTTATGGCACGGTTATACCAGAGAAACCGCATGCCGCTTATATTTGGATAACGTTGTCGCTTTTTTGTTGCATATGTGGTTGAACGTACGTGCGAGTTGGTGAAAGTTGGTAGGATTTCCTGCATGTGCTGAAACGAAAGGACGTTTGCACTGCCCAAGGTCATAAATGCATTGTAGCAGGAGTGTAAACGTCTCCTTTGTCAGGCGCGTGGGCGGCCACGCGCGCGTGGTAACCGTCAGCGGATCCGTCGCTGAACACGTGGCGTCGCATAACTCGCCCTTTTTGAACATGGTGCTTCGGTTACTGGATCGCATTAATTGCGATGGGTATATAAGGGGAAACCGTTTGTGGTTTCCCCTCACTTGTTCAAATTTTCAAAAAAAATTTCGGCGAGAGAAAGAGTGCCTCCTTTGTCATCTCCGAAAAACTTGTCTGAAATTCTGGTGAGGTTTGTTGAGTTTCTTGAACTCCTTTTGTTGTTTCTGACCTTATTCTTTCAATGGCTGAGCCATCAAATCCACACCATGCTGAGGGTGAAAACCCTGATCACTCGTCGCCGGCGGCGGCGGAAGAAGATGAAGAAGGTGGTGGTGGCCCCAGCGGACGTTTACCAGTGTTGAAGTGGGCAAAAAGTCAGTTTGATGTCTTGATGACCAGCATTCAGATGCCCCAGGAGTTTGGGTTTATATTCCCACAAGAAGGTGACACCGGTGCCGATGCTCCGGCCGGTTACGTTGCCATGTGGACCGATTTCTTTTACGATGGTAACCTCCGACTGCCGTTGACGGTGTTTCTTGCCGAAGTGTTGGAGCATTACAAGATTCATATCTCCCAACTGAGCCCATTCGGGATGATTCGAATCAGGCATTTTGAGTACACTTTCCGTGCTCTTGGTTTGGAGATTACCGTTGAAAATTTCCGGCGGTTTTACCAGTTGACGGCGAACACCGGGTTCTTTTCTTTTAGCCAACGGTATGGGAGCCCCAAGCTGATGACCCCTCCGAAGGGTATTACAAAGTGGAAAACCAAGTTCTTCTACATTAAGGCTGCCGCGGTTGTTGCTAACATGACGTTACGGAATGTGAATGAGACCATTCCTGCGGAGGATATCGCTCTTCCTAGCGCGAAGACGGTGGAGTGGTTCCCCAGGCTGAAAACCATTGAGTTCAAGTAGCTAGACAACTCGCAGTTGTGGATACTGCGGATGATGTTGACCAGGCCTGATAGGAAAGCGAGGCCTGTTCTGCGTGAGAAGAGTGGTGGTAAGTGTTCTTACTCTTGCGCGGTTTCCTTACTTTCTTGTGTGTTACTGATTTCTAAGTGTACTATCAGAGGATGCTGCCCTGTGGAGGATTTTCAATCCGAACTACACGGGCAAGGTTGAGTTGCTTCCATGCGCGGAAGGTGAAGGTTTTAACTTGACCATTGTTGACAACTTTCGCGTTCCTAAGTGCGGGGTACTGAATGCACCCCTGCCGCAAGGCAAAGGTATAACCCATAATCTTCTTAGTTGCTTTGTAAAGAAGTTCTTTCTTATTTGCTTGTTTTATGATTTAAACGCAGATAATCTTGGGTCTTTGGGAGAGTTTAAGGCGAAGGCCGCTCCTAAGAAGCATGCGGAGAAAAAGCATGTGGAGAAAAAAAGCATGTGGAGAAAGTTGTGCGGGGTCGCGGCAAGAAAAAACCTGAAGTTTCTGTTGTTCCTCCTTTGGTGCCGCAGGCGGCAGGTATCTCTCGTTCTTGTTTCCGCAGATACACCGATTACGTGGTAGTGTCTGACACCCTTGAGGGTTTGGGTGTTCTAGGTGCTGGTGCGGCTGCAGGTGGGACCTCTGCGGGTTCCAAACCTACGGATGAGAAGAAGAAGAAGAAGAAGAAGAAGAAGAGAAAACCGAAAGAGAAAGCTGCTGATGCTGGTGAGAAGAAGCGTCCGAGGATACAGATCAAACAGACAACTATTGTTTCTCAGGCGAAGCCTACGGTTACGGTTGGTAAGTGTCTTGTCACCTTGTAAGTTTTTGCCATTGTAACTTGTATTTGATGGTTGTTGTTTCTTTGTTCGCAGAACTGCAAGATGGAGACTTCTCCTTTTTGTTTGATGCTCCTCATTCCCCCGCGCATTACGCGGCTGCGGACGCAGGGGTTGATAAGGAATTTTCAAGAAGTCCTTTTGTCAAGGTGGTGTCTGAGCCTTCTTTGCAGGCAGGGGATACTAGGAAGAAAACCGCGGCTCAGATCTTTGACACGGTGGATTCTTCTGATAATCTGATCACCCCGCAGGATACTGATGATCTGAATCTAAGGTTTTCTGATGCTGAAAAGAAGAAATCTCATGCTGCGGAGAAGGCTTCCGGTTCCGCTTCTGGGGTACGGGTTTTGAAGGGCCTCCTATTCAGTCTGAAGAGTCTGAATTGGAGTTCTACTTCCGTACCTACACGGAAGACTGGGGTATGACCTATCACCGACCCCCTTGGAATGTTATGCAAGGGGATGATATTTCAAGTGATCCTTCTGCTTGTAAGGAGATTTTGGGTGGTTTGGGCACCCCGTTTGAAGTTAATCGGGCTCGTGCTTTGCCCCGTGAGCTCCGGATCAACCAACTCTCCTCCATGCTTGTGGGGAGTTCCATAATGGCAAATGCCATTATGGAAGACTATAAGCTGCTGGGGCGCAAGGAGGAGGAAACTGCTCGCTCGCGGGCTGAGGCTGAAGAGTTGGTAAAGGCTGCTCGTGAGGGTGCGGAGCAGGTTAAGAAGGAGAAGGCTGCTTTCGAGCAGTATAAGCAAACTGAGGAGTGGGTTGCAACTGCTGGCCTTAAACAAGTTCGTACTCTCGCCAAACTGCTTTCTGATGAGCGCAAGAGTTGGAAAGAATCACTTTCTAATGAGCGCAAGACTTGGAAAGAATCTTGGGCCAAACAGAATGAAACGTTGTTTCGTGTTCGTCAGGAGCTGACCAATGTCAAGGCAGCGAAAACTGCTTTGGTTAAGGAGAAGGTCGCAGCTGAGGCGGTTGCCGTCAAGGCCAAGGAGGCGGAGGCCGGTGCTGTAAAGGCCCTTGAAGAGGCGAATGCTGATCGCACTCACTTAAACAAGACTGTTGAGGGCCTCTAGGTATGAGTTGCCTTTGCTGTTAAATTTGAAGATTTCTTTCACAAGTATGTTTATCTTTATATGCTTGTGTTCTTTGTTTTCGAAAGGCTGAAGTGCAGAATCACGTGACCATGCTTGTGGAGGTCACTGCCCGCGCCACTAAAGCTGAAGCGCTGGCAAGGGAGGCTGCCGAGGCTAGAGATAGCCTTGTTTCTTCATTTAATCAGCTCAAGGATGATCGCGATTGGATGCGTGATCACGGCATTGGGCATGTAAGTATTCAGTGCCTTTGCTTTTGTTTAGGTTTGCCTATGATAACCTTATTGCTTATGCTTTTTTAGATTGTTAAGGCTATCTTGGACGCACCTGAGAACGCAGCTGGTGTAGATCTGATTAGGCTGCGTGCGCGGGAGGCTGGTCTTAAAGCTGGCTACAACCGATGTATCAATCATATCAACGTTTTATCCCAAGGCGAATACACCGATGAAAGGTCCGGGTTCCATGGCGTAGATACCGAAGGCTGTCTTGCTGCCGCTCTTGCAGCATATAATGACATGTCCATTTCCACCCTTGAGCAACTTGATAAATGCTTGGACGCGGAAAACTATGTGGACCGCTTGCGGTTGTTGTATGGTGATGACGAAGAGGAAGAGACCAATGATGATGGGCAGGTTGGTGCGGGTACCAGCGGTACAAAGAAGGACTAGGTTGGCCTGCGTGCCCTTTTTTGTTTCCTCGATGTAAATGTTTGAAAACTTTATGTAAGTTCCTTATGCACCGCATAGGTGTTGAAATTTTTTGAATATAAAGTTTAATCGTTTAGTTCAATTTGTACAAGTGTCTTTCTTACTTGCATGTTTGAACTTGTATGAGTTAATGTTATTGTGAATAGCACTAAGTCTGAATTTGCCTTTTGCATATCTAGGTGATATGCAAGTATGAAAAACCCTACTGGCTGTAAAGCGTGGTTGAGTATACTCTATACCTTTGTCGTATGAGTATTGCCAATCTGTTTTTGCGAATACTACAAAGTGGAACACGCATTTGTAATAGTAGTAATAAACAATATTGCATTGAATCATTTATTTATTTATTTATTTGCAAATGGCCTGCGGCCCGAAAGGTTACATAGAAAATGTAAAAAACATGGCTTACATGTAACAGCGCCGAAGCTGTTGTGCATTCCATGTGCGTGCGATAGGTTCGCCCTCTAACGTTTGTAGTCTATACGCGCCTTTGCCCAGGACCTCTTGGATGAGGTAGGGTCCTTCCTACTTGGGGGCAAGTTTCCCTGGGCGTTCAACGTTAGATGCTTCGTTATCGCGAAGGACGTAGTCTCCTGGGTTGAAAGTACAAACGCGGACGCGTGAATTGTAGTACTTTTCAAGCTTGGTCTTGTATTTGGCCTCGCTGATGGCAGCGTTTTCACGCCTTTCTTCCAGGAGGTCTAAGTCAAGTCTGCGCTCCTCACTGTTGTCTATCTTTTCGATAGCCAACATTCGGGGTGAGGGGAGACCTACTTCCGCGGGGATCACCGCTTCTGAGCCGTAGACAAGGCTGAAGGGTGTTTCACCGTGACTTGTCTTTGGGCTCGTCCTGTGAGCCCATAAGATACTTGGGAGTTCATCGACCCAGCCTTGTCTGGTTGTTCCCAACCGTGCTTTGATGCCTTCGACTAAACTTTTATTGATACTCTCGACTTGGCCATTCCCTTGCGGATGCGCCACTGAGGAGAATATGTGTTCGATGTGTAGTTCTTTTAGCCATTTTTGAAAGTCTTCGGCAACGAAGTTGGTGCCGTTGTCGGTAACGATGCACATCGGTAGACCGAAACGGCAGATGATATGTTCCCAGATGAATTTCCTTGTTATCATAGCGGTGGTTGAGGCTAGTGGTTTTGCCTCTACCCATTTTGTGAAGTAATCGACAGCCACTATGATAAATTTCACCGCGCCTGGTGCGTCTGGAAATGGTCCCACCAAGTCGATTGCCCATTTCTGGAAAGGCCATGCAGTGGTGACGGGTATCAAGTTGTTCTTTGGGCCCAATGTTTTGGGAGCATGCCGCTGACAATTAAAACATTTGCGCAAGACTTTGACCGCATCCAGGTGCATACCGGGCCAGTAGTACCCGGCGTTCATAATTTTGGCCACTACCATGCGTGGGCCCGCGTGTATGCCACATATTCCCTCGTGTATCTCTCTGATAAGGAATGTGGCATCTTGGGGATCGACGCAGCGTAGGAGTGGTCCCAGGTATGATTTACGGTATAAGATACCGTCTCCCATTTGATAATGACACGCTTTGTATTGCAACTTACGTGCCTCTGACTTGCTTTCGGGAGTAACACCTGATTGCAAGTATGCAATGATTGGTGTCATCCATGATGTTGTACCGTACTGGATGACATTGACTTGGCGCAGGGGTACTGAGGGATTTTGCAGGATCTCAATGCGTATCTCCTTTGCCAGATGTTGGAAGCTGGTGGATGCGAGTTTTGACAGCGCATCCGCGGGTTTGTTTTCACTTCTGTTGATATGGCGGATATTGAAGGAAGTGAATTTTGATTTAAGTTGCAGGGCTTGTTCGAGATAGAGGATCATGATATCCCCTTTTGCGGCATAGTCACCGCGCACTTGCCCTGCAACTAACAATGAGTCGACGTGTGCTTCCAAATGTTGTACGCCGAGCTTGACTGCCAGACGTAGCCCTGCCAGAAGAGCCTCATACTCTGCCTCGTTGTTTGTGCTTTTGAAATCGAGGCGGATTGCATAGGTAAGCTCTTGGCCATCGGGGCTGACGAGTCGCAGACCCGCACGTACACCATCCTCATTGGATGCACCATCGGTAAATAGTGCCCAGGTTTCTGAGGAGGATGGTGGTGGTGCGGGGTTTTGTTCTTCTTCGCATTCCTGGATGCGATTTGCCGATACTTCGGCAATGAAATCAGCCAGGACCTGGCCTTTGATCACGGGGCGCGGCTTATAGTTCAGCGTGTGCGCACCCAGCTCAATTGCCCATTTTGCTAATCTCCCAGAGATGTCTGGTTTATATAGGATCGGGCCGATCCTGTAGTTGGTCAACACCGTGATGACGTGGTTTGCAAAGTAACGTCGTAACCGTCTCGATGCGTGCACTAGTGCCAGTACCAACTTCTCCATGATGGAGTATCTTGTCTCTGGGTCGTTGAGCATTTTGCTGATATAGTAGATGGGTGTTTGAACTCCCTCTCGCTCCACTATGAGTGTCGCGCCTACCGCGTTGTCTTCGGCAGATAAGTACAAGATAAGTGGTTCTTTCTTGCGTGGTGCGGCTAGAGTTGGGAGTTGTATCAAACACTTTTTCATCTCCTGGAAAGCGTTTTCGGCCTCTACAGTCCATTGAAATTGCTCCTTTTTTAAGCAGTTCCGCAGGGTTTTGATGAAAGGATAAGACTTAGCTGCATGATTGGCTAAGAATCTATTCAGTGCGGCTAGCCTGCCGGCTAGTCGTTGCATTTCTTTCATTGTAGAAGGCGATGGCATGCGCTCAATCGCCTGAACTTTTTCCGGGTTCACCTTGAATCCATCTTTGGTCACGATGAATCCAAGGAACTTGCCTTCCTCCATTCCAAACGAGCATTTCCCTGGATTGAGCTTCATATTGACGCTTCGCAGAGTTTGGAATGTTCTTTCGATATCGGTGAGCATGGTATCCTCTTCCATGCTCATGACGACCAAGTCGTCCATATAGATTTCGACACTTTTGCTTATTTGACCGCGAAAAGTGTCATTCATCAATTTTTGATAGGTTGCGCCTGCATTGCGTAACCCGAACGACAATTTTGTGTAACAGTAATTTCCGGTGGGCATACGGAATGCCGTTTTGTCTTCGTCCTCGATTGCCATCTGTACCTGGTGGTAGCCTTTGTAACAATCGAGGAAACACTTCCATCGAAATAGTGCGAGGTTATCGACTTTTTTGTCGATCTCAGGAAGTGCGTAACAATCCTTGGGGCAAGCTTTGTTGAGATCTTTATAATCGACACACATGCGCCGGCCCCCAGTTGGTTTTTCTACCATGACTTGGTTGGATAACCAAGTCTGGTACTTGACTTCTCGCAGGATGCCTGCGGAGAGCAGTTCTTTGACCTGCTCATGCATCGCCTCGTTCTTTGCGGATCCAAGGTGGCGTTGGCCTTGGATCACTGGCTTGATACCTGGCAAGGTATTCAAGAAATGTTGCGCAATTTCGCGTGGTACCCCTGTCATGTCTGCGGGCGTCCATGCAAAAATATCTTGATTCCTGAAGAGGAGCTGCTTCAGGTCCGCGCTCTGATGTTGGGGGACAAGGCGTGGCCAAACGTGACCGTTTGCTCTGGGTGTCTCGCGTTGAGAACCCATTTTTCTGGTTAGGTGTTGGGGGTAGGCCTTGCTATCTTGGTCGGATGCAGTTCGTCCGACGACATTACTTCTCTGCGCGCGTAGATTATCGCGACCCCCGTTTCGGTTGGGAAACCGACAGCAGAGTGGGGTATGGACGTAATCATGTTGAAGTCGCCTTGGGATTCTCTCCCGAGAAGCACGTCATATTTGGAGGTGTGAGGTAAAACCATGAAGTTCACCTCCTCCGTTCGTGTGTGCCTTCCGTTGGTGAGGCGCACAGGAAAAGTGATTTGGCCCAGGGGGAAAACGGTTTCCCCTGCGAACCCGGCCAAAGGGTAGTCCACCGCTTGCAACCGATCCTTTTCCTCTTGATCGAACTGGTTGAAGCACTGCTCGTATAGATGTCAGATGTAACACCTTGAAAATTCATGTCCAATAATGTATGAACACGTGTCATAGGCTCTGAACGTGAGAAAGAATACTTTAAAGGGACTAAAATTGACAAACGGGGAAACTATGTGAATATAAGGGTCCAAAGTGTCAACAATGGATAAATATATTCAAACATAGCCCTACATAATGTTTATACCTTCAAACGAATAAATCATGGATCATACGAAGCTAAATATGAAAGAGAGTGAGGAATTACAAACTGCAGGGGCTAAATGTGTCAACATGTGCAAAGTATACCTCTGAGTGACCTTTTGGCAGACCCGAACCTTTGTAACGATAAAATATACTCACTAGAATATGTGGTTAAAATTTCATAAAGTTTCGTTATCGTATGAGAAAGTTATGATCAAATTCGTGTACGAGGGGTTAAAAGCGTCAACATTGAATTCTAAGGCCTTATGAGTGGTTACAAGGTTAGTCAAGGATTAACCAAGTTAGTAAAAGTCCCAAGGCCCTTAAAAATAAAGTTAGAGGGCTGAAATAGCAATTTAGAAGCTTAAAACCACGTTACAAAGGACAAGGGACCAAAAATGCAAAGAATGAAACTTGTTTGGTTGGTTCTGACAGGTCAGGCGACCCGCGTAAGCCCCCCTTACAGGCTTATGCGGGCCGCGTCAGGGTGCCAGCGACAGAATTCTTGGACAGATGCCAGTTCAGGTCTGTTAACCGACTTTAGGGCCTGTAAAATGATACCAGGGGCTGTGCAAATTGGTTTTCATGCACTAGGGACAGGTGTGATGATCTTACAACATATGTAGAGTTGTTTGGCACCATCTTATGCAATTAAAACCCATATATAAGAGCTCCAAGTTGTGAACAAATTGTTCATTCATTTACAAAGTTCACAAGTTCACCCTCTGGAAATCTCTGGACAGCAAGCACCCTTCCTTGTGATTCCTAAGCATAATTAGGACTCTTGTAAGTGTCCTTAACCCTTCCAAATTCGTTTTAGCTTAGTTAATTAGCTAAAAGTCAAACCGTCGTAATTAAGGTTTGACTTCGTGATTAATTAAAATGTGCTCAGTCAAATCACGAATTAAAAGTATCTTTAAGTAGGTAATTATGTTGGTAACAAACCCTTAAAAGGGTATTTCTAGATTCCCACTCTAACTATGTTAATTGTCGAGTCAAAGCTTATTATAAAAAGTCAACAGAAAGGTTATTTGCGAATTAATGCATAATTAGCAATGTAGGATACATGCAACCTGTTTGATCATTAAAATAACTTGGTAATTAATGTAAGAACATGTTCCAGCATGTTCAACTCGACAATTTTCAATTTAGGCTCGGTTTGGAACCGAAAGTCGCAAAGTTTGACTATTGCTTTGACTATCAGTTCTGACCCGTATAAGCCAAGTTTAGGATTGCCTTAGAGCTTCTTTTGGACCTATTTGTATGTTAGTATAACTCTCTGAGATTATACAACTTGGTTCATTAGATATCCTATTCGCATGCATGTTTCCGTTAATCGCTTATATGTTGACCATTATGCCCATTTGACCTTAAAATGTGATTTTTGAAAATGTAAAAGAGTAGACACTATAGTTACTGATTTATAAACTTACACCTAAAATTTGAGATCAGTTTGAGGTGTAGAATAAGAGTTATGCTCATTAGCGTAAATTAAAGCTTCTTTAGTAATTAAATGGCGTAAATTGCATATAGCCTATCTAAACCCAAATTTTTATACAAAACCTTATACCTACTATTATAAAATAATATTTTGGGATTTTTGGAGATTTTTATTTATTTTTAGACTGGGCATAACTTAGTGTTCTAAGATTAATTCGGTTTATGCCGGTTTTGCCCTTTTAAGCCATAAAATGAGTTTTACAAATCCTTTTGACCCCAAACCTTTTTCTACTGATTTGTTATGTTGTATAAATTATTTTGAGCCTGCTGGAATATTAAAAATATCAGCTTTTTACAGAAAACCCGGAAATGGCTCCAAATCGCCTTTTTAAGCGTTTTTAGCATATAAGTATGCACTAGAACCTTGTTAAGCATAAGGGGTTGAACTTACTAATGTAATTAGCAAAACTTTATATTTTAAATAGTAGGGAAATAAATTAATTCAGATTTCAAGTTTTGACCCTTTAGGCCTATGTGAAATTACCAAAATGCCCCTACGGAGCATAAAATGGTTATAAGTTATAAATTTCACATATGATTGATATCCTACTGATATAACATGATAAAATGAGTATACTTACTGATTTATTCAGACCTGTAACTCAGATTAATATCTAAACTCTTTTACACCCTTTAAAATGACCAAAATGCCCTTATGAGGCATAGTTTTGGTTTAAAACCATTTGGGGCGTAATGGAAGGTATCATTCTGATATCACAACATATTTTAGGCATATTAACTTCAGAAACATGTATATAACTCTTATGGTTACTCGTTACGCACTTTACGCGTTCGGATCGGCTTATGTAACTAGTTTACCCATTTTAGCCGAAAAGGGTCAAACCATATCTTTTCGGGCTCAAAATCCAGAATGTGATTATGTTATCCATATTAAACAAGCATGCAAGCTTGTTGGGTCAAAACCACATTCTAAAACGGCTTTCGCTTTAGCATGCGTTTAAAACCGTGATCTATATATAAAACTAACCGGTCTAAGCTTAAGACCCGTTAGGATTCTAATAGGTTATTAAAACCTTAATTTCCAGATCTAGGAGCCCAGTAAAAGCTACGTGCACTCACTGTATTTGAATTATACTTTGCTCAGGTAAATACGTTTAACTTATTTTCCCTATACGGCCTTAGGGTACAGTATATAAAATACCGCTTGGTCGGAGAATTGACCTTAATCAGTTGGTGGTTAAGTGATGTCAAATTAACCCGTTTAAAAATGTTGTTTTGTTTGTTTAACGCCTTTGGGGGTTTAATGACCATGTCCCGGATATCCTTGGCATCATTCAAAGAATGGCCACGACCTTAGCACATGGGTGTAGGCGTACACCCGTAGTGCATTTCAATAAAGTATAATCGTCGGTCGAGAGAAGTCTTGCGGCGGAATTATATTAAGTGGTGTGTCTATTAATCTTTAACCTGGCACGACCCGGGCAACTGAACGCATAACAGACATGTAATTCTTTTACAAGATTATTAAGCAAAGAATTATCCCAAGTTATAAAAAGTTTTGTGCCACGGGCATTTAAATCAATTTTTAAACATTTTTCAAAATGAGTCAGTTAAATTGTATTTACCAGTGTAAACTGACGTATTTTCCAAAAAGGCTAAGTGCAGGTACTACGCGTAATAGGCTGGCCACTCCTTGGCATCCGTAGAAGTCTCGCAAGCTTAGGATGCATGAAGTCTGTTGAAATAAAGTTTCCTTTTTGTTTGGATCCGCCTGTGGATCTATTTCGACTATTTTGTGATACTTGGATATTACAATATTTTAAGTTGAAGTAAATCTTTCTTTGCTTCCGCTGTGCATTTATATTTTGTATGTTTGACTATGACGATATCAACTACGTCACGGAATCCCCCACCGGGCCCACCGGTGACACGTGGAAAAATAGGGGTGTGACAGGTTGGGACTACAACGCACGTCACCCAGAGGGACCTTATGGTGGTCTTTGGACCACTGGTTACCCAACTTATGGGTACCAGCGTCCACCACCTCCTCAACCTCTGTACCAGCCGCCGCAGCCACAGCTTATCCCGCCAGAGCGCCAACAGGAGGTTCTCGACCGATTGAACCGAGTCGAGCAAGAGGTCCGTGAAGACCGCGAAAGCAACTGAGGCTTCTTCAAGGGTCTGTCAGACTTGCTCAAGGGGAAGTCCAAGAGAAGTGGTCATTAAAGGCCTTGTTGTTTATTTATTTGTTTAGTTGTAATCAGTCCCTGCGTGGACTTGTTGTTTCTGTATTCAGCCCCTGCGCGGGCTTGTCTTTCAGTATTCTGCCCCTGCGTAGGCATGTCTTTTAGTTAACCCCTGCGTGGGTTTGTTGTTTATTTTTCGCCCCTGCGTGGGCATGTTATTTTGTAGAAGTCCCGTTTAGGGCAAATGTTGTACTGTTTAAATTTTATTAATGGAATGGTTGAATTTAAATTTTCATAATTGTTTATTATTTATATGCATAAACTTAAAATAAAAAGTAAAATGAAAATAACATTCCTAATAAAGAAGATCTACCATTTTTATTAAATGGCAAAATCTAAAAAGGGACAAGACCTAGCCATATGTCATTTTAAGACAAGGCCAAGATGGTATCTCCATAATTAGATTTAGATCCATAATTAACGTCTCAACTTAGGATTGATCTGCGTTAAATTAAAAGAGAATCTTAGGGGTAAAACCTAGCCACGTGTCGTCGCAGACATGGCCAAGATGGTAGAACCTGTCTAAAAGATTCCAAAACTTTGTTAACATCTGTAAGTATGTTACCATATCAGGCAAATTGTGATGCAGTATAAATCACACAGGCCATCTTTAAAATTGGGTTAATTTAAAAGTTCCCTGTATTTATATAACCGTCCATTGGGGATGAAGTGCCTACGGGTAATAAATTAATGTCCTCTAGGACTAAGAGACAGTCGAAGCCTGCAACTCACTGTCTAGAATAGGGCAATGAACTGTGATTCAGACCCTAATACCTCGATTCTGTGAGAATCCGGGTTATAAACTAACACTGTTCTTGTGACTAAACTATTATGTTATGTTTAATTATAATATAGGATTTTAATAAAGGTCCTGCATAAATAATTAATTAACAAATTAACCAGCAATGGTTATTCAAAACCATGGTTAATAGAATATAAAATACTGTATTAGCTTCTAAATAAAACCTTGCCCATTATCCCTTTTGTAGCAATTGAAGCTACATGGCTAGGTCGGACGAGGTGAACAGTCGTCCGGTGGAGAATCACGAGAATGCAAAGATACAGTTAACTGGCGCAGAGCTGAAAGCGCTTGTTGATGATGCGGTTACAAAGGCTTTAGAGCGACAGTACAGTGAGTATAGTGGGACCCATAGCAGGACCCTATCTACACCGCATAATAAGTCTAAGACTCACTCGGAGTCTCACGGCAAGCCACCCTCTGTCCAACCCAAGTCTAAGAAGGATGAGACTAAGAAGGATGACGATAGACATTCTTCAAATGAAAACAGTGGTCATTCCAAAAAAAAATGCGTTTGATGATGCCCCACGTGCCAAAGGTTGCACGTATAAATATTTTGTGTCATGTAAACCCTGGGATTTTAATGGGGAGAAAGGGGCAGTGGACTGTATGACTTGGCTGGATGAAATGGACACGGTGGTAGATATTGGTTCTGCTGAAAAAGACATTGTGGAGTTTGTGTCGCAGTCTTTCAAGGGTGAAGCCCTAGCATGGTGGAAGTCGTTGATTCAAGCCACCGGAAAGGTACCTTTGTACAACATGTCTTGGGAACAATTTGTTGCCCTGATCAAGGAGAATTACTGCCCTCAGCACGAGGTCGAAAGGATAGAATCTGATTTTCTATCTCTGGTGATGAAGAACCTGGACTGCCAGGCTTATCTCACAAGTTTCAATACCTTGTCAAAGCTAGTTCCTTACCTAGTGACACCTGAACCAAAAAGGATAGCCCGTTTCATTGGGGGTCTGGCCCCAGAAATCAAAGCGAGTGTCAAAGCCTCTCGGCCCACTACATTTCGATCAGTAGCTGACATATCTCTGTCCCTTACGCTAGACGCAGTTAGACAGTGATCCCTGAGAGCTGCAGATGCCGAGAAACGAAAACGCGAAAATGATGGTTCGCGACGCTCAGATAAGAAGCGCAAGGGAAACAACGACCAGAAGAAAGGGTCGGGATCTAAGAAGGGAGATCAACAGACGGGTGATAAACCCAAGTGCAAGACTTGCAAGAGGCACCATTTTGGGAAGTGCAGGTATGAGTCAAAGTCCCAGTCCCAGCCAAAGGCTTATGGAATTTGCAAGTCCCCAGATCACAAGGCATTAGACTGTAAGAAACTCAAAGATGCCACATGCTTCAATTGTAATGGGAAGGGGCATCTTAGGCCCAACTGCCCGAAACTTGCGAAGAAGGCTGAGGAGGGAAAGAAGACCAATGCAAGGGTCTTCCGCATGGATGCGAAGGAAGCTATTCAGGATGACAATGTCATAACAGTTACTTTTCTCATTAATGATGTCTACGCAAGAGTGTTATTTGATTCCGGGGCGGATAGATCTTTTGTAGATAATAAGTTCTGTGAATTATTGAAATTACCTGTTAAAACCCTAAGTATGAAATATGAAGTGGAATTAGCTGATGGATCAATAGAAACAGTTTCGACTGTATTAGATGGATGTGTCCTATCCATTAGGAACCACTCTTTTCCTTTATCCTTGTTACCCTTTAAGCTAGCAGGCTTTGATATAGTAACAGGTATGGATTGGTTATCGCATAACCAAGCCCAGATAGTGTGCAACAAGAAGCAGGTAGTAATCAAGGCTCCATCTGGTGAGCCACTCACTATTCAGGGAGATACTCAACATGGATTGCCTGAGCAAGTGACTATGCTTAAGGTATCCAGATGTCTGAGTAAAGGTTGCATCATTTATATGGCACAAGTAACCATTGACGAGAAGAAGCCAGGATCGAAGACATACTAGTCATTTCTGAATATCCCGAGGTTTTTCCGGAAGAACTACCTGGTTTGCCACCAGATAGGCAAGTGGAATTTAGGATTGACATCATTCCCGGAGCTGCACCAGTGGCCAGAGCACCATATAGATTAGCACCAACGGAGATGAAGGAATTAAGGACGCAGCTAGATGATTTACTAGCTAAAGGTTTCATTAGACCTCGTTCATCTCCATGGGGAGCGCCGATTTTGTTCGTTAAGAAGAAGGATGGATCAATGCGTCTATGCATTGATTACCGTGAGCTAAACAAGGTTACTATCAAGAACAGATATCCTTTGCCTAGAATCGACGATCTATTCGACCAGCTACAGGGAGCGAGTTACTTTTCCAAGATAGATCTCAGGTCAGGCTATCATCAATTGAAGGTCAAGGAGGAGGATGTATATAAGACCGCGTTTAGGACTCGTTATGGTCATTACGAGTTCCTAGTGATGCCTTTTGGGCTCACTAACGCACCTGCCGCATTCATGGATCTCATGAATCACGTATGCAAGCCTTATCTGGATAAATTAGTCATCGTCTTCATCGATGACATCCTCATCTACTCAAAGAACCAAGCTGACCACGAGAAGCATCTTCGATGCATTCTTAAGCTGCTCCATCAAGAGAAGCTCTATGCCAAGTTTTCAAAGTGTGAATTTTGGCTTCGCGAAGTCCAGTTCCTTGGACATGTTGTGAGTGAACGTGGAATTCAAGTGGATCCCGCAAAGATAGAAGCTATTATGAACTGGCAAGAGCCAAAGACGCCTTCAGAGATTCGTAGCTTCCTAGGTTTGGCTGGATACTATAGGCGTTTTATTGAAAATTTCTCAAGGATTGCTGCGCCCTTAACTTCGTTAACACGTAAGAATATTAAGTTTAATTGGGGGCCTAAGCAGCAAGAATCTTTTGATATCTTGAAGCAGAAGTTGAGTAACGCTCCAGTGCTGAATCTACCTGAAGGTATTGAAGAGTTTGTGGTGTATTGTGATGCATCACACACCGGAATGGGTTGTGTGTTAATGCAAAAAGGCAAGGTCATTGCCTATGCTTCACGTCAACTAAAGGTGCACGAGAAGAATTACACCACCCATGACTTGGAATTGGGTGCCGTTGTATTTGCACTTAAGCTTTGGAGGCATTATCTGTATGGGACTAAGTGTGTGATCTACTCTGATCACAAGAGCCTTCAGCACTTGTTCAATCAGAAGGATTTGAATATGAGGCAGCGACGATGGATGGAAACTCTGAACGATTATGACTGTGAAATAAGATACCATCCGGGAAAGGCAAACGTAGTCGCTGATGCCTTAAGTAGAAAGGAGAGAGTGAAGCCGATAAGGATCAATGCCAAGAGCATTGAAATTAAGAACAGTTTGAATGAGAGGTTGTTAGCTGCACAAAAGGAAGCTGTGTTGGAAGCTAACTATCCTGAGGAAAAATTAGGAGTGACTGAAGAACAGTTGTCCTACGATAAGGACGGAATGTTGAGATTGAATGGACGAATATGGGTTCCTGTATATGGAGGACTTCGGGATGTTATCCTCAAGGAAGCCCACAGTTCCAAGTATTCCATTCATCCTGGAGCTGATAAGATGTAACAGGATTTAAAGGCGAATTATTGGTGGATAGGCTTGAAAAAGTCTATAACTGCTTATGTAGCTAAATGTCTGACGTGTGCTCAAGTAAAAGCTGAACATCAGAAGCCGTCAGGTTTGCTGCAACAGCCTGAGATTCCCACTTGGAAATGGGAAATGGTAAGAATGGATTTCATCACCAAGTTGCCTAAGACGCAGAAAGGAAACGATACAATATGGGTTATAGTTGATAGACTGACTAAGTCAGCACATTTCCTGCCCATTAAAGAGACTTACAGCTCTGACATGTTAGCCCAACTGTACGTGGATAAGATTGTATCCTTGCATGGCGTACCAGTATCTATTATCTCTGACAGGGATACAAGATACACATCTCATTTTTGGAAGAGTTTCCAACAGTCACTGGGCTCCCAATCAAATTTCAGTACGGCTTACCATCCTCAGACGGATGGACAGAGTGAGCGTACTATTCAAACGTTGGAAGACATGCTGCGTGCATGTGTAATTGATCTAGGTGGTAGTTGGGACAGGCATCTACCCTTGGTCGAGTTCTCCTACAATAATAGCTACCATACCAGCATTCAGGCTGCACCTTTTGAGGCACTATATGGTAGAAAGTGCAGAACGCCCATCTATTGGGCAGAAGTAGGGGACACTCAATTATCAGGTCCTGACATAGTCTTTGAGACGACGGACAAGATTGTCCAGATTCGCGATCGCCTAAAAGCTGTTCGAGATAGACAGAAGAGCTATGCGGATAAAAGGCGAAAACCTCTCAAGTTTGAGGTTGGCGATAAAGTTTTGCTCAAAGTATCACCTTGGAAAGGGGTGATGCGATTTGGTAAGAAAGGTAAGTTAAGCCCAAGGTATATAGGACCATTCGAAATCATCGAATGTGTAGGATCAGTGGCTTATCAGTTAAACTTACCCGAAGAGCTCGATGGTATTCATAATGTATTTCACGTCTGCAATCTGAAGAAATGTCTAGCTGATGAATCGCTAGTCATACCACACACAGATGTGCATATAGACGAGAGCTTAAAATTTGTGGAAAAACCTGTGTCGATTGAGGATCGACAGGTAAAGAAGCTTCGAAGAAAGCTTGTGCCTATCGTCAAGGTGAAATGGGATGCCCGTAGAGGTCCTGAATATACGTGGGAGCTAGAGTCCACAATGCAAGAGAAATACCCTCATTTGTTTCCTTAAAATCTCGAGGACGAGATTTCTTTTAAGGGGGTGAGGATGTAACACCTTGAAAATTCATGTCCAATAATGTATGAACACGTGTCATAGGCTCTGAACGTGAGAAAGAATACTTTAAAGGGACTAAAGTTGACAAACGGGGAAACTATGTGAATATAAGGGTCCAAAGTGTCAACAATGGATAAATATATTCAAACATAGTCCTACATAATGTTTATACCTTCAAACGAATAAATCATGGATCATACGAAGCTAAATATGAAAGAAAGTGAGGAATTACAAACTACAGGGGCTAAATGTGTCAACATGTGCAAAGTATACCTCTGAGTGACCTTTTGGCAGACCCGAACCTTTGTAACGATAAAATATACTCACTAGAATATGTGGTTAAAATTTCATAAAGTTTCGTTATCGTATGAGAAAGTTATGATCAAATTCGTGTACGAGGGGTTAAAAGCGTCAACATTGAATTCTAAGGCCTTATGAGTGGTTACAAGGTTAGTCAAGGACTTAACCAAGTTAGTAAAAGTCCCAAGGCCCTTAAAAATCAAGTTAGAGGGCTGAAATAGCAATTTAGAAGCTTAAAACCACGTTACAAAGGACCAGGGACCAAAAATGCAAAGAATGAAACTTGTTTGGCTGGTTCTGACAGGTCAGGCGACCCGCGTAAGCCCCCCTTACAGGCTTATGCGGGCCGCGTCAGGGTGCCAGCGACAGAATTCTTGGACAGATGCCAGTTCATGTCTGTTAACCGACTTTAGGGCCTGTAAAATGATACAAGGTGCTGTGCAAATTGGTTTTCATGCACTAGGGACAGGTGTGATGATCTTACAACATATGTAGAGTTGTTTGGCACCATCTTATGCAATTAAAACCCATATATAAGAGCTTCCAAGTTGTGAACAAATTGTTCATTCATTTACAAAGTTCACAAGTTCACCCTCTGGAGCTCTCTGGACAGCAAGCACCCTTCCTTGTGATTCCTAAGCATAATTAGGACTCTTGTAAGTGTCCTTAACCCTTCCAAATTCGTTTTAGCTTAGTTAATTAGCTAAAAGTCAAACCATCGTAATTAAGGTTTGACTTCGTGATTAATTAAAATGTGCTCAGTCAAATCACGAATTAAAAGTACCTTTAAGTAGGTAATTATGTGGGTAACAAACCCTTAAAAGGGTATTTCCAGATTCCCACTCTAACTATGTTAATTGTCGAGTCAAAGCTTATTATAAAAAGTCAACAGAAAGGTTATTTGCAAATTAATGCATAATTAGCAATGTAGGATACATGCAACCTGTTTGATCATTAAAATAACTTGGTAATTAATGTAAGAACATGTTCCAACATGTTCAACTCGACATTTTTCAATTTAGGCTCGGTTTGGAACCGAAAGTCGCAAAGTTTGACTATTGCTTTGACTATCAGTTCTGGCCCGTTTAAGCCAAGTTTAGGATTGCCTTAGAGCTTCTTTTGGACCTATTTGCATGTTAGTATAACTCTCTGAGATTATACAACTTGGTTCATTAGATATCCTATTCGCATGCATGTTTCCGTTAATCGCTTATATGTTGACCATTATGCCCATTTGACCTTAAAATGTGATTTTTGAAAATGTAAAAGAGTAGACACCATAGCTACTGATCTATAAACTTACACCTAAAATTTGAGATCAGTTTGAGGTGTAGAATAAGAGTTATGCTCATTAGCGTAAATTAAAGCTTCTTTAGTAATTAAATGGCGTAAATTGCATATAGCCTATCTAACCCAAATTTTTATACAAAACCTTATACCTACTGTTATAAAATAATATTTTGGGATTTTTGGAGATTTTTATTTATTTTTAGGCTGAGCATAACTTAGTGTTCTAAGATTAATTCGGTTTATGCCGGTTTTGCCCTTTTAAGCCATAAAATGAGTTTTACAAATCCTTTTGACCCCAAACCTTTTTCTACTGATTTTTTATGTTATATAAATTATTTTGAGCCTGCTGGAATATTAAAAATATCAACTTTTTACAGAAAACCCGGAAATGGCTCCAAATCGTCTTTTTAAGCGTTTTTAGCATATAAGTATGCACTAGAACCTTGTTAAGCATAAGGGGTTGAACTTACTAATGTAATTAGCAAAACTTTATATTTTAAATAGTAGGGAAATAAATTAATTCAGATTTCAAGTTTTGACCCTTTAGGCCTATGTGAAATTACCAAAATGCCCCTACGGAGCATAAAATGGTTATAAGTTATAAATTTCACATATGATTGATATCCTACTGATATAACATGATAAAATGAGTATACTTACTGATTTATTCAGACCTGTAACTCAGATTAATATCTAAACTCTTTTACACCATTTAAAATGACCAAAATGCCCTTATGAGGCATAGTTTTGGTTTAAACCATTTGGGGCATAATGGAAGGTATCATTCTGATATCACAACATATTTTAGGCATATTAACTTCAGAAACATGTATATAACTCTTATGGTTACTCGTTACGTACTTTACGCGTTCGGATCGGCTTATGTAAATAGTTTACCCATTTTAGCCGAAACGGGTTAAACCATATCTTTTCGGTCTCAAAATCCAGAATGTGATTATGTTATCCATATTAAACAAGCATGCAAGCTTGTTGGGTCAAAACCACATTCTAAAACGGCTTTCGCTTTAGCATGCGTTTAAAACCGTGATCTATATATAAAACTAACCGGTCTAAGCTTAAGACCCGTTAGGATTCTAATAGGTTATTAAAACCTTAATTTCCAGATCTAGGAGCCCAGTAAAAGCTACGTGCACTCGCTGTATTTGAATTATACTTTGCTCAGGTAAATACGTTTAACTTATTTTCCCTATACGGCCTTAGGGTACAGTATATAAAATACCGCTTGGTCGGAGAATTGACCTTAATCAGTTGGTGGTTAAGTGATGTCAAATTAACCCGTTTAAAAATGTTGTTTTGTTTGTTTAACGCCTTTGGGGGTTTAATGACCATGTCCCGGATATCCTTGGCATCATTCAAAGAATGGCCACGACCTTAGCACATGGGTGTAGGCGTACACCCGTAGTGCATTTCAATAAAGTATAATCGTCGGTCGAGAGAAGTCTTGCGGCGGAATTATATTAAGTGGTGTGTCTATTAATCTTTAACCTGGCACGACCCGGGCAACTGAACGCATAACAGACATGTAATTCTTTTACAAGATTATTAAGCAAAGAATTATCCCAAGTTATAAAAAGTTTTGTGCCACGGGCATTTAAATCAATTTTTAAACATTTTTCAAAATGAGTCAGTTAAATTGTATTAACCAGTGTAAACTGACGTATTTTCCAAAAAGGCTAAGTGCAGGTACTACGCGTAATAGGCTGGCCACTCCTTGGCATCCGTAGAAGTCTCGCAAGCTTAGGATGCATGAAGTCTGTTGAAATAAAGTTTCCTTTTTGTTTGGATCCGCCTGTGGATCTATTTCGACTATTTTGTGATACTTGGATATTACAATATTTTAAGTTGAAATAAATCTTTCTTTGCTTCCGCTGTGCATTTATATTTTGTATGTTTGACTATGACGATATCAACTACGTCATGGAATCCCCCACCGGGCCCACCGGTGACACGTGGAAAAATAGGGGTGTGACATCAGAAGTACTACCCGGGTCGATGAATAATCGCTCGGTGCAGTAGTGAGCCAGGTGGCCTGTAAGAACGACGGCGCGCCTGTCGCGCGGGCCGCCTCGGACTCTTGGAAAGACAACTTGCTCATCTTTCCAATCATTGTCCGGTCTTCTTGCTGCCTTACGCGGCCTTCCTTCGCCTCCATTGCAGCTTCCCCTCCTTTAGGGCTCGCTCACTCTCCAGTCGGAGACTGATGCAGTTGTTTGTTGTGTGGCCCGAGTCCTTGTGATACTCACAATAGAGTGTGAGATCCTGATTTTTCTTGGACTTCATCGGTTGGGCCGGTCGCAGGAATTGCGCGTCCGTAAGGAGGACGTCGCTTGGCGACTGGGTGATCTCGGTCCAGTTGCGGTCCCGAGATTCCTTCTTCGACGCCCGGTTTTCACGCTGGGCGTTGATTGTTGCCCATGCGTCGGGCTGGTTGTTACGCGGGACATATGGCCTGGGATCGCTGCCGCGATTCCATGTGTCCCGGTTGGCTGCCGCGATTCCATGTGTCCCGGTTGCGCTTGTTATTGCGCTTGGGCTCTTGGCGGGAGGACTGGTCTTCCGCTTGGGGTTGTGCCTTCGCGACGTGCAGTTTAAGGGACCACTGAGTCTGGGCGTATGTCTTGACCGCAGCCATGACATCTTCCCATTTCTTTGGCAAGCCTTCCTTGCCGGAGATGGTCATAACCATTTGTTCGTCCTCAACGGCTACAATGAAATGGTTGCGTACCATTTGGTCTGCCACACTACCTATCTCCAGGCATTCTTTGTTGTAGCGGACGACAAACGACTCAAGAGATTCGTTGTCTCCGCGCCAGATGTTCATGACGTCCATCGAGTCACGCTCGTGACGTCGCTGCTGGCAAAAATGTGCGACGAACTTTGCTTGCAAGTCCTCGAATGATGCTAGTGATCCCACTCGCAAAGAATCGAACCAAGCCCTCGCCAGACCCGTAAGGGTCTGGGGGAAAAATGACACCAGGTAGGCTCGTCCCACCTGCCGTTGCACCCGGCGCCGACGAAGATATTCATGTGGTCGTCCAGATCGGACGAACCGTTGTATTTCCCAATGTTCAATGGGAATTTAGTGGTGGTGACTTTGGCGTGGGCGATCTCCGGGGTGAACTTGGAGTTTTCGGCCGCAGATTTTGGCCTGTAGGGTTGGCTCTGGTGGTGCTTTGCAGCGCGGAGGTATGTGTTGCGGGGTTGAGTGGGAAGAACATAATTGCGTCCTCCCGGTTTACTGCTAGTAGCGTGGGATTCCCCGCCATATGTATGGTCGTCCGGATCGGTACGGCCATACCCTTCATGGTGGGACTGCGGTCCCAGCCGGCTTTGAATGCCGGAGCCGCGGTGGGCTGTGGATTGTCGCCTGTTTTCGCCGTGAGGGCCCAGGCGGCTATGTACTAGGCCTCTAGCACGAGACCCATATGAGGAATCATCATCATCAATTGTGCGGGCCTCATAGTAAGAGGATCCGCGATCTTCACGCCTACTTCGGGAGGCTGGGCGTGTGGGGGCCCTGCCATCGTATTGTAAAACACTACCCGCAGGGGTATGTGGTGCCGGGGTAGGACCGACCGGTACCTGCGCTTCTGCGCAAGCTCTGTTATATGTTGCGGCCAGCAGAGCTGTTTGCTGGTCGTACCAGGCATGAGGGTTCATGTCTGGAGGGATCACAGATGCGTACTGTGAAAGATCGTGTCCAAACGTAAGGGATGCGCCCCCTTGCGTTGATGTGCCAATGTGGCCAGGATTTGGGCTGGGGGAGTGTTCCTAGTGGGCCCTGGGTTTGCGGGGTTCAGGTTATCTCCGGTAGTGTTGTTTAGACGATCAGACATGATCTTTTGAGAGAGAGAGAGGGATGGTGAAAAAAGTGCTAAAAGTAGCGGTGGACGCCGATGATGAAACAATGGTTAACCGGGCGAGGTTAACTCACTAGTCTCGTCAAGAAGGGTTAATCCCTTCCTCTCGGGGATCGTTGGCTGGATCGTCCGCCGGTTGATCTCTTGCACAAGGAAATAAGCCGTGACTCGTAACAAGGAAGATGGGGTGGGGGTGCTCCTTGTTACCACTCTCCGGCGTGAGAATCAGTAGTTTGCTTGGGAAGCAAAGTGTGATCGTAGTAGTAGTGAGAGAGTTGTGAAAAGATACCTCAAACCTGGTTTGGGGTTGGTATTTATAGCCGAGGAGTGAAGGAGGAGTTGAATGGACGGACTGACGACGTGCAGCCCTTATGCAGGTGTGTCAGGCTTGTCGGTTGTGGAGGTGAAGCTACGTCCTACTGCAGTGTCAGTCTGTCGCTTACGTACGACCTGACAGGCGACTGTCATTGGTGCCACTTGCTCCGTGGTGTCAGTCCCACTTGCCTCGTGAGCAGGATGCGGTGCTGAGCCGCATCGCTGCCTGCGGTAACTACCGTTGTTTCCGCGTTCTCACTCCGGCTAAGTTTGCGGGATGCGGTGCCAGGCCGCATCGCCACTTGTGGTGACTGTTGCTCTTGTCCAGATCCCTTGAATTGATGAAAACGTTCACAGATACGGTGCGAGGTCGTATCGTTGTGCACCCATTTTCATACACCAGGTAAGGAGACACACATAGGATGCGGTGCCAGGCCGCATCGCTTATGCCTCTTATCTTCATATCATTTGGCCGATTGGATTCGACTGCTGTGTTCGCGCGTGCCCGCACGGACACATATAAGTTCTTGCTGGTGGGGGTTTTTGATAAGGGTAATGGTCACTCGCGGTCATGCTGACGCGAGATCTGGGACCATACCCCTTCATCGACCTGTCGGACGAGTTACCCGAGGAGGAGCCTGTCGCGGCAGTTGGTGATGCTATCCCCAGGAGGAAGAGCCTGCCGCTCAGCTCGATCGAGAACTCCAACCACCGCCACCGCACCTGCAACCGCATGGGGTGCCTTAGTAACCCCAACACATCCTGTGCGAGCAGATGCCACCGGCTGTCGTGCTCGTGTTACAGCAGATGGAGGTCCGGCTACATGCGTGAATCGACGCCCACCACACCCACATTGAGGCCTTTTTCATGCGGGCAATCCAAGGCGATATCCAGACGGTTATCGCTCATGGTTGGACCCCCCAACCGATGTCGCCGTTGCCACCACGCCCGAGCAGGATCCCCAGCCGTCTAGCACCACTCAGGATCCGGGCACCACTCGGGATCCTTAGGATCCGAATTGGACGGTTTAGGATAGTTTGTTGTACTTTTTTGTATTTTGAATTTTAATGTATTTTGTATTATGTCATGTATAAACAAACTTATTATATAGTTAAATGTGGAGTTTCAGTTTATTTATATTTGTAATGTTTATTTACAATGTTTAGAATTGTTGGTTGGTTACGTATAATGTTTAATACGATATGACACATCACGATACAGTATGATACGTCATGATATGATATGACATATCAACATAGAATATAATACAAAATACAAATATGATACGATACGACATAATACGATGTATCACGATACGATACAATATAATACAAAACGATACTATATAATACGATACGTCACAATAAAAATATAATATAATACAAATTATAAAACACATAAAACACAAAAATAATCAACAATAACACCAACAACCACACTTAAAACACCAAACTTTAATCTCAAAAAACGTGGTCCTTATACGGATTGTATAGCCCTATACGCTCCGTATAAGACCAATCGTCAGAAAATAGCTGACACTGTCAGTCTGCCATATCTAAAGTTAACTTTATACAGATCGTATAGGGCGTATTGAAAAAGTAAAGTATACGTATAGATTTCAGGACGTGCCAATGCCCAATAGACAGAACGTTTTTTATTGCAGCTATAATTCGAGTGTTCTTCTTTTTCTAAAACTCATGACTTGACATGTCTTATTATACGGATTGTATAGGGCGTACTGAAAAAGTAAAATATACGGATAGATTTCAGGATGTGCCAATGCCCAAACAGACGTTTTTTATTGCAGCTATAATTCGAGTACTCTTCTTTTCTAAAACTCATGACTTGACATGTCTTAGATGGATTTGACACATCATATAATCATATAAGTTATTATATATGTTAAGTTGAACCTAATTTCTTGTTTCTTATTTCTTATTTCTGGGACAAATTAGAATTGTGATATTTTTGTTTTCTTCCAATACAATATTTATAAATTAATTGTTTCTATAAAGAGTAAATTAAACGTTTGTTAAAATCATATATACTTTAATTATAATTATAAATAAATAAAGTAACAGTTAGAACCCAATTATTAACTATTTCGTGTTATTTGTTGTTTTAAAACTATCAAACTTTGCTATTCAAGGATTCAAGCTAACCGATTTTATATCTTTCAACTAACAATAATATTATTATAAGTTATCCTTATTAAAACAATAATATTATAATTTCTCCTTATTAAGTAAAGTTATTTATATTAATTAAAATGGCTTTAGAAATTGCAACTGATGATATGCTTTGGAAAACAAGTGATATACACCAATACAGAGGTGTGGAAAACAATCGGGGCATTAAATGCTATTGGTAAAAAACCAAAACCAGATATTAAAAAAATCGGTTATTAATTCGTACCGATTCTATACCCAATCCTACCCTTTAGGCAGCAGTGGTGGAGCTTCACAAAAAGTTTTGAGGGGACGCAAAGTTATGGGACCAAAAAAAATCCTATCGTTATGTTTCGGGTTGGCTATTCAATTCGGGTCGGGTCAACATCTATTGAAATATTGAATAGAAATATAGAATGAGTGAATGTGAATGAGAACATTTTTTTTTCCTACATGACCAATAGCTAAACAGTAAACAACTAGCAAGAAGATTAAATGACATTACCAAATCGGTTTCTTGATTCCGCCTCCAGCCCTTATCATAAAAGAAGGTTTTTTTTTTTTTTTTTTTTTTTTTTTTTTTTTGTGGCCTGTGATTTTGTGAAGTCGAAAAATCAAAACTGATTGCCGCCTCCAGCCCTTATAGTACGTAATCGGTAATAACCTATTTTTTTCATGTTTAAAATTTAAACATCTTTGATTTAAACATAAAAAGAACCCCCAACTTTGATTCATTTGCAAATTGCATTACCTTATTCTGACCCTTTTGACCATACATGGAAGCCGTTTTGAAAAAAAAGAAAAAGGAAAACCTGGTTTGTGCACTTCTACGTGAATATTTATTTAATTTCTTCTAATGTTGTAATTTAAAGAAAACGTAGTTGCTTGATTAAAAGGGTCTTTCGTGCCAAATTTTGTTGCTACTCTACATTTCAACAAGTAAGATGGCAACTTTCTGATTTTGACTTCCATTATTATCCTTTAATTCAAAGTAAAGTAACATATAAAGTTTTGTACGTAAGTTTGTTAAGCTATCTATATGAATCATACGTGAATGATGTAGCTCCTCATTTTCTTTACTAATGTTAATATTAGGTAGAGTTAAATTCAATTTTGCTCCTTGAGGTTTGACAAAAACATGTATTTTCCTCCAAAAGATTTAAAATATCGATTTACCTCCAAAAGTTTTATCAATTGTTACATTTTTATCCAAGCCTCTAACAACATCCACCTCTTTTGTTAAGTCTAACCCATGTGTTTGTCATGTGATGGGTATCTTGATCATTTTCCATACTAAAATAAAAAATCCCTACACAAATATTGAAAAAATCCTACACAAAAACCCAGTAGTTCACGTCAGTTCGCTATCTTCAAAAACTCATTCCATAGCGAACTGATCGAATAACGAAAGAAATGAAAAATATATATATTCTAAACCCATTACATGAAATTCGATCAGTTTTTGCGAAAACCCCTCGCTCACAACAGTGGAAGGATAACGAGTCGGGGCTCCATAGGTCCTTAATAATCTGCTGAGTTGACTCAAATGAACAACAATCTTTTTTGACTATTTGTCACTCTATCTTTTTATTTAACACTAAGGGTCTGTTTGGTATGACGTAATGGAATAGACGGGTGAATGGAATGTACGAGGTAATGGAATGGACGATGTAATGGAATTGATCATTACCATTCCATGTCTTGTTTGGTTACCATGTGAGAATGAAATAAATCATTACTTTGTGTTGTTTGATAGGAAAGAATAGACGAAGTAATAAAATCGGTGATGAGTGACGGTAGTCGGTGTTGATGGGTGGTGATAGGTGGCAATGGTAGCGATGGTCGGAGGTGGTGGCAGTGGGTGGTGGCGAGTGACGGCGGGGGCGGAGGTGTGGATGGTGGGTGATGGTTGGTAGCGGCAGAGGTGGGTGATGATTGCGGTTGAGGTGGGTGGTGGCGGTAAACAGCTAGGGTGGTGGTGGTGGCGGCGGCGGAAGTGGGTGACGACGGCGACGGTAGTCACGGCGGCAGCTATGGCAGTAGACCAGTAGTGGTGTCGCCCGTGAGTGAGTTATTCAAACCAATAAGAATAATAATAATAATAATGGTAAAAAAACATAATAATAATAATAATAATAATAATAATAATAATAATAATAATAATAATAATAATAATAATAATAATAATAATAATAATATATCTTTCTATTCCTTGAAGGAATGAAAAAAAAAACACTATCTTATCAAGGAATGAAAATTATTATATTTGGAAGGTTTACATTCCTTGTGGAATGCTTCATTCCATTACCACTTGACAACCAAACATGTTTCTTTTCATTCCAATAGAATGATGCATTCCATTCCGCCTTCTATTCCTTCGTACCAAACGTTACCTCATAATTAATTACTCCATCCTCACACTTTTTTTTTACTATTTGTCACTCTACCTATGTGGATAGGTGTTGTTAATGTAGTGACCTCTGACCTCAAGCACTATCGATTCCAATGTTACGTAACGGGAACAGGTGGAAAGGACTTGCGATTCGGTTTGGCGGTGCTCATGATATATTTAGTGGATCAAACCATATTTTGTCAAAAACTAGTAAATTTCCCATTTCCTCGCGCGGTGCAGCGGGAATTCAGCTGGTATTGGTTCAGTTCGTGACAGTATTGATACAATACCAATACTCGGTATAGCAACCGAAAGAAAAAAAAATCTAAAAATCCGATACCAACAATCAGTATAATTAATGAGCACAAGTTAATTAAAGGAAATTAATATTAATTAATATCTATTAATAAAGGAAGTGAAATGAATAGTGATTGATTGGTATATTAGGGCGATTTCTTGGACAATCTGTAGCTCTCAGATGAAGCCATCTATTTCTCTCAATTGAAACAAAAGAGACGTAACGACTAAGAAAGAGAAACAGGCGTAAGAGAGAGAGAGAGAGATATGTAAATGAGGTGTTAAAGCAGAGACAAAACCACTTTATCAAATACACTAATACGTTGAAATCGGAATAATAATCGTATACATGATCGAATATAATGTAGTGAGTTTGTACCTTGTGTTACCAAATACTAACAAAAGTAAGTGAAAAGAAAATGAAAAATATTTGTGTTCCAAACCCATTTGTACGTGAAATTCGACTGGTTTTTATAATTTTTTTTATAATTGTCCGCGTTATCGACTCGGCATGTTTTACACCAAAAAAAAGTGGCCGGTTTCATGGTGACCTTCCATCCACGTTAATGCTATAAGTGAACCGGCCGGTTCACTCCTCACTCTTAAACCGCTCATTTGAATCTCTAAACCCTAACAACAGAAATTGAATCTCTAAACCCTAACAACAGAAAGAAAATGTTGGAGAGCAGATTGATTACGATCATTAGGAGGAGCAAATCAATCAATCAAAGATCGTTCTTTTCATCTTCGAAAGATATTTACAGTCGATCTTCTCTGAACAGCCACTCAACTTACCGGAATGTTACTGATCCTACAGTCAGAAGCTGCTTCATCAATGGCTTTCGATCTCTACACAATTTCAACAAGGTATTGTTCGATTATTATAAGCTTCATATGTTTGTTTACCGTGTGCTATTACGAGCCCTAACTCTTTTATTGTGTTTCTGATGATTATGCCATATGTTTGTTTACTGGATCTGCGAAATGTTATTACGAGCCCTAGCTTGTTTTGATTATGTTTCTGATGAATGATGATTTGAATTTTTATTTTTTGTTTTGTTTTGTTTTGTTTTGTTTTGTCTTTGATCATCAGATGCAGTTAGTTTTGGTTTGTGGTGAGGTTGATCTGTATAGTTGATTAGGACTCGCCTCTTTTTGTATCTATCGAGTTAGACTACAACAATCAGATGAAAACTTGTTTGGATAATGCTGTACATGAGTGATATACCTTACAATGAATTTGTTGTATAAATGCTGAACATCTTCAATTTGTGTTGTTGTAACATGTTACTCCTGAATATGATAAGTAATTATCATTTTGCATAACTCAGCTAACAATATGCTACTTTAAGCCCTGAAGTAATGATGTACATCTGCTCTTTTGTTAATGAATTGAAATATTCTGCTGTGTGCAATTCCAGTTTTGTTAATGACACAAATTTACACGCGTAAACGATATCAGTCAGATATAAATATCTCTTGTGTGTGAATGTTACAACTACTTTTGAGCAGCTCATCAGTGATTTTTTATTAGGGTTTATACAAGCCATCTATTAAGTATATGACTACTATGGCTGCAAGTGCTTGCAAGGAAAACAAGGAGACGGTGAAGCTTCTTGTTACTGCTGGACCTCATGCTCAGAAAGCAATAGGAATATGGCTTTTTGCATCGGCTGCATGGGTCTTCAGTATGGTTATTCTCGGTGGTGTCACACGCCTTACACGATCTGGTCTTTCGATGACTGACTGGAAGTTTACCGGCAGCCTTCCTCCTTTGTCGGATGAAGATTGGTTGATTGAGTTTGAGAAATACAAACAATCCCCGGAGTTCAAGCGGTTAGTTTAATAATCAGTACGTGTGCCGTTGCTTGACTTTCATTGATTTTCTGTGATTTCAATGTACATTTTTAATAGACCAAAACTATATATGTAAACTAGGGGTGTGCAAAAAACCGAATTAACCGATCCACAACCAAATTAACCGACAAAAGCGAACCAAATAAAAAACCGGTGGGTCGGTTAGTTGTTTTTTCAGAAAACCAAAAGTAATGGGTCGGTTGTGGTTATCATTGTTTCCATACCCGCCATAACCTAACAAAACCGACATGTAGTAAAATCTTTGTCAGGTTATAGACTTTACACCATTTTTAAATATTTGATATTTTTTGTTGAACGTTTGTTTCAATTTGTGGGTTATATAATATGGTTTTGGTTGAACGTTTGTTTGAATTTATAGAATTATAACATATCGTTTTGTTTAAATATTCGGCAATAATCGGAATTAATATTATAGATTATGTGTATTTTTTAATGCTATGTAATATACTAACATAAAAAAAATGTAATAACGGTTTATTCCATGATAAAAAATTTCAAGTCCATGCACATAGATGAAACATCCCCTTTTGAGTTATCCATTAACATATAAAATGGTTATCCATTAACCGACATCTCGGTTGTGGTTATGGTTTTGGGTGAAAACCGACCCATGGACGCAGATGTAACATCCCTTTTTGAGTTTTTACCACATATAATTGCATTGCCGATACATCTTTTTGGATCGTCATTCCACAAAGATCACTATATTAATGCTACAGTAAAATTGCAAATTTGATGTTGCTCTAATTGAGAGTGAAATTAACGAGTACTCAATTACTTTGCTACATTCTTTGTTAGACAAAATAACAAGTGTTAATATTCAGTTGAAATCAGCTAATGATAGATTTTACTGATCCTACACAATATTGGCCACGTTCAGTGTGAACAGGGGAATGAATATTGACGATTTTAAGTTCATTTATTGGATGGAATACGCGCATCGTATGTGGGGAAGGGCGCTTGGGGTCATGTTTGCGGTCCCATTTTCGTATTTTATTCGAAAAGGTTATATTAATCTACGGCTTGGAGTTAGACTCGCGGGTCTGTTTGCTCTTGGTGGTGGGCAAGGGTTGATTGGCTGGTGGATGGTTAAAAGTGGTTTAGAAGTAAGTGTCATCTTTCTACCTCTATAAAATATTTATCGACTCGATATTTAATATGAATCATTTTTTTTCTTTATTAAGGAGCCACCTTCAGAATACTCTCAACCAAGAGTAAGCCCATATCGTCTAGCTGCTCACCTGACTTCAGCTTTCGCTATATACTGCGGTCTCTTTTGGACTGCTCTTACTGTTGTTATGCCCGAACCTCCAACTGAGTCAATAGCTTGGGTCAAAGGGGCTGCAAAAGTCAAACGGTTTGCTCTTCCTGTTGGCATCTTAGTTGGTATAACTGCCGTCTCGGGAGCCTTTGTGGCAGGAAATGATGCAGTATGTTACTAAATATTCTTTCGTCTCTAAAAAAACCAATTACAACTTGAACATTCGCCTCCCTTTTTGGCTTAATTTGTGTTAAAACTTTTATAGGGACATGCGTTTAATACATTTCCAAAGATGGGTGACTCGTGGATCCCAGAAGATGTTTTGAGTATGAAGCCACTTATCCGTAATTTCTTTGAGAACACAGCAACTGTGCAGGTAGCTTTAGTCAAAAAAACCTCAGGGACAAAAATGGCATTTTACTCTATTTATAATAAAAAAAAAACTTGGATAATATTAAACCTCAACAATGGATATTAAAGTGTTTTCTTTGCTACAGCTTGATCATCGTATACTTGCAACTGCAACCCTAGCATCAATATGTGGCTTATGGCGGTCAACAAGAAAATTTGACCTACATCCTGCTATTCGATCATTGATTGGAAGCACTGTAGGGATTGCTGCTCTCCAGGTATTTACATACAACTAATAGTTTACCTTTTTTACATCATCCTGCCTCGGTTAATTACATATGTTAAGTGATTAATTAAACTCAATATTATTGCAGGTTACTTTAGGCATTTCAACTCTTCTATCTTATGTGCCGGTTTCACTTGGCACAGCTCACCAAGCTGGGGCCTTGACTCTGTTAACCTTTATGCTCCTCCTTAATCACACGCTACGCCGACCATCATCCATGGTTCTAAAATCGCTTCCTGCAGTTGCAAAGATAATTTAACTAATAATGATTAATTGATTACTCAGCACATTGTTTTATATTTTAGATGTTTTCTATTTACAAATATTTGATAAACTTAAAATATAATGACTGCTTTGGAATTGATGATCCGTTTTCGGTTATCTTTTTAGGTAAATAAGAACATTGTTGTTAAAATTAGAATGATGAACTGATTGATACTTTTTGCTATTCTGCTGCTCATGTGAGCGTTTTGGGTTGAACATCAAACTCGGGACACATTCCATATGAGTAAGAAAGTTGCATGTTCATCACTGCCATACAGTTTACACTTTACAGTAGGTCTCAATTGATTTTCTTATACTTGTCGCCACCGTCCACAAGATCCTGGATCCAGCTTTGTGGCCAGTGGCCGTTGTTAGTCTTCGATTCTACTATCTTCTATTCCCTTCTTCCATCTATACCAGCAATTTGTTACTAAAAGGCCTTTGGATTAAGAGCTCAGTAACAGTGTCGGAGAAGATAAACGTCATGTTGGGTTTCACTTCATAGGTTGACAAGTAACAATCGTAAGGCTCCTCACCATGTAAAGGGAGATCTTCTGGTGACCAAACTTCAGTGTGAGAGTACGTATCAGGATTTAGCAAGATGAGAGAAAAGTCCGGAGTAAAATGAGGAGTAAGCTATGAGAACTAGGTTATTTGCCCGCGCGTTAGTTACGGCGCTATGTTATCGTGGGCATTCGATGGGTATTGATTTGGTTTGTTGCAGCACCAGTATGAGATATGCATTCGGTATAGAAATCAACACGTGTTTTACATCAGCTGGAAACCATAAAATTTCGGCATTAAAAAAATCAAATATATTTAATTCATTCGAATTTGAACAAAACTTATTCTCCAACGAAATTTGTACCGAAAACCATAACTTCAAGGAAAAATCAATTATATTTGACTTGTTCGATTTGAAACAAAACGTTTATACAAACTAGACACGTCATAAGAGGGTGTGGTGAGAATTCGATGTATTTCGATATACTCTCTATAGAAAACCAAAAAGAAAACCCAATCCATCCGTTTTACCTACTTGATATAGTTTAACTTTAAGAAACTTATTACCCATAATTTTCTTATCTAAAGTTACAATTTTATTCCGATCTAGAAAATAGAAAATAAGACAATTATAAAAACTTACAAAAAAAACCAAGATAAGTCGAAACCATAAAATAATAGAAATATGTGCTCAGCAAAACAAATAAAATAAAATGCCCCTACCTCATTCTTACTGTCACTTTATATCATATCATGATTTCTCACTCGCTAAAGCATTTAAAAATGAAACATAAATAAGTTTCTACTGTTCATGGCATGGCCAACCCTGAAGGTGGGCGGGGAGGACCACCGGCCAGGGTCCGATATTTCGAAGGACACGTTATTTTTAAAAAAACTCCGATATATATATGTAAAAATAAATAAATTAATAGGGTATACCCATACAAACACCAACATAGGCTCACTTAGAAAACTATTTTTGTAGTTTAGATTAGTTATTAGTCCATTGGCATTAGGTTTAAACCTTTAGTGAGCCCAATACTCAATTTCCTTAAAGCCTAAGAGCACGTTTTTTCAAGCTCGAACAGAGTAAATGAATTACCAGGGCCGGCGTTCAGGGGGAGTCTCTCTTCATATGTATAATGACTAACCTTCTCATCTTCAGGAGAGGCATTTGTATGCTAAGATTTTTTTTTTTTTTCCTTTTTTTTGTCACATATGGCATGTTGCCCACAAAAACCTTCTTGTACAATATGACCTTTCATATGGTTGTGGATATAGTCCCATGTAGAGTTTCTTGTCCGGGCCTACTATTGATTCAAGGTACTAAGTACTCCATCAACTCCCCTTGCTATGTGCCATATGTTAGGACCAGGGTGTGCTATGTTTGTGGCAGTTCATGAATCATGTGGCACGGATGTTTGAGAGCTATTCCGTGTTAGGCTAATCTTGCATAAGTTTGGCTGAAAAGTAATCGACTTACAAAGTTCAGGTAAAAAGTGATCGAAGTACAAACCTATGGATTTTTGAGATGGTTTTTATCCAATTTTAACATTCCGTATGGAGATCTAATATGGAGCTTGTTGGCTAAACGTATACAATTTGTTTGGTCTAGAGCTCTAGGCTCAGCCATGTTGATTTAGGAGTTCATCCACATCGTTTCTTAATTTCGATGTCTGTTTCTCCTTCATCAAGCTGGTCCCTTTTATGAAAGTTTTGTAAGATCATCCTAGGTTCTTGTCTTGTTTATAGACGACCTCTAGGTCTAGCCCTCAAGTTTTTGGTAAAACTGTGAAGGTAAATGATGGTCATTTCAATATTCTGCAAGTTGTCACATCTTTGGGGTGTGAGACTAGTTTTGACAAAAAAAAAAAAAATATTGAATCAAACGACTAAACTACTCACAATTCAATTCGGGCAAGTTGGACGTGCCAGTTGGACAAAATTATTTAGGTGTTGATGGTTTGAACTATTTTTTTTTGGAACCGTTGGTACGTCTTAAAATTAATATAGAATACATCTTCAAATATAAAATGCTAAACAACTCGATTTCAAGAAAAACAAAACAGCAAAAAACTAAATATTTATACGACATGAATTAAAATGCACGACTAAGCGGTTGGTGCCAATCATGTCTAGAAAAGATATTCAAAACCGTCCTATACTTAAGGGTCCATACACAAACCACAGGCGCACCTTCCAAATATCCCAACAATAATAACATATAACAAAAGACACCAACATGACTAACGCCCACGACCACGTCCACGGCCTCGTCCTCTGCCCCGACCACGGCCCACAGGCTTCCCTGCCACAGGTAAGAAAAAGTCAAACCATGAACACAAAAGATCAACTGAATAACCCGCCCAATTCAATTGTTATTCGGGTTGCTTGAATCCGGCTCTTCAAATTCAGATGAAACCGAATAAAATATCACCACCCCTAAGTTTTACTATTGTGAATAATCCCATCCAAACAGTCCAAATTATATCTAAATACAATAATCCAAATAAACCCAAATGGTTCGAAGAAAAAAACACTGAAATATATGAGAATTACCTGCAGTTGGCTTCTTGGGCTTGACTCTGGGGGTCTCTTCGACTAGCAGTGTCTCCAAATTTAAGCTGTCGGGAAGTATATAGTAACGAATATTATTGCCTCTCACGCTCAAATGGTCAAGGGTTACAGGATTTTTCCCTTTCAGTGTCAACTTCACCGTCTTCAAGTGTGTGTTCATGCTGATATCAACACCTACACCATACAAAAGCAATCAGGTAAGAATGAGTTCACAAGCATGAATTTTACATATCCCTTCATAAATAAACATGAGTAATAATATACACCTAAATTGCCCAGCAACACATAAACAACTAAACATCATTCAATGATTTATATATAATGTGCCTATTTTGAAACACGAGCATACGCCCTAAGGTATCATCATAAAGTGCGAAAAGAGAAATAATATATCATCTTATCGAAAAAAACAAACAAAACATTTTAAATTAATAGCACGACTTGCAGATTTTACTAAACAACGATAATTATCAAGAATAAACTCATGTAAAAACTGCCAAGCAGATCATTTAAAGTGTCGAATCAACAAGACCACTGTTTCCAAAATCATCCCAAGTTAACACAAATCAGAGTAACCCACATAACGCGTTTTAGAGTCAAGGTGAACGTACATCCACAGATTTAAACTTCTTGAACCAAAATACTGGCTTTTCCTTATGGACAACCACTGTTCTTACAGGAATGATAAAGAATCTCGAAAATCAAAATGCAACAATAGTTGAATTTAGATAAGTTACGAAGAGTTGAAAACAAAAACACCAGTCATATTTGCCTATGTTGTCGAAAGCACACTAGGTGCGTGCCTAAACGTAAAAACGTAGCCCAACGCAGGCAAACCACTGCAACTGGAAAAGCGCCATTCCAGACAACCAGCCGCAATTACATGCCAACTCTGACCAAAAATGTTTGAAACCCGTGAATAAGCCTTATATCAACCTAAATAAGCCTAAAATCAACATAAACTAGCCTTAAACAAAACGAGAAACACGTCTTAAACCCCTAAAAATGGTATTTTATACTATGCCCTAGCTAAAAAACCCTTGTTTTTATCGCCTGGTGCCTAGGCTCTAGGCTAGACCTATGCGCCGATGCACCTTGACAACATAGATACATAGTAGTTAATGGCGAATAGCGACAAATAGCGATAAAGTACCTATATGCTACATAGCGAATGGCGATAAATAGCGGGCACTATTTTATAAACAGCGATACACTAGATTTTTTTAAAATTTTAAATGTATATCATATCAAAACACCCTGGTAAATATGCTATTTTACATGTATATTGAACAAAAACCTACAATCCAGCTATTTTATAGCTATATTTAGTTGCTATTTATATTTAAAAAACAAAAAAATAAAGTGTCGCTATTCTCGCTATCCATCGCTACAACCCTAATAGCGACACTAGACCTATACGCTAAGTAGTGCTCTATAACGATCGCATTAATGTTACTTTTGCATCTTCACAAAAACCAAAGGCCGAATATTCAAATGAATCAACAACATTTACACTTACAAAGACTAGAAACTGGAGAACTCTCATAGTATAAACTATAAAGGGCTTCAAATTGTTTTACAAATATAAATACAACAAACTCACAAGGTTTGTTTGACTTGTGTAATTCTTCACACCAAATCTCAGTGTTAACAAATACAATCAAACTAAATGCCTAGTGATCAAGCAAATGACATTCATACATGCTTCAAATTTCCAAAACTCACAAAAATAACAAAAAAAAAACAAAAACAATACCAAACAGTTTATGCATAACCAGGTATAGACGTGCTGAAGTACAGTAGAGGGTTTAGCAAAACCCTAACAACTCAAACCCTAAACCGTTGGTCACAAACTACCACCAAAAACAATTCAAAATCCTAAAAACGAGTTACCTGTGATGGTTCCATGTACAACAGTGCCATTTTTGAGCTCAATCGAGACTGTTTCGTTGTTCAACTTCATCAAAAACCTAATGTGTACGCAAAAGGGGATAAACGTCACTACTACAACTTTGCAAACGAAATTAAGCAAGAAACTATGAGGAAGATTGAAAAACTGAGAGAAATTTGGTAAAGAATAAGTGCAAACCTGACGAGCTTCATTGTCGCTAATGGCAGAAGGAGAAACTAGGGTTCCAAAAAATTGTCCAGTTTTGAGAGAAAGCGGGAGATCTAAAACGTCTGTCATACTTCTTCTATGGGTTTGATGATGGGCCATTATTCCAGACGTCCACTGGCCCAGTTATCATGCTAGGCACTGATTTGGGCCTCGTAAAGTTAAGAAACCCACGACGCTATTTGGAATTTTGGATCATGTGGAAATTATCTTTATCTATTATCTACTAGAGGGGCAATCTTGACCCAAAGCCTTCCAAGTGGGTCAGTTTGGGTTGCTTTTAAAATTATATGAGTTGGTTTGGGTAAAATATTTTAACTAAATGGGTCACAATGGGTCACTTGAAATTCCACCTTGTTATTTTCGGGTCAAAGCGGGTCGACAACATTAAATAAATGGGTCGATGTGGGTTAGTGTCTTAAAGAAACGGGGAAGGTTTCGGGTCGGAATGGGTTTCGAGCCGGCAGAAGTATTTGCACGAGACGGGTTTTAGATCGGAACGGGTTCAGTTCAAATTGAGTTTCGGGCCGAGACGGGTTTCGGCACGACGCAGGTTTTGGATCGGAACGGGGTCGGTTCAGTCGGGTTTTGGGCCGACACGGGTTTCCGCACGAGACGGGTTTCGGATCGCAACGGGTTTTGTGCCGACACGAGTTTCGGGTCGGGACGAGTTTAGTACTGTTTCGAATCGAACCGTTTCGACGCGAACCGTTTCGACCAGTACCGTTTCGAATCGAACCGTTTCGACCCGCACCGTTTCGAATGAAACCGTTTTGACGCGAACCGTTTCGACCCGTACCGTTTCGAATCAAACCGTTTCGACGCGTACCGTACGTAATACGTATGCGTATAATACGGTTCCAATTCGCGATTCGCTCCATCAATTCAGCGCATCATGCTATTCAATTCTGCAAATTTCCTGCATCAATTCATTGAATTTCCTTTTTCAATTCACTGAATTTCGTTCGCCATAATAGCGAATTTTTAGGGTCAACAATTTATATCGTGAAGATTGGAGTTTTTTTTTTATTTATTCAATTTATTCAATTCTATTCAATTCTGCGAACTTTAGATGATGATTCTGGCATTTTCATGATTCTAGTGTTTTTTTTTTTTTTTTTTCGCATTTATATTGTGAAGATTGGAGTTGGACTAATGGTCTGTCAACAATTTAGAGGAATCAACGGAATCTGTTTCTATACAAGCAGTATCAAAGTATCTTTGAGTCTGAAGGTTTAGATTATAAGTTTACTATATAACTGCCAATGTAGTGCTGCTGTATTGTAAAAAAAAAAAAAAAAAAAAACTGACCCGATCCGACCCGAAACCCGTTCAGACCCGGACCCGACCCGAAACCCGTTCCGACCCGAACCCGTTCTGACCCGGACCCATTTCGACCCGAACCAAAACAACCCTTTTTTATAATTGACCCGTTTTGACCCGAACCCGTTTTGACCCGGACCCGTTTTAACCCATGACCCGAACCGACCCGATCCGACCCGTTTGCCAGGTCTACTATCTACTATAACAAAATAAAGTTGCGGCAATAGTTTTTGCATTAGATTGGTGGAGGTGGGCGGCCACCTGCCACCATTTGATTTTTTTTTTCTTTTTTGCTAAATTACGATTTTGTCCCGTTATTATTTATAGTCATGCATGCCACTTCCCTATTGTCCCAATAAATTTATGATTTTATCCCGTTTTAAAAATTACGATTTTACCATCAGTTCAAAATTATGCTTTTACTCTCACTTAAAAATAAATTTACGATTTTGTTTCCAGCTAAAAATTTTGAATTTTTCCCTCGGTTCAACATTATGATTTTGCCTCGTTTAAATTTACAGCTTTGCCATTAGGTTTTTTTTCTTATAATAACGATTTTGCCATCTGTTCAAAATTATGTTTTTACCCCCATATTAAAATAAATTTACGCTTTTTTCCCAGCTAAAAATTTCAATTTTGCCCTCGGTTCAAAATTACGATTTTGCCCTGTTTAAATTTACAGTTTTGCCATTAGATTTTTTCCTCACACAACCAAGTTACGATTTTGCTCTCAACCCCCTTTGGTCCATTTAATTTACATTATGATTTCCCCCTCAGTTCAAAGTTACGTTTTCCCCCATCGTTTTAATTTTTCTAGCAAAACTATAAATTTTTTTTAATTGGTTGACTCGATTTAAATTTTTTTTCGTCTAAATGAGCTGCCTAACACTCGCTCATTAGTCCTGAAAAATTGCAGTTTTGCCCTGAGCCCAAAATTACAATCTTATCATCGTTTTAGTTTTTTTTTTTCCTAGCAAAATTATAGTACTGTTTTTTTAATTGATTGAGAACTATTTGGCCATCGCCCCGCAACGCGGGCAGGGCATCAACTAGTATTATACATTAGTTTAACTTTACTCTCTTTACATATTTTTTTTATCGGACAACAGAATGAATCTCGAACATTCTCGGGACATCCATTACACAAAATGGAGTACTCTGAAAGTAACCCGAGTCCATCACCAATTCCGGGGAAAACCCGGTAATTTACCCGCCCGTAGGCACGACAGTGAAATTACCGGTAAAACTCGTTTGGCTCAAAGATCGAACCCAGGTTTCCCTGGGTCTCCTATCATTGTCCACCAATGCCTCACCCTCCACCAAGTGAGAGTTGAATTTGAATCTATTAAGAGAAATGCAAGTCTTCCACCACTTGATCTAGAGATCATTGGTTTTACTCTCTGTACATTAGTTTAACTTTACGGAAAACACCCTTTTAATTTAGTTAGTTTATTTCCCCACTGCACTTTGATTTAATATTTGTTTAAACTCCTTGCAATTTAGTTGGTTGAATTTTTTTCATTTTACCTTAATCGATTTACATACAACCCTGAAATTTTATAAAGTTATTATTTTGAGTTAAATGTCTAGTTGGTCCTTGTGGTTTGCAATTTTTGCAGAGTTGGTCCCGAGACTTCAATAATTACATACGTGATCCTGGTGGTTGCAATTCTTAAACTCGGGTGATCCTTATTACAAACTTATGTTAGATTTCATAATCATGCTAAAACAGAAGCATGATCATGTTGAAACAGAAGCATGACCATGTTAAAATAGAAACATGACCGTGTGAAATCCCATTACGTTTTTTAACTTGGAGTGCAAAAAACCTGATTTTGTGTTTCATTGCATTTTATTAACTCACATGTCATTTTACTTTAAAACACACCCAATTCATTGTGTTTTTCAACCGGGATGCTAAAACAAAATTGGGAGTTCGTTGCGTTTTTGAATTGTTCTATCCATTGTATTTTACGTATTTGGGTTTTCGACTTTTTTTAAGTATAGAAATAGTATGCTCGTTTTAAAGATAAGAAACACTCGTTTTGTTTTTATGGTGTAATTTTTATAAAAGAAAATAATGTCGTATGAAATAGTCATTAACATTCAAAAAACGAGGGGGAATTGGAGAGTTCTTTGTACCATCTTTTCCACAATCTTAAATAATCCCTCCTAAGAGTAGCACGACTTACATGGGTGTATCGTGGTTGGAGAGTTCTTTGAACCATCTTTGTATAGCGTTGGTTGTCGAAATGGTTGAACGACAAACTTTCTTGGATTACAAACTTCGTCATTTCCTCCCTAGACATATCGAAATTGTAGGCGAACAAAGTAGCGCCTTCACTTACCATGAAAGCTTGACCACTAGCGGGTTTTTGTTTCAACGCCTTGCAAAACGGTTTTTCGATGTGTTAATTCAAGGTGTACCGCACAATTTCGACGTAAAAGTTTGACAATGATGACAACACGTTTTTTTTACCGTTGGCCAACTCGCACAAATCGAAATGTGACCAAGCTTCGGGGTTGCACTTTGTTGGAATAACACGAACCACTGTGTCGGTTGTAGACTCGCCAACATTGACCGAATCATGAGCGCTAGAGGTTGCCAAACTTTTTTGAGAATTATCGAACAAGAAAGTAAGCGTTTTTTAGAGTTTTTGGAGATTAGAGAGTGGTGTGATTGAATCTAAAACCCACCACCATTTTATACTTGTTTGGAGATGGATTATAGGCAAAATAAAACGAAAAACGACTACATTGACCCCCAAACGGTCATATTACCGTTAATAATGAATGCAACGTTTTCGTTTTTTTTTAAACCGGTTTTTTATTACCGTTATCAATTAACCGATTTTTTAACCGGTTTTTATATATAATCGATTTTTTATCGGTTTTTTATATAACCGGTTTTCCAACCGTTTTTCGCCCAAACTAATAACCGCCCAGTAACCGATCAAACCGAATAATAACCGAACCAATTACAGAAAACCGGTTTCGGTTTTTTTCCCCGACTTCGGTTGAAAAACCGGTTTTTTTTTTTACATATCTACTTGGACCCCCACTTCATATAGAATTAGTTTGGGTTTTGATATTGTTATAGTGGTCTATAATTATCAGGGCTGACCGGGCTGACCCTGAGAATTTGTGTACTATATTCGAGCTCGAAAAAAATGTGCCCTTAGGCGTTAACGAATTTGGGTATTAGGCTCACTAAAGATCTAAACCTAATGGTAATGAGCTAATAACTCATCTAAACTATAATAATAGTTTTGCAAGTGTTGTTTTATTGGGTATACCCTATTGAATTTCATTTTTGCATACACATATTAATTTTTTTTTAAATAATGTGTCATTCAAAACATCAGATAGTAGCCTATAGTACTCCCTGCCCACCACAGGGCCGCAATTTTTTTTTAAATATGCATCACATAAATGATATAAGAATCAGTGGATCCAAAACAAAGTTTTTGTTTTTTTTTTATGGTTTAAAAAAAGCCCCAATTTTATCATATATTTCATGACTCCAAAAAAAAAAAAAAACTAAGCCAGCCACCTACAAAATTTTAAAAAACTATCATCACACCCGAATACTCATCACAAACATTCACGTTTTGAGATTTGGATTCACTTACCATCAACAATCATGAATCTCACACAAACTATGATTGCAATCAAGGGCGAAACCAATATAGAATGAGTAGCACGGGCTACGGCTCAACCCCGTATTCGTATTCGCAGTGTAATTTTTTTTCGGTTTTATACATAACATATCTAAAAACATATACGAGGATACTCCTAAGAGAAATTATGAAACTTGATATTATTCATTAAGCCAAAAACTTGTTTAGTAACAAAGCCCAAATAATTAGTTTTATTATAATTAAGCCTAAGTTGTAATAACTAATAAAGCCCATATAATAGAATAAGTGATCTTGCGCGTCCTATGGTTGAAATGAGAACACACAGTTCTTGTCCTTTGGTTTATCGGGTAGTGAAGCTAGCTTTGGTTTTACCGGTTGCAACTGTAACCGTTGAAAGATGTTTTTCGAAATTGAAGATTATCGAGACGGATTTACGTAATCGAATGGGCCCGGAATTTTTGAACAATGTCATGTTTGTGCGGTCGAAAAGGATTTTTTTTCATAAAGTAAAAGACGACGATGTGATGGAACGATTTCGAGCTATGAAAAAAAGAAGAGTCTAAATCTATTAGGTATTTGTTTACCTTATTTATTTATTGTCTTTTTTTAATATTATATATTGCACGGTAGAAAATATTTTTTTTTAAGATACCTCTGATTTAATGGACTAGTTCCGTCACTAATTGCAATCTCGTTCACAATATTCTCGTTTTAAAATTTGAAAACTTTATAGTTTTTATCGCCAGAACTTTAATTTACAAAGTATAAAAAGTAAAAACAAGTATGTCATAGAAAAAAAAAAGAAAGTAAAACACGTAAAAGCAAGAACAAAAAAGGTGACACGTATGCAACCTTCCACTATAAATCAGCCTCATTCACCATTTTTTTCTTCCCAAAACCACACTCTTAACACTCGCACAGAATCACATACATTCACATAGGGCTTCTTCAATTCAATTCAGTATTCAATGGCAGAAGATCACCACTCTCCATTACTCCAATGCTCACATTCACATTCACATTCACATTCACATTCATCCGACGAAGAATCAGGCATCCTCTCTCACAGAACCGGTAATTGTTTTCACTGTTTTATTTATTTAAATAAATTTGATCGTGTTTGTACGATCATGATGTTGAATGTGAAATACAGGGACGTTATGGACTGCGATTGCTCACATAATAACCGGAGTTATGGGCGCTGGTGTCTTATCTCTTGGATGGAGCTTAGCACAACTCGGTTGGTTGTTTGGTCCTCCCGCTATCGTTGTTTTCGCTGCCGTTACCGGACTTTCAACGTCTATTTTGTGCGATTGTTATCGGTCGCCTCACTCTGAGCATGGTCCTGATAGGAATGCTTCCTTTCTTCAAGCTGTTACTTATTATTTAGGTCAGTCTTGTTGTCATCGTTTACGCGATTTGATTATATCTCGTTCGGACTCAGGAGATTGATTGTTAGGTTATTGGATAATTAGTCCAGTGCATAAAGTTTATGATAGTTTAATGGAATATTGAATTTTAATTATAACTATTAGTTGTTGGCCGGTAACTGTCCCAACTTCAAAATAACCAGTGTGGTCCCACCTTTTCACATATTGTAAACCAATGGACCTTTACTGACAGAAAAGGAAAATGGGACAAAAAGAAATTAAGGTTTTACAATATGTGAAAATGTGAGACCACGACGACTGGTTATTTTTGAAGTGGGACCGTTGCAAGCCAATGACTAATGGTTAGTGTTATTAAAATCCATTATTCCTAGTTTAATTGCATATTTGCATTAATGGTTTTAAATTGAATTTGGAGATATTTTTGAAATGCAGGGGAGAAAAAGCAGAGGATATGTGCAGTGTTATTAAATGAGAGTTTATATGGGAATGATATTGCTTACACCATTGCAACTGCTACCAGTATGAGGTGAATCTGTTTAAAGGTTTTGTACTTATTTGTTAGAAAGCATACATAGTTTGATGCATTTGATGTTGTCGTTTTCAAATTTTGAATTACTATATAGATATTGTTCGATAGTGAAAGATTTTTTTTTTAATTTTTTAATTTTTGTATATATTGCATTTGTTAACATTGATTTTGGGATATTATAAGGTGTTTGATAACATGATGGATTCTTTATTAGTTTATGGCGTTGATGCAGGGCGATATTGAAATCGAATTGTTACCATGAACAAGGGCATGATGCGGCTTGTACATATCCGGATAGCATCTATATGCTGTTGTTTGGAGTTGTGCAAATTGTTATGTCTCAGATACCGAACTTTCATGACATGGCATGGTTGTCTGTTGTTGCTGCCATCATGTCGTTTGCTTACTCGATCATTGGTTTGGGGCTCGGTTTTGCAAGTGTTGTTGGTACGTCTTCCCTTAAACATCTTATTGATTTCCTTATCATAATTGCAATGGATTGTTAATGCAAATCAACGTAAGTGTAGGATCAATGTGATGTATAATATATTTTTGCATAACTTAAATTCTAATAAGAACTGGAAGAAGAATTGGTTTGTATTGGCCTGACCCAACAACACTTATTGAACTTGTGATTAGATTAAGTATTATGATTTAAAAGTTCCTATTATTAAAGCTGGTAAAACTGTGTTTCACGTGCGGGTCAAAAAGTCTGTTCGGGCCAGGCTGACTTACCAGACATTTTTTAAAATATAATTTATTTTAAATAAAATGATGTAGGACGTTGTAAGCCTTCAAATACACGACCTGTTCGACCCATTTCACTTGTGTCACTTCTAGCTACTCTTTTTACTCGTTTGATCTGTTAGCATACATATAAATGGGTTAATATTGCTACCTTTTACTTTTCAGCAAACGGGGAGATTATGGGGAGTATTGAAGGAGTCCCTGCAGCTACCGCAACTGATAAAGTATGGCTAGTTTTTCAAGGTCTTGGAGACATTGCTTTTGCTTATCCATACTCAATAATCCTCTTAGAAATTCAGGTGCTTTTTTTGTTTTTTTTTTTTTTTAAAACTCGACTCACTCAGTTGCATAATCTTTAACTTAACGAATAACTAATCTTGATTGCATTCTTAACCAAGGACACATTGAAATCACCACCAAACGAAACCAAAACGATGAAGAAAGCTTCGAGGTCTGCAATAGTTATCACCACGTTATTCTATCTATGTTGCGGAAGCTTCGGGTATGCAGCCTTCGGAAACAACACCCCCGGAAATCTCTTGACCGGGTTCGGGTTCTATGAGCCTTATTGGCTTGTTGACTTGGCCAATGTTTGTGTTATTCTTCATCTTGTCGGTGGATATCAGGTGCTACACATTTTAATTTGGACTTTCGGGTCAAAACAAAAGCTTCCACTAACTTCTCATATTCATGAATGTTATACAGGTCTTTAGCCAACCAGTATTCGCGCTTGTGGAAACATGGTTTTCTGAGAGATACCCAAACAGTAATTTTGTAAACGAGTTTTACCAGCTAAAGCTGCCGTCACTAACAACATTACAACTAAATCCCTTCAGACTATGTTTCAGAACAACATATGTTGTATCCACAACTGTAATAGCAATGTCGTTTCCTTATTTCAATCAAGTATTGGGAGTGTTAGGGGCCTTAAACTTTTGGCCACTAGTCGTATATTTCCCCGTCGAGATGTACTTTGTGCAAAGAAAGATCCCACCCTGGTCAAGAAAATGGGTCGCACTCAAGACTTTCAGCTCTGCTTGCTTTCTTGTATCGACAATGGGATTTATTGGATCACTAGAAGGACTCATAACCGCTAAATTGAACTAAACACATGTTTACTTTTCTTCATATGTAATGAATGTATCATCATTGTAGCATTCAACTTCAGGGGCATTCTATTCATATTCTTGGCTTATTATATACTTTGTAATGTAATTTGTAATTCCTTTTATGTAATAAATAAATGTAGCCCTTAAACTTCACCTATGTTCGGTTAATTCCAGAATCGACGTTGTAAGAGAGTACTTCACAGTCATATTTCTTTTTGAAAGGCCAAACAAACCAGCAGGGTGCTGTAGGGAAAACAGATAAAAACAAAGATCCTTATCAGTCTCATACAACTATCCAGGAACAATTTCGAAACACAAACTTGGTGATCTGCTCCAAGTATCCCAACAGAACGAATTACGATGCGATCTCATGAAAAAACTTGTACTTTAATATCTGCCAACAATGACGAAATTCGCCTTTTAGTCTTGTTGTACGTTAACTCGTTCCTCGCCTTACCCAAAAACCAGAATATGGCGTATGCAATTGCATACCCCATCTCTTTTTCCTCTTTTGTACTTTAACCCGCGTGTAGGCTAGCCACAATGGAGTATATTGAACCCGCGAAACCAAAGTCCACACCGTTAATATTTGACTCATATATTAAACATAAACATAAGAATGATACAAATGAGTATGCACAGATTCTGTGCAGGGACAAAACAAGAGAAACACACACTAAAACACGCTATACTATTGTTAAATGCAGAAGGCTATATAACTACCTTTTTGACCCGTTAATATTCGACTCCTAAATTATAAACATAAACATAAGAATGATACTGATAAACTTAGAATATCTTGATTAATCTTTCCAACGAATTGAACGAACACAATTTTTTACCAGATAACTGTGTATATCATGAGTACCTTTTTTGATGTTTACATTAACTAATAACTTGTATCTTGCCAACGAATGTGCATAAATGTTTACTATGTTAAGTTAAACAAGTTTACAAATTTTGAAAATTATTTGCATAAAAACAATGGAGTGGTTTTGTTTTCTGAAATTTGATGAGATCCCACATCGGTTGAGTGGTGAAAGAGTTAGCTGAGAGTGGGAGTATAAAAGGGGAATGAGGGGACTGGAATACTCACTTACCTGGACGGGGTCAATGGGTGATCAAGAAGGCCCATGGCCTAGGTTGGTGACCTCCATTGCACTTAGGAGGGGTGCCCGCCTAAGGTCGGCCCAAGTGGTCGAGCCTACGTCATAATTTGTGGCAGCGGGGGCCTGCGTTCGCGCGGCCCCCACCAATTTTTTAGTTTAACCTTTTTCTTATTGGCAATTGTGGTTGAACGTTTTCGTTATGGTCAGTCAGAAATTATTATTTTTTGTGGTCTTAATTGTTCTTTACTTCTTGTTCAAATAATGTTAATTGTTGTGGAGTAGAGTGATCTAAGATCTGGTTTGTTTGTATGGCACTTGATACGCCGTTGATGCTGCCGGCTGCTACTTATAAGCAAACGGGTTAGTTTTGTTTGGTGTGGATCCTGTTTTAATTGGTAGTTGTAACATATGTGTGATAACATGAGCTAAAAGCTGTACTGTTAGGGTTTTTTTTAACTGTTCGTCTTCAATCTGTCAATCCTGTATTTGATCCTATTTTTATTTATTTATTATTATTTATTTAAGTTTGATGATTGCCTCCGATTGTGAGCATTGGTACAGTACCAAAACTGAACATCATAGGTAGCTAAGAATATTTTTTTAAAGCTTGATGCTCATCATAAAATACCATTTTTAGGGGTTTTCAAATTTCAATATGTTTTAGACTTGTTTAGGCTATTTTAGGTTGATTCTGGGCTTATTTAAGGGTTCCAGTTTCAGACATCTTTTGCCGGAATTTGGCCTGAATCTGCGCCTGGCTTGCCTGAAAGGGAGCCTTTCTTGGCGCGACCCAAAAGTTGCGTTGGGTTGCGCTTCAGCGTCTAGGGTGCTTTTGACAACATAGCCGGTACCAGTACCAGTATCAGCTTTTCATGTTTTCGGTTTTGGTACCCTTCAATTTTGGTATTCTAATGACACGGCATTTGGTTTATATTTCACTAGTTTTTGGTTTTTGGTAATTTTTCGTACGCATTATTTTCCATGATACTGGTACTGAACCAACATTCACTTATTTTTCAATTTTGGTGTTCTTAACCGATTAGGGTATGTAAACATTTATCTCTCAAGATTTTTGTAGATGACACCCACGAGGTGTTTGTGAAAATGCCACATCCAACTGTGATCAGTCTACAATATCTGAAACTTGATTATAACTAGATTGACAGTTATTTCTTATGCTATTGATGAAGGGAATATATGGACAGCTCTAGCCCATATAATAACAGCAGTTGTAGGATCAGGGGTTCTATCATTATCTTGGAGTGTTGCACAGCTCGGATGGATTGCCGGTCCAGTTTCTCTAGTCTTATTCGCACTCGTGACCTATCTCAATGCGTCCCTGCTCACCAAATTTCATCATTACTCCGACCATCGCAATGGCGTGAATGTAACCAACCGTTCCTACTTGGAAGCTGTACGGAACATTCTAGGTAACCGAGTTGGTATTGTTTGAATTTATGGCTGTTTTAAGTCGTTTACTTGTTTTAACGATGTTTTGTGACGTTACAGGGGATTTGAATGCACGAGTTTGTGCATTGTTGGTGTTCTTCAATTTGTTTAAACTGGGAGTTGTTTATACAATCACATCTGCTAGCAGCATTAGGTACGCTTCATTTTCGTTCTAATGAACGACGGTTTTCGGTCTAGTTTGTAACTGTTTGCTGTTTTTTGTTGGTGGTAGAGCGATTCTGCAGTCAAATTGTTACCACGAACACGGGCACGAAGCAGCTTGTGAATATGGGATAGAGTTTTATATGCTTCTCTTTGGAATCATTCATGTTATAGCTTCTCAAATACCCAATTTCCGAAGTACAAAATGGCTCTCGGTTATCGCTGCAGTTATGTCATTCGCGTACTCTTTCATTGGATCCGGACTCGGGTTAGCACAAGCAATAGGTAAGGACACCCATCTTTACAGAACTATTATTTAATGGATTAGTTATTATTACAGAACTGTATTGTTATTAGTTCTTTGAAATAGTATGATTTTGTAAACACGCAAAAGAGTACATGTTTGGCTACTTTTGACCCGTTTCATTTTCTGCTATAATTTGTATCAAATGAGACTGCAGGAAATGGGAAGATCAAAGGTAGTATAGGAGGTGTTCCAACTGATAAACCGATTCAGAAAGTATGGTTGGTTGCTCAAGCTATTGGAGACATTGCGTTTGCGTACCCTTTTCCATTAATCTTTCTAGAAACACAGGTGATAAGAAACATATCAATGTTTTGGTCTGTACATTTTCATTATTAATTCTGTTATTGGAAAAAAAATAGTTCGGTTAATACGGTTAACAATTGTTTACTGCCAGCTTTGGACGTGCGAGGATTGCTAATTTCAGTTAATAAACTCTTTTTATTATGGTCAAATAAAACATTAGCTATCTTTATATATAAAGGAGAATAAATGATAAGTAACATGCTATTTATAAACAAGAATGACAAAACTTCTTTGACGTATAACATATTATTTGTAAAAGAAAAAATATAAAAATTGCCATTTAATGTTGGTTCGGTTATTTATACACATATAACCATAAGTGAACCATTGGTTTCTTGATCTGTTTGGTTATTTCAGTTTATTTCGGTTATTCTGTTTTTTTCTTCTCACTCCTTTACCATGCATATTGCAACTTTTATAAACATGTAGAGTACTCTGAAATCACCTCCATCCGCAGAAGTCACCATGACGAAAGCATCAAGAATTGCAGTGTTTACGACGACTGTTTTTTACCTTTGTTGTGGTGGATTTGGCTATGCAGCCTTTGGGAACTCGACTCCTGGGAATATCTTGACCGGGTTTGGTTTTTATGAACCATATATCCTCATAGATTTTGCTAATGCATGTGTTTTTCTCCACTTAGTTGGTGGATATCAGGTAAAACCTTCTACTTCATTAACCAATAATCTAAATGTGTAAAATCTGGAGGTGGAAAAACGGGCGGGTCAACCCATTTCAGCAACGGGTCAAACACTAATTTTGGATGTGTCGAAATGGGTTAGGGCGTGTTAGGGTCTAACCCAAACTACTTCTGTCTAGAATTATTAAATGCAACATCCATAGTTGTCGATAGCAGTCGCTATAGCGAATAGCGTAGCGTATAGGTCGAAGGTCGCTACAGGGTATGTAGCCATAAATAGCGGGATTTCAGTTTTTTTCTTTAAATATAAATAGCAATTAAACACAGCTATACAATAGCTGGATTTTAGGTTTTTGTTAAATATACATGTAAAATAGCATTTATACCAGGGTATTTTGATATAATATACATATAAAAAAATTTAATCTTTTTTTTCTAGTGTATCGCTATTCGCTATATAGCATATAGATACCTTGACACTATTCGCCATTAACAACTTTGGTAACATTAGCCCCCCCTACCAATCGATATTGTCCGTTTTGTCTATTATGAGAAGCCCACATATTTGTTTTATGTTGCTTGAGTGAAAACCCGTCATGGATTGCTATCACTCAAGCATGCTTAACAGTGGAAAATCTCATATATGGACAGAAAAAACAATGTAGGATTCGCCTAAGGGGTTACAGTTAATTTTATTTTTTTGTATAAATAACTAATGTGTCTTTACATAATTATAATGATAATTTTAACTTTTTGTGTAAAATGAATTTACATGTTTTATGCATTAAAAATACACTCGTCACCTTCACCCTTTGACCCGTTTTCTTATAATCTAAACTTTTTCTTCAAATTTTCTCCATTTGACTACAAAACATAACATGATCACGTAAACGAGTCGTAACTGACATCTCATATCATGAAAGTGTGTGTCCCGAATGATGAAACTTAGTACCGCTTTAACATTTTGTTATCAGGTATTCAGTCAGACGTTATACGCGATTGTGGAAAGATCATGTTCCGAAAGGTACCCGGAAAGTGAATTCATAAAAGATTTTCACATTTGGAAGATTAGGATGAATCCTCTGAGGTTATGTTTTAGAACATCATATGTTGTTTTAACCACATCCTTAGCCATGCTATTCCCTTACTTTAATGAAGTAGTGGCATTTTCTGGTTCAGTCACCTTCTGGCCATTGGTTGTATACTTCCCGGTTGAGATGTACATTGTGCATAAAAAGGTTGTACCTTGGACTGTTAAGTGGTGTTTTCTTCGTGTCTTCATCATTCTTTGCTTGTTTGTAGCCATGTTTGTCTTTGTTGGTTCTGTACAAGGAATAATTGCCAAAAGATTTGGCTAGTAAACTAACAATAGAAGCTTATCTATATCATATAATTCAAGACACGTTTTATAATTACGGGTGTTAGATGGGTTGTGTTCACTAGTTAGCAGGTGTAACCCGACACGGACCTGTGTACGAACATGAACATGATACAAAGCTGGAAGTCGTGTAAGACACATGAAACTAAGCGCTACACAATTATTCACGAGCTGAGACAGACAGCTTGTTTAACCCATTTCTTTCTTTACCTTTTTACATGTTAATAGTTCAAAATTATAAGTGTGTAACAATAGTTCAAAATTATAAGTGTGTAACAATTACACTTGAGGTATGGAACATGATGGCCAATTTCTTTTATCGGTAAAAAGCAATTTTCAGAATTCCATTGTAAAAAAGTTAGGTCAACCGCAAACCAAAGAAATCCAAAACGACATTGTTTGCACACATAACATAAATGGGTAGAGTTTATGCGAGAACCACTCATATCGCAAGAACCACGAGAACTAATGTGAACACAATCAAAATAAACCCACCTCATCACCACCAAAAAACCTAAATATCAACCCACACCACAATTCAAAAACCTAACCCCCCCCCCCCCCCCCAAAAAAAAAAAAAAAAAAAAAACTATAGCCAACCAAAAACCTAAACGTCCCACCCCCACCCACCCAAGCTAAATGTTAATCGCGAGATAGAATAACTGGTGATGACAGATGTAACAACAGGATAGGTACGTTGAGTATAAAAAAACGTATCATGTTCATGATCATTTTGTAAATCGCGACTTTTTACAAAATCAAAAAGTTGGATGTTAACTAATAAATCTGACCAGATTTTGATTTTGGATAAAAATGACAACAAAATTGAAACCACAGGGACCCAGATTTAAAATGTTTGAGTTTTGGACTAAAGTGCCAAAAGTGATAAAACCTCAGGGACCATTATGGCAGTTTACTCTCCTATGAATTAAATAGAGTGTTTTAAATATTTAAGAGTAAATTGCCAAAATCGTCCTTGAGGTTTGTGCGTGTTTGCCAATTTCATGCAAAACAACTTTTTTTTACAATATTGCCCTTCACTTTTGGGATTTTTTTTATCATTTTCATCCAAATGTCTAATTTGCTTTATATTTTCTGTCAAATATTTGGATAAAAATGGCATAAAATCCTAAATCTGAAGCACAATTTTGGCAAAAAACTTAGACGTTTGGATGAAAATGATAAAAAATCACAAAAGTGAGGGGCAATATGGTACAAAAAAGTTGTTTTGGATGAAACTGACAAACACACCCAAACCTCAGGGACAATTTTGGCAATTTACTCAATATTTAATAAAATGTTTAGTTAATAAATATATAGAGCTCATTATCTCATGATATTATGTGTACACTTATTTTATCAATGTAATTGTATTAATTTATCAATTTAATTGCATTTAACAATACCTATAATTATTAGTTTATATTTATATTTATCAATTCTTGGCTTTTGTGTGAGGATGGGCACTTTAGGAAATAATTTAGGGCAAAGAGGAATTGTGTGAAACCTTTCACACACCATCTTAAAATGGGTGTAAATTACTTTTGTGCCTATCCTTCCTCCTTAATAATGTATTATATATATGATTGAGGGTCCTGTAAAAAAGGGCTTGAGTGTGAGAAGTGTGAGAAATATTATGGGGCTGACATGTGTCCTTGAGTTATATTAATTAAAAAGGGTAAAAAGGTAATTTACTCAATAATTCAATTAAATGATAAATATTCTCATAACCGCCTGCGAATTATTTTAGGATTCCGATTTGTTTTTTAAAGATCCTTTAAGAATCTATGATTTATTTGTCATCTCGTATAAATCTTCAAGATCGCAAGAAGTTATAATCATCGTTGTAATACGGTTTCTTTTCTGTTATGTGCGAAATCTATTGTGTGATGTTTTAAACCTGCATTCATGGTGTTTTAAACCTGCAGTCTAGTATGTGTTCTTCGTGTAACGCTTCGCATTTCCGTACCTTCCTTTTTTAGAAAGTATTTTTGTAATTCTATTTTTGGAAACTTGTACTTGTGTTGTGTTCTATTTCGTTTCAACTTTGTAATCCGAGACTATTGATCATAATGAAATTTAAGCATTTTATCCACATTTATGTTATATACTTGTTTACATGTCCATACTCACAATCAATGTTTCAAACACCATTATGCATGTTTTATACTTGTACAATACACAATCATGCTCGTTACACTTAAAACCGGCTAAAATACGCGAACTAATCAACCTTGAACCTTCAAGAGGATGGCCAATGCCCTTCGCATGAAAGGACTCCCCTTCGTGCGAATGGCCCTTTTTGCCCAAAGCCCTCTCGTTCCAACACACTTCCCCAACCTATAAATAAGCGTCTAACCTCACTCACTTCACTCCCCCAGTCGCCCAGACACTCTCAAGCTCTAAAATCCTCTCTTGCAATCAGAAGCCATTTCAGTAATATTTCTATCTTTTCCTTTCATTTTCCTTACCTTTTCTTGCACTTTTTTTCCATTTATTTAACTTATTTTACAAATCCTCTTGTTTGAATATATCTCATGGATGATTTTCACGAGTTTGCTTGGGAAAACTGATGTTGAAACCTCACCACATATGGGATTCAAATCAAGGATTACAAACCTTGATCTTAAATTCGTTCTCACGGTTTCTGTTACAAACTTGATGAAATCTGGTACCCACCAGACTCACGACTCAAGTTCATAGTTGTGGGTTTGCGTTAGGGTTAATTTCCACCAAGAAATGATTTGTTTTGTATAGATCAAACAAACGTTTTTGACAAGCTTGCACCTTTCGCACGAAAGGCAGAACCCTTCATACGAATGGGCATCCCCTTCGCACGAAGGGACTGCTTTACATGTTTTACGTTATGTGTCCTTTCTGTTCAGTCCAAATTCATCAGTATTTCAAATATTGAAGTCACATCAGATTCCCCATCTTCAATATGGATGAATCTGAGTCGTGACCGAAGTGTGAACTGTGGAAGCTTTGACTTTCCAACCTAGTTCCACCACCTCATTTGACTTTTGAATGTTTTATCAACTGTTTTACCTTCTATTGACAACTATTACCATGATTTATCTGTTACAATCAAATTTTAACTCACAAAACCGCACGCAACAGAACCAGTCAGACCCATTCGCACGAATGGCATCCCCTTCGCACGAAGGGTCCTGTACTTGATTTATCTTGTACTTTTTCGTATTTTAAAGTCTGATCCGAACTCGTATCAAATCAGAATACTCACACCTCAGTTTACCCCTTTCAGGGTGACCTTGGTGTACCAACCCTCAGCTAATCCGCTCTCAGTTTCATGGAAATCTACGCAAAACTGTGAGTATACTCGATCCCTTTTTCATTTTATACACTTTGGGTGCAACATGTACAACTATACAAAAACACGCAACACTATTAAACTTGTTACAATATCACACTCTATCCACTATTAAACATGAGACTTGTTATACTTGTTAATCTCGCATGCTATGTTTACACGTGTCTATATGCTCATTATCTTTGCAAGCATACCTTAACAATTATAGCGCTATAGGACTAACGCCCAGCCCGTATTCTAGTGGTATTGTTAAGTAAACACCATTACACCCTCTTCGTTTTGACGAGGTTGGGTAATCACGATTGCTTTAAACTTTGGTTTGACATATAGCTTACACTTGTGTAGTATGTTAGTAACAGGATATACGTTTTATCATGTTGGATATGAGCACCATTAAACATTTTCACTATTATGTTATATATTCAAACTTGTATACTCGCCAACATTTTTGTTGATCATATTCTAATACATGTTGCAGGTTGATAGATGACGATTGAAGAAACAAGTTTAGGTGGACTTGGATACACACCTTAACAATAAACTATATTTTGTTTCATGTTTATGTTTGCTACAATTTCATTGTAATTGTTTGGAATAATGTATTTCATTAGAATTTATGCAAATGGAATTTAATTAAATATGTTACATCTAGCATTATGATGTCTTGAGCAATCTTGTTTTCATCTCACTCTAATGTTTCTGCCATCGGTTGGGGTGTGGCACTTCGTATGTTCTTTGTATGGTGTTTTAAACCTGCATTCATGGTTCTTTAAACCTACAGTCCAGTATGTGTTCTTCTTATGTTCTTCGCATGGTGTTTTAAACCTTCGTTTACACCTGTATTCATGGTGTTTTACACCTGCACTCCAGTGTATGTTCTTCGTATGGTGTTTTAAACCTGCATTCCAGTAGGCTTCATATCATGCTATAGGTAATTTTTTATCTACATAAATATAACAATATGGTACTCATATTAAACATTACAAAAGCTCGTTATTATGGTGTAATTTATTTTTAAAAAAACGTTACGTATAAAAAGTTATTGACGTTCAAAAAAGATGGGTGCAACTTGCATGCGCATTAAAGTTGATGGCAGTTTTTTATTTAAAAATACAATACAAAAACACACTATTACCCCTAATCTAGCCAAATTAGTTAAAAAAAATAAAACATAATTTACATTTTAAGCCCTTTTTGATCTCAACCATTAACTACAAGATCTAAGGGCTTAAAACACTTCTTACACTTCTCACAAAACCACCCCTTTTTACACTAACCCCACCCTTAAATATATATCTATATATATAGGGATGGGTTAAAATGAGAACCACCTTGAGTTGTGAGAACTAGGCCATCCAAAAGATTTTTTCAATTTTTTTTTCTCAAAAGTCATAAAAAAATCACTTGTTTCAGCAAAAAAAAGGTTAAAAAAATGCCGTATACACACATTTACATGAGGCTTAAAAAAATATTTATCTTCGTACAAAATTTACACAAGCGCGTAAAAAACACTTGCATCAGTCAAAACTACCGACTCAACATTTTTTTACTTTTTTACAGATGTGTTTATAATATTTTTATCTACGTTTTTGCAAAAAAAAAAAAAAATATTGGCCCAACTTGCGCGGAAAGAAGGAGTTCTCGCGGTTCTCACAACTTTCTCATTTGAACCGAGCCATATATATATATATATATAGGGTTAAGTTAACGTACAATAGCTCTTATCGTACAATATGTACGCAATCATCTCAGCCGTCCGATCTGGTGCGAATTCACTCTTAAACATGCGATTTGTGCTAAAAAACCAACATGCGAAATTGCTTTATATACCAACATGCGATTTCATCAAAAATACCAACATGCGATTTCCAACATACTTTTTTATAACTTACGATTTCACACTATCGTACGAGCGTACGATAAGCCCTAATTGTACATTACACTTTATATATATATATAGGGGAAGGTTCATTTGAGAAGAAATTTTTATTGAGAAGAAAAAGAATAAAAAGGTACAATTGTAAAACATTAAATAGTTTTTTTCTCATCTCATTTATTATTATGTTTGACTAATTAATTAGTCATTAAGACTATAATCCTCCACACTAAATATTTTTGTCTACACACATCAAAAGTTATCCTACACATTTCGAAATTTATCCAACACATATTGAAATTTATCCTACACAACTCGTAATTTATCCTACACGCCTCGTATTTATCCTACACTATAAATGTTTTTTTTATTTTTATTTTTTGTGAAAAATATATATTTTAAAAATAAGTTACAAATTTAATATAGTTAGTTATTAAAGATGAAACTACCAATTAATGATGTATGTAAATTTACTAATATACCCTTATAGTTACATTAAGTACAAATATTAAATGAAGTCTAATGAAGCATTCCTATTGGTTGAAGTTTCTTCTTTTTTCTTCTTACAAAGAATTTCTTCTCATTTGAACCCTCCACTATATATATATATATATATATATATATATATATATATATATATATAGGCCGGTTATCATACAAATCCCCTAATCGTACATTATGTACACTATAACCACAACCGTCAGATCATCTCATTTAAACCGCGTGTTTACCTATTAAATTAATCAAATTAAAATAAATAAATGAAACCGCCAAGGTTAAAATCGTCCATTGCGAAATCAAAACCCCTGATAATCAGTAAACAATAACTCACAATCATACCGTAAACCCAAAATCAACATTGCATTCTCCTTCCCCCAAGTTCCCTACTACTTACCGTTGCTATTCAACGAAGAAGATGAGTTTTGAGAAACGAAGCAAAGCCAACAACGACAGACCACAGGCGAAGAAGATGAATCCAAGTATCGATTGACATTTGCGATTTTATAATGGGATATACAGGGACTTAATGACATATGCGATTTTGTTTGTTTATTAAGGTATTTGACTGAAACCTATAGTTTTATAAGATTACTTATTGTTCATAACTACGATTTGGTTAGGGTTTATGTCTGGTATGGTTTTTTATTAGGTTTTGTATGATTATGCAGTTTTGTTAATGGTTAGCTGATATATGTGCGATATTATAGAGGGTTTTGTGAGGGTTTTGTATTACAAATGCGATTTTATATGTTAAGTTTTGTTTGTTGAAGGTTTTTGTCTTAGGTTAGCTTGTGCATGCGAATTTATAAATACTCCATGCGATTTTATATGATTAGTTTTGGTATATGCTTAAATTATACATGCGATTTTATAAATGTTTTTTATCTAAAGCATGTGATTTATAAGATTAGCTAGTTTTGGTAATGCTTAACTAATACATGCGATTTTATCAACTTAATGAGTTTTTGTACATAATTAACTGATACATGCGATTTCGTAATGTTTTTGACTGATAGCATGCGATTTTGTAGAATAGATTCTGATGATGACTTTGAAGACCCAATATCAACATTGAAAAAAGTTAACAAAAATAGAAAAAGAATGATTGTTGAAGAAAGTTCTAAGGAGGATGACTTTGTTAAGCCACTGCCGAAAAAGAAGAAAGATGACAGGAAATCTAAGATACAAACAAAAAAACCTTCAAAAAAGGTGGAACGACCTAGAACAGAACATAGAGATTTCTTCGAATACAACAACGAAGCAATACTATTGAGATCAGGGGCGGACTTACATGTAGGCCAAGGTGGGCGGGCGCACCCCCGGGAAAAAAAAATTTAGTGCTATTTTCCGTTGAAAATCCCGTCTGCACCCCTTGGATTTTTTCGTCCGCACCCCTTGAATTTTTTCGTCCGCACCCCTTGGAATTTTTCGTCCACACACCTTAGGTAAAAAATGTTTTCGATTTATATTTTAATTTTTTTTTAGTAAACTCTAATTAAAAAAACTACCTAAATTATATAAACTTATACTACCCAACTTAACCCAAATACCCAATACGTTAACCTACTATTTCATTAAACATAATTAGCCACTAATTACTAGCCCATTAACCAAACTCAACCTAAGTTAAAACTATAATAATTAAAATAAGCTCAATAGTCCCTTAGAATTCCTCCCGCCCTCCCTCTCTTGGGTCGTCTCCTACCAGCGATCATCGAACACAACAGCACGTCATCAGCAGCCGCGAACCACCACCGTCCGACACCAAAGGGTAACAAAATTCTTAAATAGGTTTGAAATTTCAGGTGTTTTGATGTTGTTTATGGTTGTTTAGATGATTTTTAAGGTGATTATGTTGTTTAGATGATTTTTAGGGTGATTACACACGATTTCTAGGGTTGAAAATTAAAATTAAAACATTAGGTTATGGAGCGATAAACTTATGCATCAATTTGTTTGTGATAGAAACCATGAGTAGGGATCTTATAGCGCAATTTCTTTTGTTTTACATGACCCGACCCGAACCGACCGATACGAACCGATTTTTTTACTTATATACCTAGGAGCCTAAAATTTTTAAAAATGTTTCGCACCCCCATGGAAAAATTCCTGGGTCCGCCACTGATTGAGATGTCAACCTAACTCGTATATGGATACTGTGAAAAAAATTCAAAAAAACAGGTTGATGAGGTGAAGAATATGGGATTTGGAGCTATTCTAGATATGAATATCAACCATATTTCAACACGTTTGGCATATTGGCTAGCAAGAAACTTTGACGAGATGTTCGATACAGTAAACGTAGGTAGACACCAAATAAAAATTACATCGGACACAGTTTATGAGGTATTTGGAATACCAAAGGGGCCAAAGCCAATTGAAATAATAGTCGATAAGAGAAAAGTTAAAAAGGTGGAGAAAATTGAAAAGGGTAAAGAACAAGGAAATATTGTCATGGATACATTCACCAGTCAATGGGGGGAAAATGCGAGAATTACCCATGGCTTGATTGCAACTGCAATAGATAATCAAAGAGATGGGGGGGAGCCTCTTTAGATTAAATTTCCTGGTGTACTGGATGATGTTTTTTGCGGAGATTACAAAGGCAACAACTGCAAATGATAGATGTTTGCTTCGTGTAGAGACAGTTGAGGACATACCGCATCTAGATTGGTGCTCATATCTACTTGACACTTTGCGTCGTACACGAGCGGGCTGGAAGAACTATAAAATACAGTTCGTGGGACCCGTTGCCTTTCTTACGGTATGCATTACTACATTTGATAACATATTTAAAAGACTAGTTTGTTTTGTTATATAATTAAATGATACATGCGATTTTAAAAAATAATTTTGTTTGATCTTGCGATTTATACAGCTTCTATACACGCATGAGTACAACAAGAGGCTTAAACTGTTTGAGAAAGTCGTGGAAATACCAGTTATTCGTTATATCACATCTTCGGAGATTGATAAAGTCGAAGAGCATATTTCGGATAACGGACTTGTGTGGTCAGCAAATGAGAGTGAAAATGAAAAAGAAAAGGGTCGTTCAATGGAGGAGTATACACTACCACCACTCGTTGACACCACAATAAGCTACAGAAGAAGGACTGCACGTGTAGTACAAAACATAGAAACGGAGGAAGACCCTAACGATAACGAGAACATTGATGATATGATGGATTTCAGTTTTGAAATCCATGAAATGTCTCAGTTGAACCTTGTGATGGGAGTTGGAACACAGACACAGAAAATGATAGACTATTGCAACACTCCTGTTCCACTTTCACCATCGGTAGTCTACGATTCAGCCTATGAACGAGATCGAGAGGCTTCGAAAATCAACAAAAAGTTAAGCGCAAAAAATATTAATTTCGCTTAATCCATTTATTTTTAACATCTGGATTGATAGTATCTTAACTCGAAAAATATTACAGAACATGTTGAAAAAAATGAAAGCCAATGTAAAAAAATACATTAAAATGGTTCAAGATGTTCAAGGGATGAACAACTTAGTTTCAGAAGCAAGAACCAAGTGTTTTTGGGATCCTGAGATTATGGAGGCCTGTAAGCAGTGGGATGAGACACTTAGGAATAATCCCATTTGTGTGCCGCCTGATTCGGTTCAAGAGCCTGAAACTGCACCCTCTGATGTTCATCAACAGCCTGAAATTGCAGCTTCTGAAGTTCACCATGAAGATACTACAAACGAAGAAAGTAGACAGAATGAAGAAGCTCAACAAGTAATATCCAATGTTTTGGAAAAACTGGCATCAGAAGGTAAAACATGCGATTTCAAATTAACACATGCGATTTTATGTAAAAATCACCATTTCCTATACACATGCGATACCTTGAAAAACACATGTGATTTCATGCATACACTTCACATTTGATTTCGCACTCAATGTCATGTATGCCATGCGATTTTGATTCTGATGTATTAAAATTCAAAAATTTCTATCTATAGGGGTACTTCAGCCAGATGATGAAGAATTGACAAATAAAGATGATGGAGGAGTGACAGACACCCTTATTGCAAACATTCAAACTGTCGAAACGGGTGTATACGCTTACAAACCACCTGTCAAAGGTAAAAAAAAACTCTTTATATTAAGAAAAAAACAAAAAAAAAAAAACAAAGTATTATATTTTTTAACTTACTCTGGCCTGCAGAAAGTGGTGAAAACGAAACTGTTATCGAAGAAACAGTGAACTTGGCAGAATCTACACAAAACATTCAAGAAAAAGAGCCAGAAGTGGAAGCAGTTTCTTTAGGAGAAACTACACAAAAGGACCCTCAACAAACTGATTTAGGTATTGAAGTTGAGAAGGAACCAGAAGTTGAATGCCCTCAGGTGACGGCTGAGGAATTGCAATCAGTTGAGTCGCTTTTGAGCCTGGGACCCAGCCTGGAAGAAAATAAGGGAAAAAAACCAGCTAGGGGGAGAAAAAACTCAAAGCCAAAACAAGTTATACCAAAGGGGTTAAATGAACTGCTTTATAAGAAAATAGAAGCCACCAAAATTCGAAATGAGAAAAGATGTGCAGAGCTTGGAGAAGCATTTTGTTCCCCTTTCTGCAACAGAGTGGTAAACATGCACGAAACACTCTTGAATCAAGAATTGAGTGTGATCTGATACACATTTTCTACGTTTGCAAATATAGAGTAAGTAAAACAATTATATCAACTAACAAACATCTAAAATATATACACTCAAGATATTTAATTTTTGCCTGGCAGGGATGTATTTTACCGATAAAAAACTGGGGTTTCCACATACAAAGGTATCTTTGAAAGCTTCTACAGGGGTCAGTACGTAGCATCAAACAGAATAGATGCATTTGTGGATGTTCTCAACCTTGAAGAGAAGAAGAGGGATAGAAAATCATCACCATACAGGCTCTTCTTATTTAGCACAATGATGGTACGTTTTTCTAAACATTTTGGCATTTGAAATTAAAACAGAAAATGCATATTCAATGATTTTGCATGCTAATTATAGTTAAATCGCATGTAGAATAGTGGATAGTTTTCCTGTAAAAACAAAAACAACATTTCACATACTATTGTAATTTCGCATAGAGTATATATACAAAAACAACATTTCGCGAACTAATCAAACTTGAACCTTCAAGAGGATGGCCAATGCCCTTCGCATGAAAGGACTCCCCTTCGTGCGAATGGCCCTTTTTGCCCAAAGCCCTCTCGTTCCAACACACTTCCCCAACCTATAAATAAGCGTCTAACCTCACTCACTTCACTCCCCCAGTCGCCTAGACACTCTCAAGCTCTAAAATCCTCTCTTGCAATCAGAAGCCATTTCAGTAATATTTCTATCTTTTCCTTTCATTTTCCTTACCTTTTCTTGCACTTTTTTTCCATTTATTTAACTTATTTTACAAATCCTCTTGTTTGAATATATCTCATGGATGATTTTCACGAGTTTGCTTGGGAAAACTGATGTTGAAACCTCACCATATATGGGATTCAAATCAAGGATTACAAACCTTGATCTTAAATTCGTTCTCACGGTTTCTGTTACAAATGAGAAGAAATTTTTTGTAAGAAGAAAAAAGAAGAAATTTCAACCAATAAGAATGTTTTATTTTACTTCATTTAATATAAATATTTAATGTTGCTATAAGGGTACATTGGTAAATTCTACATAGGTCATTAATTTGTAGTCTTCCTCTTTAATAGCTAACTATATTAATTTTTTTGTAACTTATCTTCAATATATATATTTCTTCAAAAAAATAAAATAGAATAATTTAAAGTGTAGGATAAATTACGAGTTGTGTAGGATAAATTAAGAGTTGTGTAGGATAAATTTCAACGTGTAGGATGAATTTCGAAATATGTAGGATAACTTTTGATGTGTGTAGGCAAAAAATGTTAGTGTGGAGGATAATAGTCTTTATGACTAATTAATTAGTAAAAAATGATAATGAATGAGATAAGTGAAAAAACTATTTAATGTTTTACAAAATTACCCTTTGTTCTTTTTCTTCTCAATTAAATTTTCTTCTCAAATGAACCTTCCCCTAAATATATATATATATATATATATATATATATATATATATATATAGAGAGAGAGAGAGAGAGAGAAACTATAATGTACTTCAAGGCTTAACCTACATTAACATACATGACAAAAAATATAACGTGCGTTATTATCATAGAACATGCGTGATTATAGTCCCATGCGTGATTATGTGGTCCCATGCGTGATTATACCCATGATCCAACGGTTACCATTGTCTCCTACGTGATGTATGATAAGGCTTTTTGTATGTTAACCTTACTCTCTCTCTCTCTCTCTCTCTATATATATATATATATATATATATATATATATATATATATATATGTAGAGGGTAGGGTTCTAGAGTGAACAAGAGTTAAGTTGTGAACAAAGTGAACAAATCCTAGCCATTGGATTTGTTAGATCTTGAGATTAGATTTTAATTTAATTTATTAATTAGTACAATATAAAAGGGTATTATTGTACATTTACAATTAACAATTATGGAATCTGGTAACCGAAATATTATCTATCAATATCTTTCCATTTTTTTGTTATTATCAAAGATAAGAAGGCAGAGAGAAGTTATGGGCGACAAAGAAGATTAAATAGCGACGACAAAGAACATGTGTATTGCCGTCATCATCATCTTCGTCGGAAGCTGGAAAGGATTAAGAAGCGACCAAGGTACACCGATGTTATCCCCGTTTTTATTTGATTTTCTGTCGTCGATTTTAGATTCTTTAATATAGGGATTAAACTCCAAGATTCGTAACTTTTTTTGTTTTATTGATCTATTGGAGTATTAAGGTTCCGATTTAACTTTTTTTTTAGTTAATGCACAGAGTTTTTTTAGTTAATGCACTGATTCAGAATACACATGTGTTCTTCTTGCTTTGTTTTTACAAATTAGTTCTTGTTGCTCTGTTTTTATTTGTTTTTTTATGTGAACTGGTTCGGAATACACATGTGTACATTAGTTCTGCTTGCTCAGTTGATTTTACATATGTACAGGGTGTTTTTTAGTTAATGCACAGGGTTTTTTTTTAGTTAATGCACTGGTTCGGAATACACATGTGTTCTTCTTGCTCTGTTTTTACAAATTAGTTCTTCTTGCTCTGTTTTTATTTGTTTTTTATGTGAACTGGTTCGGAATACACATGTATACATTAGTTCTTCTTGCTCAGTTGATTTTACAATTGTGAATTATGCTGAACTGGTTCGGAATACACATGTGTTCTTCTTGCTCTGTTTTTACAAATTAGTTCTTCTTGCTCTGTTTTTATTTGTTTTTCATGTGAACTAGTTTGGAATACACATGTGTACATTAGTTCTTCTTGCTCAGTTGATTTTACCATTGTGAATTATACTGAACTGGTTCGGAATACACATGTGTTCTTCTTGCTTTGTTTTTACAAATTAGTTCTTCTTGCTCTGTTTTTATTTGTTTTTTTATGTGAACTAGTTCAGAATACACATGTGTACATTAGAATTACCAGTGTAGACATGTGTATCTTCAAGTTGTACACTTGTGTATTGTGTTCCATACAAAGGCTAATACAAGCACCATACAGTGTAACGTACTTTATATTTTTTATTTTTCTGCAGAAATACATTGTCGCAAAGTACTTGAAATCACTTAATCATCCGAAGTGCCGAGACTTTGATGGAGCATTGCTATGTCATTGTTTGAAATTCGGTTGATTGTGGCGTTTTTGCTATGCGACAAATGGAGACTTGGTTCGGGGTAACAACAAAAATATGGGATAGTAGACTTGGTTTAGATGAAAACAAGCACCGTGATCAAATCCTGAAAGAAGCGCTTGCATACGACAAGGCGAATAGAACTTTTGAATAGTAGATTTTGTGGTAGACAAAAATATGTGTATGAGTATACACAAGTGTACTTTCCGTATATTATTGAAACCTTTATTATAATTTCTTATTTTAAATGAACGCATGCGTTATTGTTATGTACTTTCCGTATATTAATGAAACCTTGATTATACTTTCTTAGTTTAAATGAATGCATCATATAACCGGGTAATAATGGTGTATTAGTTAGACGTACATGTATTGATAGTAAATGAAAGATGTAATCTATGTAATTACCGTAAGAGTTTTAAAAACAAAAAAAAAAAGAATGTTGATGTATAATAATGAATGTTTTCAGCAGATATTCTATATTTCACTTCCGTTGTCTTCGCTTTCCGATTCTTCAGATTCTGACTCTATTTCTTCCTCATCCTCTTGCTCGGTAGATGAATCATCCTTAGTTTTCTCAACTTTTCAATTGTGTACAAATCCAAAATACGTTCATACCGAGTCTTTTGTTTTCTTTACCAACAGTTTTCTGTTTAGACGTACTTTTCTTCGTGCTTTTATATTCATTCTCCATATGATAGACATATCCTATCATTATAGAATAATATAAACCTCTTATACATTGCACAAACTTCATGTATATTTTTCAAAATATAAAACCTAGTGGCTACTGATATTTTTACCTTCCAAGTTATCCGAAAACAGCACACGCACCGCACATGCTGATTCTTGTATAGCTGATTTCACTAATTTGCCTTTTTTACTTTGAGGTTTACCATTTGGATTCTTTTTCGTTTGACTCTCAATTTTTACATCATTCTTATTATCGCCACCAAAGCCTATACACAATAACAAAATCGTTATAGAGTTCTTAAAAACATATCATTATTATATCAAAAAAGCTACTATACTGTACCTTTCTTTAAATTTATGTCTTCTACACTTTTCCGGTTACTATCAAGATCAACTTACATTTTCACTCCATCAGCAATGTAACCTTAAAAACCATATGCATATATACTTCAAAACCATATGCATATATATTACAAAAGCATATGTACACAGTTGAGTAACAACCTTATTAACCCTAAATATGATAATAGTGTTCAACATTATATGCAGCATAATTTTTTAATATCACCGAAATATAATTGTGCACAACAAACTTACATATGTGTACATCAACTGTATGCATATGTGTACAGCTGCAACCTTTGTTTGCAAATCCCATACCAAAAATGTTTTTTTCAGTAACAAAGCAACAAGATATATTGCAACAAATGTTCATGTGCGTCGACAAAGTGTATTAAATTGTTTTGAATACGCCTATACTCAGTACATAAACATTTTATACCAAAAAACAGAACATCATCTATCATAATCCCATAAAATTAAACACAAAAATAAGCCCCAACTGTAAGATTTTTTGGAACCAAATAGAACATCATCTATTGGTTGAAGAAAGAAGAGACACACTGGAAATCGACTTAATCGGAAAAAAATTATACACAAAAATGACATGATTAACTTATATCCAGCAACTAATACACAAAAAAAATTCAACAATTCAAGTTTCTTTGTACCAAATATAAACTTCAAACCCTAGATTCAACTTGAATAAAAAAAGGGATAAACCAAGAAACCTAAACACAATCGGACATAAATCAGAGAAACATGAAACCATTACGTGCATTATTGTGTACCTTGATTACTTAAGAGAACAGCAAAGCAGGGTCAATTTTTGTTCTTTGGTGGGAGCAGATTTTGCGTCTTGGATTACGTCTTGCGTCTTGGATATTTGATTCAGGGATTCATTAGTATTTGAGTTTTCCATCAGATGTTCATAACTAAGAATTGAACAGATGAGATGAAGAATTTCGCAAATATTGTTCAAGATAGGAAGGAATCAAGGGATAAAGTAAACGAAAATCTCATAATTTCGTAAATATAGGAAGTGCAACTGATTATTTAAGAGTAAAAGAATAATGAATTAATAAAAAAATAAATGTAAAATTACCATCCTATCCTTTTCATCAAAAAACAAATGGATGGTTGAGATTAGTTCACTCAGTTCACAACCAATGATGTTGTTCACTCATGATCCGTATCCTATATATATATATATATATATATATATATATATATATATATATATATATATATATATATTGTGAGGTTCATTGGGGAACACTAAAAAAGTGGGGAACAATGGGGAACCGACTCAAACGAACTCCGATTGGACTCATTCCAGCGGCGTTGGAACCGGCTCGTCGAACCCTAACTAGGATCTTTTAACCCTGAACCCTAAATCATAACCCCTAAACCCTAAATATATTAGGGTTTGGCTTTTAGGGTTTAGCATTAGGGTTTAGCTTTAAGGTTTAGATTTAGGGTTTAGGGTTAAGCTTTAGGTTTAGTCTTTAGGGTTTAGCTTTTAGGGTTTATAGTTTATATTTTACGGTTTAGCTTAGGTTTTAGCCTTATTTTTTAGCTTTAGGGTTTAGAGTTTAGGAGTTATGATTTAGGGTTTAGGGTTAAGAGATCTTAGTTAGGGTTCGACGAGCCGGTTCCAACGCCGCTGGAATGAGTCCAATCGGAGTTCGTTTGAGTCAGTTCCCCGCTGTTCCTCACTTTTTTAGTGTTCCCCAATGAACCTTCCCCTATATATATATATATATATATATATATATATGATAAAAACAAGTTATACTTTGTTAATGACACAGTTACATGATTTAAATATTTAGATACTTTTTAAATAATTTTAACATTTTAAAACTTACATATCTAATCATTGAAGCCAAAATAAAAGTTAAAGTGGCTCCCTTTTAAAATAAGTGGATTCACATGTCCACGTCTATTATTAGCGGATTTAACACGATAAAAGCATGTGTAACTATCAAATAAAAAGAGGTCCACTTTAACTAAATAATTACCGCTTTAATCCATGTCCCAATATTACCAACATGAAAGAATATTGTATTTATCAACGGTTCATGTTTTTTTTTTTTTTTTAAGACTTAAATTTTCATTCCAATCATCAGGGCAAATTACATAAGGATAGCAGGTAGACGAGCAACTAACTGCGCCGCCATCCCTTTCTGTATAGAAAACCCTAATCTACTAAAAACAAAGCCTCGCCCCTGAGGGGTCGAAAAGTTGCTGTGGACCACACGCTGAACCCTGGACAAGAAACGAACCGCCTCTAGCGCCAAAGAGCCAAACGTATCAAACGCTAGGGGGACAAAGGCATGTTTAAATCCTATTTTCTTTTACCCTTTTAGACCCACTTTCCCAGGAAAAAAAGATTAATATAAGCTGTGAACCTTTAACGATTAACAAAAGACTGATTACCTGGATAAACCTAATGACAAAAGGCTATTCACGCCTGTGAACGCAGACGGTGCTAGTAACTCGGTTTGCCACGGTTTCAGAGGAAACGGAGGGACGCCCACTGTGATAAAACCCCTGGCTCAACTCAAAACACTTTTGCTCTTCGCGAAACTCGAACCCATTACCTCCACTTTGGAAGATCATAAGGCTGCCTATGCATCAGAAGGTAGGGATGGCAAAAAAAAAAAAAAAAAAAAAAAAAAAAAACCCGAGCCCGACGAGTATACCTGAAACCCAAAGCACTTGGCATGGGTATACCCGTATCAACGGGTATGGGACCGACTACGGATTGGAAAAAGAATATTTTACGGGTATGGGACGGGTATCAGGGTATGGGACTAGGTGATACCCGACATAGTTACCTGAAAAATATACCCAAAAATTTTTAAGTTTTTCAATTATTTTCCTTTAACTGTTGTTTAGTAATGTTTCATTCTAGTAGCTTTATTATTAAAAAAATAATCTATTCACGCCCGTGAACGCAGACGGTGCTAGTAACTCGGTTTGCCACGGTTTCAGAGGAAACGGAGGGAGGCCCACTGTGATAAAACCCCTGGCTCAACTCAAAACACTTTTGCTCTTCGCGAAACTCGAACCCATTACCTCCACTTTGGAAGATCATAAGGCTGCCTATGCATCAGAAGGTAGGGATGGCAAAAAAAAAAAAAAAAAAAAAAAACCCGAGCCCGACGAGTATACCTGAAACCCAAAGCACTTGGCATGGGTATACCCGTATCAACGGGTATGGGACCGACTACGGATTGGAAAAAGAATATTTTACGGGTATGGGACGGGTATCAGGGTATGGGACTAGGTGATACCCGACATAGTTACCTGAAAAATATACCCAAAAATTTTTAAGTTTTTCAATTATTTTCCTTTAACTGTTGTTTAGTAATGTTTCATTCTAGTAGCTTTATTATTAAAAAAATAATCTATTATTTTGGAATATATATTCTGATGACATTATTTATATTTATATTTATATGCTATAAATTATAGATTATTTTTTATATTAATTTATTTGTTGTATATGTTTTTAACACATAAAATTATAAAAGACAGTAATGTATATATACACGCACATGAAAATCTTAGTGGGGAAATTTGATACCTGCAGATATGTCAGATACCTACCTGATGAGTAATAGACTGGGTATATATTTTTTTTCAAAATATGATTATGGAATTAGCCATACACAACTTGTACCCAACCATTATCATCCCTTGGTCATCATATGTTGTTTTGCACTTTCATAATTCTTCTTATTATTATTAATTTAATTTACTTTTGCACTTTCATAATTCTTCTTATTATTATTAATTTAATTTAAGTGTTGATGTAGATGTACCTAAACGACAATTCTAACTCTTGGCTAGCTTTATATATTGATATAATTCTGTTTAATAAAGCTTTATATACTGCTTTAATTCTGTTTAATAAAAATTTGTCTATAAACCAAATGATATATGTGTTTAGATTAGGTCAATGGATTACAAAGTGAATAGAAAGCTCTATGAACTAAATTGTTGAAGGGGTTTAATTATTAGTAACCGACATTCTGTATATTAGGAAGTGATTATAATTGATTCAATCTAGGCCAAATTATAGGAAGTCTAGCTGTGCACATCTCCCTATATATTGTACACATTCTTTGTATTGTAAACACACAAGAATTATCAATATATTGACATGGTAATCAGAGCCATTATCTTTTAAAACCTACCATTGCCATATTCCTTTTTTTTCCCTTCCTGTTGATTTCGATCATCCTCCATGGCTGACAATAACCAACCTCAAAACCCCCCACAAACCACCGAAACCAAGCCTCTTCACCCTGTTTATTCTGTTACTAACATCCAGAATAAGATCCGAACACTCGACGGTGACAAAGTCACCTATTCCTGCTGGGTGAAACTCTTCAAGCTTCATGCCCACGGGTTTGATGTCTTGAATCACATCAACGGTACTGAACCTCCGCCCAAATCCGATCCGTCTTACGAGACGTGGTCCAAAATCGATTCCATCGTCCTTCAGTGGATATATGGAACGATTTCCGACAACTATCTGGGTCGTATTCTGGAGTCCGATTCCACTGCTCAACAGGCTTGGGATCGGCTCCGTGATATCTTTCTGAACAATAAAAACTCCCGTGCAGCCACCCTAGAACACGCCTTCACAACCACAACAATGGCTTCGTGTTCTTCCATGAATGATTATTTTCAGCGAATGAAGGATCTGGCCGAACAGTTGAAAGATGTGGGTCACTCGGTTTCTGAATCGCGTCTTGTTTTACAGATGCTTACGGGACTCCCGCAAGAGTACGATACCGTCGCATCGTTTATTACTCAAGCTGACAAGTCGTGGGATGATGCTCGTGAAATGATTGATCGGGAACAACGCAGGCAGGCCGCTCGTCAACAAGTATCTCATACCGCTCTTACCGCACCACGTAACACAAACAACACTACACCCGATACAAACCCGAACCCCAACACCGTCCCTCATCATCCTGCACCCCACCCTCTTATAATCCAGCCCAACAGTTTGACAACTATCAACCTCGTTCTCAACCCCGGGGACGTGGTCGCGGCCGCAACACTTACAGAGGTGGTCGTGGCCGTGGTCGTTACTCAAACTACAATTCCCAGCAACAACACTACCCTTCCTACAACTCTCCTCAACCAAACACTTATCATAATCCATCATACAATCCATATCCATGGTGGGCCTCACCACCGCCTTGTCCACATCCGGCCCAGTCCCCATGGCAGCCCACCTGGAACCGGCCCAACCACCCTGCACCCGCCCAACAGCCTCCATCTAACCCACCCAACCCACACGGCTACGGCCTATCTGCCCCACCACCACCCGGTTACCAATATCCCACACCTCCTCAAACTCCTGTTGACCCATTGCAACCCACAGAACTTGGTGCTGCACTTTCCACTTTAACTATGAATCCGCCAGACATCCAATGGAACATGGACACCGGCGCCTCATCTCACATCACTGCGGATCAAGGTAAAATACAATCTCTAAATTCCAATACAAATAATGCTAATATACTCGTGGGTAATGGTCAATCTTTGCCAATTTTGGGCTCGGGTAATGGTCTACACAAAACACCAAATAACACCTTTCACCTTAACAATATCCTTTATGCACCCACTGTTGTTAAAGACCTTATTTCTGTACGTAAATTTACCCGTGATAACCTTGTCTCTGTTGAATTTGACCCATATGGCTTTACCTTGAAGGATCTCAAGACTGGGCAACATCTTTCGCGCCATGACAGCACCGGTGACCTTTATCCATTCACTCCACCAAGTCAAGTTTTTGTTGCATCTTCATCTAATAAGTGGCATGATCGTCTTGGACATCCCGGACCACAAGTTTTAAAATTTCTTTCTAGTCGTTTTAACCTTTTATGTAATGCGGATTCATTTGATTTTTGCCATTCGTGTCATTTATCAAATAGCAAAAGACATCCTTTTATTAATTCTGTTTCGTTTACTTATGCACCTTTCGATATTATTCACTGTGATATTTGGACCTCACCGGTTCTTAGTAATTCTTCGTATAAGTATTATATGGTTCTGGTTGATAATTATTCTCATTATGTTTGGGTATACCCGTTAAAATTCAAATCCGAAGTTTTTCCCACTTTTGTAAAATTTCATAAATACATTCAAACTCAATTTCACAAACATATCAAAGCCTTCCAATGCGACTTAGGGGGAGAATTTGATAACCATGCTTTTCACAACTTCGCCACCTCCCACGGCCTTGTCTTTCGCTTCTCGTGCCCTCAGTCCTCACCTCAAAACGGCCGGTCCGAGCGAATGATTAGGCATCTCAATGACATCATTCGCGCCCTTCTTGCTCATGCACATATCCCTCCCACATATTGGGTCGAGGCCCTTCACACCGCCGCATATTTACATAATATTCTTCCCACCACAAGGCTAAACTACAACACTCCCACCTTTGCTTTATACCTCTGCCACCCCACTTATGAACATCTTCGGGTTTTTGGATCCGCATGTTACCCAAACTTCTCCGCCACCGAATCCAACAAATTAAACATAAGGTCTACTCGGTGCATCTTCCTTGGCTATCCGCCAAATTTTCGGGGTTACCGGTGCCTTGATCCTTCTACAGGTAAAGTACATATTTCCCGCAACGTAGAATTTGATGAGACCTCCTTCCCTTTCTCCACACCTTTACCACACTCAACTTATCAATTCCTTGATGATGACCCACCTTCACATACACCCTACCAATTCCCATCCTCCACACCCACACAACAACAACCAATCGCTAACCATGAACTTCCCCCTACATCCCCTCAACCTACACACCATACAACACCACCCCCTACAGAACCTTCCCCTTCCCCCCCTCCTGAACCGATCCCACAACCTACCAATACCAACCTTAACACACACCCCATGACAACAAGAGGGAAACAAGGCATCACAAAACCAAACCCGAAATACAACTTGTACACCGATACCATTTCACCACTACCCACCTCTCACCTTAAGGCTTTAACCGATCAAAATTGGCAAAGGGCTATGCTTAGCGAGTTTAAAGCATTACTTGATAATGGAACTTGGGAATTGGTACCTCGACCACCGGCTCATCCGATTATCCGGTGTATGTGGCTCTTTCGCCATAAGTTCAAGCCGGATGGTACCCTTGATCGATACAAGGCTCGCCTTGTAGTAAACGGGAAGTCTCAAACCGTTGGTATTGACTGTGCCGACACTTTTAGTCCGGTCGTAAAGCCGGCTACTATTCGAACCGTGTTGTCCATTGCTATCTCCAAGAAATGGCCCATTCATCAATTGGACGTCAAAAACGCATTCTTACACGGGGATCTTAAAGAAACCGTCTTTATGCATCAACCACCCGGTTTTGTCGACGTCTCAAAACCAAATCATGTATGCCGCCTTCGGAAATCTTTATACGGCCTAAAGCAGGCTCCACGAGCATGGTTCCATTGCTTCTCCTCCTTTATAACTACACACGGGTTCAAAGCAAGTATTTCGGACAGTTCACTCTTTGTTTTTTGCAAAGGAGAGCAAATGGCATACTTACTTTTATACGTCGACGACATCATCTTGACCGCCTCCTCACCATCTTTGCTTACTCACATCATACAGCTTCTTTCTCGTGAGTTTGCCATGACCGATCTTGGGGAATTACATCATTTTTTGGGCATTTCGGTTAAGAGGGACAATCATGGTGTGTTTTTATCACAGTCACAATATGCCAAAGACATCCTACATAGAGCAAACATGGCGACATGTAAACCGTGTGCTACACCCGTCGACACTGCAGCAAAACTTAGTGCCAACCATGGCACTCCTCTTGCTGACGAATCTCTTTACCGTAGCTTGGCAGGTGCACTCCAATATCTCACATTTACAAGGCCCGATATTTCATATGCCGTACAACAAGTTTGTTTGTTCATGCACGCTCCTCGGGAACCACACTTTGCTTTTATGAAACGGATCCTACGGTATATCAAAGGCACACTCGATTACGGGCTACGACTCACTACGACAACCGGTTGTACTCTCACAGCGTACTCTGATGCCGATTGGGCCGGTTGTCCGGATTCAAGACGATCCACGTCGGGCTATTGTGTTTACATGGGTAATAATTTGATTTCCTGGTCCTCCAAACGACAAGCGACAGTTTCACGTTCAAGCGCCGAAGCTGAGTATCGCGGCGTCGCAAACGCAGTGGCAGAAACAAGTTGGCTTCGCAATTTACTATTAGAACTTCATGTACCAGTCAACCATGCTACCATTGTTTATTGCGACAATGTTTCGGCAGTCTACTTATCCGGAAATCCCGTGCAACATCAACGCACAAAACATGTTGAATTAGACATTCATTTTGTTCGTGAAAAGGTCCGCTTGGGACAGGTTCGAGTTCTCCATGTGCCTTCCTCCTATCAATATGCAGATATCTTCACAAAGGGTCTTTCGAGACAATTATTTGACAGCTTCCGCTCTAGTTTGACCGTCTGCTCTAGCTCCCGTCCAAACTAAGGGGGAGTATTAGTAACCGACATTCTGTATATTAGGAAGTGATTATAATTGATTCAATCTAGGCCAAATTATAGGAAGTCTAGCTGTGCACATCTCCCTATATATTGTACACATTCTTTGTATTGTAAACACACAAGAATTATCAATATATTGACATTAATATGCAACCTTAACATAATTGTTAAAAATTTTACTAGTTAGCTAAATGTGAATGCAAGTTTCACTTGAGACAGACCTAAACTCATTTAAAATGAAACTCAAAGTTATAAATTTAATGCTTGGATCATGTACAAGACACAATTCACATACGAAGCATACGTGAGAAGGAGTTATTGACAAGTGTCATTAGTAGGAAACGTAATTTAGTCTTTTCTTAATGAATTAGTTTCCCCCTTGATTTTCAAATGGCTATAACTTTTTAATACGTTAATATTTTTTTTAAATTACGCCGTATTCGAGCAATCTATTGATATATATTATTAAAAAAACAATTACAGGATTTCGCTATAGTTTTCTTTAAAATATTACAGGATTTTGAATACACATTACGTGATTACGCGTTTTTGAATAACCAGTACATGACTACGTAATTTGAATACCCATTCGACATTCAACAAAAATTATTACATAATTACACATTCAATATAAATTCAATATGTGATTATACATTCAATATGATTTGTTATAACTAATGTTATTACGATTATGCTTATTACGTGATTACATGTTAGTAATAAGAACTTGATTGTTTTATGCTTTATTACATGATTAAATATCTAATATATGACATTATGTGGTTATTATAGGTTGATTTGGCTAATGTTCTGTATATAATTTATTCTTAATACGTGATTAGACATGAAATATTAGGTATTTCATATGAAATATTATGTATTACGTGTTTTGTTTTGCGTAATTACGTAATCACTCAATAGGGTTTCACATAAATATTATAAAGAAATCACGTAATCACGAAATGGATATTTAAAATCACGTAGTCACGTAACAATACATAATCAACTATTGTTACGTAATTACGTAATCACTTAGTTGGGTTTCACATAAAATACTATAATGAAATCATGTAATCACGTAATGGGTATTCAAAATCACGTAGTCACGTAGTGGGTATTCAAAATCACGTAATCACGTATGAGTATTCAAAGTCTTGTTATCTTTTAAGAAAACTATAGGAATAGGCTTTCGAATTAAAGAGAATGAAATACTCGCTAATATGGTATAAATTTAAAAAAAAATTAATGTATGAAAAAGTTATAGTCATTTGAAAATCAGGGGGAAGAAGTTCAAGTGAGAAAAGACCAGAATACCTTTCTCTGTTTGTTTCTTCAATTGTTTGAACCTCATATTTACAAAAATACCACTACTTTATTTGTAGCCATTGATCTTGGGAGATCAATGGTTCTGAGTGTCTCCTATCTTTCGCACACATGTATTCTCTTGTACTGGATCTGCACTCTATCAATGTCAAAGACCGCTGATGTTATAAATTTATACCCTATTACTTGAGTTAAAATCTTTACACGTGCAAAATGTCTAACCTATGTATGAATATACAAATTTAAAGTTTGCTGCACAAGTTTAGGGAAAATGCCATTTATTGTAGAGAAAAACTCAAATTAAACTTTATGATTCAGCTCATACTGGCTTAAGTTTAGCTGAAAGACATTTGAGCATCCAAAAAATATGACCGGGTCCGACGAGTTTTAATCGACTTGATAAACACTCGAGCAAACAAAAGTGACCCTGGTGAAAAAATAGCTTGGGTCTGCCCTCACTTATACAATAGTCTAAAAGCGAATGAGTAAATACGTATTTTTTAAAAACAACTAACTTTTTTTTAAACAAAAGTAGATTCTTGTTGTAATGGTGTAAGTGGGTCCCTATTAAATGCAATGTATTTGTCTAGAGAGCGGAAATGTGTTGTATCCCAACATCGGACGCGTTGCGGAGGAGGGGTATAGATGTCGGTGATGGGCTATGTCCCTTGTGCAGATCCGAGGAGGAGTCAGCTGATCATCTTCTCACTTCATGTGTCACGGCTGTCGTCTTGTGGCAGAAAATCAGTCAATGGTGTCGTATTCCGCCCATTTTCGCGTTTTCGATCAAAGACTTGTTAGAGATCCACAGCTCTGGTAACCTTAAAGCCGAGGAGAGGGATGCTTTACAAGGCATCATTGTTGCTGCCTGTTGGTGTGTCACACCCCGATATTTACAGCTCAGCCGGTTAGGCCGGTGGGGAGTAACGTGACGTAAGATTGGTATCGTCATGGTCAAACATACACAGAATAGCACAGCGGAAGTCTTGGAATATAAAATATTATTACAAACCGAATTGTCTGAAAATACCGAAATGATAATTACATACGAGCTTGTAATATTAAATCCACAGGCGGATCATTATAAAAGATACAAAATGAAGTTTAGCAAACTTTATGTAACACTCTACTCGTTTTCATAACATTTTATTATAAACAAGGCCTTAATATACCAAAAACCTTGGTTTTTATATCAACATAAGGAAAATTTAACCAAGTTAACATCTAGGATAAGTACTACTAGTTTAAGAATCCCAAGACAAAAGGACAAGTGTTTAAGTGTTAATTACATAGTCATTGATTTGAACATATTAAGTAATCGCGGAAGCTTCAAAATATCGTGTTCGGTTCTTGAAAAGATGCTTGATCGCCATCCGGATTAGGTCCATCGTCACCTATGGTCAAAACCACACAAAAGATTAGTTTTGACGCCTTAAATATAAGTCCGGTTATGTTCCAAACTAAAAAATATGCAAAATCAACAAAATCCAACCACCCTGGACGGTCGCGCCGCGCGACGAGGACCACCCAAGGTGGTCGCATAGCGCCACCACCCTTCGCGTCGCGTCGCGCGACGGGTTTTGTTCTCACACGTGGCGTAGCGCCAGGGCCTGATTTCGACAGAAGGTTGTTGCTGATTACTGTATATCAGTTCAGCACCAAATTTTTAACGTTTTAAACTTTAAAACAACATAACTTTTGACTCGTAAGTCCGTTTTAAGCGATTCTTTTTCCTACACGTCCGAAATTTAATTACGGACTTGTTCACCATCATTATTCGCGTTAAAACCTGGTTTATAAGCAATTTGATATTAAATCCATTTTTCAATTATTCGACCCATTTGTTTGTAAGTCATACAACTTGTTTTATTATCATCACATGTTTCCAACGATTTTACCCATTTCCCGGGTTTATCAAACACTAGCGTTTCGCTCCCATGTCATGGTTTGCGCGTGCATTAGCATCATGCTGGTTTGTCAATTTTCCAAGCATACACATTTAAACCAATTTTACGATTTCATTATACTTAAGTTTTGACCCATATGCAAGGGCTCGTTTACGACCGGTTTAGCGTGTCCGTTTCACGGCATACGCATTACAAAATACTCAACCTTTATGTGACATTCAAGCCACTTCGATTTCAACCGCTTATGCGACATCGTTTGACCCGTTTGATTTTCGAGTGAACTTCGTCACTTCATTGACTTACCAAACATAGTCCAATTATTCATTTTTACCCATTTTCTTGTCGAGCGAACTTTGTCACTTCTATGACATATCAAACTTGTGTATTACACTACATTTGCATTAACATTTCTAAGAACAATGTTTATGCATAATGTAACAAAACTAAAAGTTACATACCTTTAGTGCACGCCCTTCAAACGCAAATCGCCACCGACTTGTCCACTCGATGCTCCGGTATCTTTTCTTAAAGAGTTCAATCATGACGCGTTTAGAACTCTTTTCAATCACATATCGCATAATTTGCCAAAACATCACAATTATGCATTTTAACTTTAAAATTTCAGTTTCGAGCCTTCTTTGAGGCATTTCTACAAACACTTAAAGAGCAGGATTTTATATCTTTTATATTCAAGTTCATGGCTTATCGCATATCCAAAATTAACATCAATCGAGCTATCACATATAGAATCAAACATCAAATTTTTCAGAAATCAGTTTCTATGAATCAAATTACACTAGAATAACATTCAAAACCCTAGTGTTCATCAAGTTCTATATAACCCACTAATCACCTACAATGGTGGCCATGGATTCACTAGAATTTAACATGATTTCAACATGTACTTGTCTAGGGTTTACTCCTAGACATTTTAATGTTCCTATTTCATCTACAAATCACACATGCATCATCACATTCCGAATTCTCTAAATTCATGAGAATTTCAAGTAGAGAATTTTTGTCAAATTTACATACCTTATGATCTCCTTGCAATGGGGATCACTAATCTATGCTCGATTTTTGTTTTGGACTTGATTTGAACCTTCAAATTGGAGGTTTTGAGAAGAACTAGGGTTTTGGGGAGCTTGGGATCGCCCCCTGCTTCTGATCGATTTCCAGCAACAAGACACAAGTGTGTTTTGAGTTTAATTTTTTTGTTTTATTAATATTAGTTTCCATTTAAACACTTTTGGCCCCTCAACTTTCGTTTTTATTTGTTTTAACTCTTTAACTACTCACAAGTCATTATCTAACTAGGTTAATGTCATTCCTAGTTAGTTAATTTTTCTTATATATTCACCACATAATTGTATTATAAGAATTTGTATTTTCGGGGTGTTACATCCACTTTACGCAAGTTATTTAAAGGGTGTTTTAATCATGTTTGTTCTATTGTGTCAAGACACAAACTAACTAGGTTATTTATTCCTAGTTATATTATCTTGACTATAACCGATATTTAGTTTTCAATATGATACTTATATTTTCGGGGTGTTACAAGTCTACCCCCTTAAAGAGGTTTCGTTCCCGAAACCTTCTTTAAATAGTTATTTGGTTTAGACCAAACTAAGTTAGTTTTGTTTTTAAGGCATTCTTTCTTTTAGTCAAAAGTTATCTTTTGCCTTGACACATACGTCTTTCACTAGTAAGTCCCCACGGACCGTAACTTGTATCTTGCATTTCTTATCTTGCCGCCTATTTGTCCCGATTGCCACTTGACTACCCAATAGTATGAGTTCGTCAATGTGTTTATTCCATACTACCCTGTATTGACAAGTGTTTTATATAATTCACAACACTATTTTGACTTTGGGTGATCCTATCAGCCAGACTGACTAGTCACCGTCACCTCATGCCCTGTTAATTTGGGTCTAACCCTTTGCTATATTCGGACTTACGTGAGTTTATGATCTCTTATCCCGTAACTCACGTTACGACATGATTATTTTCTGCATTTCTATATCACTCTTGTGACTATGATTACATCACATCACATTATGTTTAAGTTTTTTTTATAAACTTTTCATTATCACGAATCTTCTCTCGAACATAGCGTCTCACACTTATCGGTGTTGAGACCTATATTCTTTAACATTAACTATTTTCTAATCTCTCTATAATATTCATATTCGTTAAACGCCACTTCGTACTAAAACTAAATTTTAGTTTAACGTCTATCTCTTTAACTTGTGTCAATTACTCATATCCGGAAATTGACAACAAGGATTTATTCTTTTCCGTTATTATTGCACGGGGAATCGTAACTAGTCCCCATGCTTAACCCCAAATGACCCGTAGATTCCTTCACTTTGCCTCGTAAGCTATTCTATTAGATCTTTACCTTTCTAAGGTGAGGCCCTATAATTTGTTTCTTTGTATTTGTGACCCGAGGGTCATTTTGGTCCCGTAGACCTTTATATTGATTATAACCTGAAGGTTATAGTGATCCCGTAGATCACCTTCTACTCGTGTCTTTATTTAAATGTGTATATATATATATACATATAGCGTCAAGGCACACCCTTTAATGTTTAGAATAATTTATTTTTGGCTTTTGAAATTCATTTGACCTTAACCGTAGTCTAAGGCTACACTCATTTTCTTTTGGCTTATCTTTCCGAGTCTATGACTTCTTACTTCGTTTTTGCGTCGGTTTATCCCACTCGTTCCTTTATTTGGTTTATGCCCCTAATTCCTTTCAACTTGTTACCCGCGTTCCTTATCTTAATATTTTTAACACTTCGGTTTCATTGGTTTTACATTTTCCTTCCCATATACTTTTACGACCTATCGCATAGATTTAGTAATATTTCGCACTCGTATCGAATAAAATTTGTGTTAAAATTGAATTCACAAGAAACATACCCGAAACGTCATCAGGTTCTATCTTTACTTCGGTTGCGGTTAATTGGAAGGATCTGGCCCTTACCTTTTGTGCCTCCATCTGCACATCCTTCTCATTCCTTTTCCCGTCTAATTCCGGGCACTCCGACTTTTTGTGGCCCGGCTGATAGCACTTATAGCACACCGAAACTTTCCCGGGACATAGCGCGGCCGTATGCCCTGTCTTTCCGCATATGGGGCATGGTTTGTCTTTAAAGCGACATTCGCCCTTGTGCCCCTTTCCACAAACTTTGCAACTCGGTGTTCCACCCTTCGCATCTGTCTCCTTTACCGTCTCAGTTGTTCGAGCCTTCTTTATAGGGCTCGAGTTGACATCCATCGCCCTTCGTTCGCCTCGTTCAATTTGCTTCTTGAGTTCAATTTCTCTTTCCCGAGCCGTATTTATGATCTCGGTGAGCGTCTCATACTTGGAAGGAGTCATAAACTCCCGATATTCTGCACTTAACATATTATAATAATGATAATAGTAATATATTTTCTGCTCCTCGGTAGTTACTAGCTCATCGCAGAATCTCAGCTTATCCATGAAAATACTCATGATTTTATCAATCGTTTCACCCTTTTGCCTTAACTGGATGAATTCTTCCTTGATTTTGTTGATGATCGCCTTGGGACTGTGGTGTTTATGGAATGGTACCTTAAACTCGTCCCACGTTATAACCCTTGCCGCTTCGGCTCCAATCTCCTTCTTTTTGTTATCCCACCAATCCTTGGCTTGACCCCTTAATTGACCCATTCCGTAAGCCACATAATCGCTTACGTCACAGTGGATCCTTTCAAATACCCCTTCTACATCACTTAGCCATCTTTGACATATTATCGGGTCGACCTCCCCGTTGCAAATTGGCGGCTTACATGCCATAAACTCCTTATACGAACACCCTTTGCGTTCTCCGGATTTTTCTCTCATAAGGTTGACATTATCTTCCAACCTTTTAACTCGTTCTTCAACTAATGATAACACTGTGTTTTGAATTTTGTCTATGAAACCGGATAGACTACCCTCAATTGCCTTCCCCACTTCTTTGGCAATTAACTCTTTCATTTGTTCAGTGCTTGTCGGTACCGGATCATCATCGTTTCTCTCTGTCATCTTGAAACTGAAATGTTTACATCAATTATTAAACATTTCATTTATAACATAGCTTTATTTGCTTCGGTTTAGCCAAGTTCGTAACTTGCTTTAAACGTTCACATTTAGTGCACTTTCCGGGTTTGAGTGTGTTAACACACTCTTCCCATGCACGTTAATTCACATCTTGTTTCTTACATAAGATAAGATCTACTAAAATAATTAATTAATTCTTACCGGATAATCAATCAAGCTTGAACCGAACACTTTGTTGACAACCTTAAGCTCTGATTACCAACTTGTAACACTCTACTCGTTTTCATAATATTTTATTATAAACAAGGCCTTAATATACCAAAAACCTTGGTTTTTATATCAACATAAGGAAAATTTAACCAAGTTAACATCTAGGATAAGTACTACTAGTTTAAGAATCCCAAGACAAAAGGACAAGTGTTTAAGTGTTAATTACATAGTCATTGATTTGAACATATTAAGTAATCGTGGAAGCTTCAAAATATCGTGTACGGTTCTTGAAAAGATGCTTGATCGCCATCCGGATTAGGTCCATCGTCACCTATGGTCAAAACCACACAAAAGATTAGTTTTGACGCCTTAAATATAAGTCCGGTTATGTTCCAAACTCAAAAATATGCAAAATCAACAAAATCCAACCACCCTGGACAGTCGCGCCGCGCGACGAGGACCACCCAAGGTGGTCGCGTAGCGCCACCACCCGTCGCGTCGCGTGACGGGTTTTGTTCTCACCCGTGGTGTAGCGCCAGGGCCTGATTTCGACAGAAGGTTGTTGCTGATTGCTGTATATCAGTTCAGCACCAAATTTTTAACGTTTTAAACTTTAAAACAACATAACTTTTGACTCGTAAGTCCGTTTTAAGCAATTCTTTTTCCTACACGTCCGAAATTTAATTACGGACCTGTTTACCATCATTATTCACGTTAAAACCTGGTTTATAAGCAATTTGTATATTAAATCCATTTTTCAATTATTCGACCCGTTTGTTTGTAAGTCATACAACTTGTTTTATTATCATCACATGTTTCCAACGATTTTACCCCTTTCCCAGGTTTTTCAAACACTAGCGTTTCGCTCCCATGTCATGGTTTGCGCGTGCATTAGCATCATGCTGGTTTGTCAATTTTCCAAGCATACACATTTAAACCAATTTTACGATTTCATTATACTTAAGTTTTGACCCATATGCAAGGGCTCGTTTACGACCAGTTTAGCGTGTCCATTTCACGGCATACGCTTTACAAAATACTCAACCTTTATGTGACATTCAAGCCACTTCGATAACCGCTTATGCGACATCGTTTGAGCCGTTTGATTTTCGAGTGAACTTCGTCACTTCATTGACTTACCAAACATAGTCCAATTATTCATTTTTACCCATTTGGTTGTCGAGCGAACTTTGTCACTTCTATGACATATCAAACTTGTGTATTACACTACATTTCCATTAACATTTCTAAGAACAATGTTTATGCATAATGTAACGAAACTAAAAGTTACATACCTTTAGTGCACGCCATTCAAACGCAAATCGCCACAGACTTGTCCACTCGACGCTCCGGTATCTTTTCCTATAGAGTTCAATCATGACGCGTTTAGAACTCTTTTCAATCACATATCGCATAATTTGTCAAAACATCACAATTATGCGTTTTAACTTTAAAATTTCAGTTTCGAGCTTTCTTTGAGGCATTTCTACAAACACTTAAAGAGCAGGATTTTATATCTTTTATATTCAAGTTCATGGCTTATCGCTTAGCCAAAATTAACATCAATCGAGCTATCATATATAGAATCAAACATCAAATTTTTCAGAAATCAGTTTCTATGAATCAAATTACACTAGAATAACATTCAAAACCCTAGTGTTCATCAAGTTCTATATAACCCACTAATCACCTACAATGGTGGCCATGGATTTCACTAGAATTTAACATGATTTCAACATGTACTTGTCTAGGGTTTACTCCTAGACATTTTAATGTTCCTATTTCATCTACAAATCACACATGCATCATCAGATTTCGAATTCTCTAAATTCATGAGAATTTCAAGTAGAGAATTTTTGTCAAATTTTACATACCTTATGATCTCCTTGCAATGGGGATCACTAATCTATGCTCGGTTTTCATTTTGGACTTGATTTGAACCTTCAAATTGGAGGTTTTGAGAAGAACTAGGGTTTTGGGGAGCTTGGGATCGCCCCCTGCTTCTGATCGATTTCCAGCAACAAAACACAAGTGTGTTTTGAGTTTAATTTTTTTGTTTTATTAATATTAGTTTCCATTTAAACACTTTTGGCCCCTCAACTTTCGTTTTTATTTGTTTTAACTCTTTAACTACTCACAAGTCATTATCTAACTAGGTTAATGTCATTCATAGTTAGTTTATTTTTCTTATTTATTCACCACATAATTGTATTATAAGAATTTGTATTTTCGGGTGTTACATCCACTTTACGCAAGTTATTTAAAGGGTGTTTTAACCATGTTTGTTCTATTGTGTCAAGACACAAACTAACTAGCTTATTTATTCCTAGTTATATTATCTTAACTATAACCGATATTTAGTTTTCAATATGATACTTATATTTTCAGGGTGTTACACTTTAGGGCATCCTAAGGATTTGCAAGATCCTTTATTGACACCAAGCAGCTCCCAGCCTATTTGCGTATAGTACCTGTCACTTAGTCTTTTGAAAATACGTCAGTTTACACTGGTAAATACAATTAACTAGCTCATTTGAAAATGTTTATGAAAATTGGTTTTGTGACACCCCGTTGAAACATTCTCACTCATACTAGCTTGACAGTGACTGCCTTAACTTTCGGGACGAAAGTTCTTAAAACTTGGGGATAATGTGACACTTCGGGTTTTCCCGGACAACCTTCTTGATGTAACATTTCGTGTACGTATATTATTAAATGAAATCTATGAATTATCTGTTCTTACGTGTTGCATGTATGTATATTATATATATATGTGTGAGTTACAAGTGAACCGAGACCCCAATGATCCGACTCGAGACCACTCCCGGTCTCGAGTGAACAATGAACATTTAGGCCGGATGGGCAAAACCACTCGGAACCAAACCCACTAGGGGTGTGTCGGCTTGTAAAAGGGTATAAAAACCCAAAACCCTCACACTTTCTCCTTTACACTCTCATTCATTTCACTCCCACACTCTCACACTCTCTACCTCTCACTAAAACCCTAAACCCTAACAAATCAAGATCACCCTCTCCTCCTCTCCTTCTCGGATCCAACCGGCAACAAGAACATCTTCGGATCGGCTTGGAATCGTCACTCGGGGACTCCACCTCATCACTTTCTTGCATACCTTTTGAGCTACACAACAACCGGTTAGTGTTTTAAGCACCTTGCTAGATGTTTAAGTGTTTATTAATGTCACTAGAGTGAATGAATAGCATGATGATTGAGTGTCTTGAATGAGAAAATGGGTGTGTTATCCGGTTTTGTTAAGATGAGTTGTTAAATGGCTTTGTTATCCGATTAATGTTAGAGGTTTGGTTAGATGGTTTTGACCGAATGATATGCAAGATTGTTTGAACTTATGGGTTCTTGGTTGCTAATGAAACATGCTAGACTTAGGAACCGAGAATGATGATACCGATTATGTCCGTTTACGTTAAGATGATTGTGATAAACGTGTGTTCTTTGGTCCTAATAATTCATATGAGGAACTTTATGATTTTGTGTTTAAAGTGGTATGAACATATGAAGAACAACATGAATGTCATGAAATTATTTGAATATGCTTGTTTTGATCTGTTTTGATTGTAATTTGGACAAGAAAACATGTTTATGGCATCTTATTGGTTAGTACAAAATTTCATGAAAACATAATTCTATTGGTTAGTACAATAGGACAGGTTCTAGAAGGATTCAGGTGCACGTAACTGAGGTTGCGAGTCGGAACCCTTGGTTGCGACTCGAGACCAAACCAGGTGCACGTAACTGAGGTTGCGAGTCGGAACCCTTGGTTGCGACTCGAGACCAAACCATGATGAACCGAGACGGGCTTCAGGGACTCGAGACTGGGCTCGAGACTTCTGAGATTGCGACTCGCAAGCAGCACACTCGAGACCAAAACATGATTCTTCGAAATCTCCCGGTTGCGACTCGAGATCGAGTATTCTCGAGTCGAGACCACCCTTGTCTCGACTGGGCCGCCTAAGTGTTATTGGGCCAAGACTTGTTGGACTATCTGTTGACTGGACTGCATGTGTTTCTGTTACTGTGTGTTTGCGAAGATGTTAGGGCAGGTCCAATAACCCAACTGTTGAATGTATGCATGCTAAGTGTGTCTCTACGTGTTTACTATACGTGATTACTTGTACCCCAACTTGACCTATATTTGGTAACATGCTAGGACGTGGTGACCAACGTGTTTGACCAAGTAAATAATCTACCGAGCAACCCAAGGTGAGTTCACAACCTAAAGCATGCGTTCCCGGTGGTTTGGGAAACGGAACTACAAACAACCCTGTCCCCTTATGAGGGATACAACTTACTTTCTTCCCTTGTTATTGGGAACCTTTAGTTAATTACTGTTTATACGGATTGCAACAAACGGCACTAAACGAAACTCTATCACTCAAGTCCCTACTACATAATACCGATTAGTCGCCGGGGCCAGGCGAACGGGTTATTAGTTGATAGCGCTATTTAGGTTTTACCAACCTCACACCGTGCCATGGTTTGGGATCGGTCGTGAACTAATGTACTCAGGCATCCGTCAATGATGATAGAACATTGACATCGGGGCATCCTGCCGAAACGCAAACGGTTACCTAGTGTTCGGTATTGGAAAAACAGTTTAGTCGCTAACTTTTGGGGTAGCTCCCCATGGCATGTATAAACGAGTAAATTAACTGGTGAAACAAGTTTTTGGTAATTAAAACTGGACAACTAGTGAACTCACTCAGCATTATTGTTGACACCTTACTGCATGCTTTGCAGGTAACCAGTGACTGAGGAGCTGCTGCTTGGGAATGTGTAGTGTTCGTCAAAACCCGTGTGTTGGGTTTTAATTATCTTGAACTTTGAACTATCCTTTTGGTTTATGCTTCCGCTGTTTTTGTTTAAACTAATTATCGAACTTAAACTACGATGTTGCTAACTACTTTGGATAGCAATTATTTTACTATTAACCAATGCTTAGTATAATTGGTGGCTGGATCCTGGTCAGTCACGCCCTCAAGCGGATGTTACTCCGCAGGTGGAATTTGGGGGTGTGACAGATTGGTATCAGAGCCATTGGTTATAGTGAACTTGGTTTAAAAAAAAAAGGGGGAAAAATCTTTTTGAGAAAAACCAGACTATAACCCGTGACTCGTGACGACACTACACTCCAAGTGCAAGGCTCGACTTATCTGACCTCATAGCTTGGACCCATATTTACTTGCTTGTTTGTCTTATGCTTTCTGCTCTACTATACGTACTAGTTTGCCTAATTAGATAGATACACCTACCCTCTTCTATCTCATTCTCGCTATGTTACGACATCACACTCATACTATGTTTTCTGGTTATGAAGACAATGAGTGGACGCGGACGGGGAAACGTCAACATGACTCAGGCTCAGTTCACTAACCTGATCAACACGGTGGCTGCAGCTTTCGCAGCTCACCCAGGAGGTAAGCTCGTTGTTTTAGGATGTTTCGACCCTACCGCCACATCGTCTTTTCACCGCTAAACCTATTCGTATCGCTCCCACAACAGGTCAGCATGCGCCTGTGCAACCACGTGTCTGTACTTTCAAGACCTTCATGGATTGCAAGCCTCTTCCATTCAATGGCACTGAGGGTGCCATAGGTCTTCTGCACTGGATCGAGAAGGTCGAAGCTGTCTTTGCTGTCTGTGAGTGTCCCCCTGCTAATTGGGTGAAGTTTGCTACTGGTACTCTTGAGGGAAGCGCGCTTTCGTGGTGGAAGGCGCAAATTCAAATGCTTGGTTTGGAGACTGCTAATGCTACTGCATGGGAAGATTTCAAGGATATGATCAAGGAAGAGTACTGTCACCGGGATGACATCCACAAACTCGAGGACGAGTACTATGGTCTCAAGATGGTTGGGTCAGAGATTGAGACCTACACCAAGCTGTCCAACGACTATGCTGCACTTTGCCCAAACATGTCCCGACCCATGTATCGAAGGATCGAATTGTACATCAAAGGCTTAGTCCCAGAGATCAGGAGCCATGTGACCTCGGCCAACCTCACTACCATACAGCCCGTGGTTCGTCTTGCCCACAAACTCACCAACCAGGCTGTGGAGGAGGGCAGGTTGCCCAAAAGGATCAGTGCTGCAGAAGGAACTTCTAGTGATGGCAAACAAAAGTGGGATGGAAATCAGGGCAAGGATGCTAACTCAACTCAGGCCCCAGCCCAGCAAAGGAAAACTGAAAACAACAAAGGCACTCAGCAACAGGGTGGCTACCGGGGAAGCTACCCTAAGTGCAACAAGTGTAACAGGCACCACAATGGGGCATGTAACAAAGGTCAGTGTCAGCGATGCAACAAGATGGGGCACGAAGCCAAGATTGTAGAAGTCAGTTTCCAGCAAGGCAGAATCAGCAACAACCCCAACAGCAACAACAGCAGGGAAACAACCGCGGATGTTTTAAATGTGGGGCAACAGGGCACATGCGAAAGGATTGCCCTGAACTGAATCAGAATCGTAACAACAACCAGGGAGCTGGGAACAATGAACAAAACAACAATGCTGGGAATGGTGCTAGGGGAAGAGCTTTTGTGATTGGAGCTGGAGAAGCAAGGAACGACCCCAACGTTGTGGCGGGTAAGTTCCTACTTGACGATCATTATGTTTCTGTGTTATTTGATTCCGGAGCCGATCCTAGTTATGTATCCCTACGTATTAGTAAGAAACTTAAGCACCCGCCCGCATTATTAAGTTCTAAGCACATCGTCGAGATAGCTAATGGTAGAAACATCGAGGCCTCTCACGTAATCCACGGCTGCAAGCTAGAATTGTCTGGTCAAACGTTTAGTATCGACCTTTTCCCTGTCAAACTTGGAAGCTTCGACGTCGTCATCGGCATGGATTGGTTATCCAAACATCGCGCTGAGATCCTCTGTCAAGAGAAAGCGGTTCGTATTCCTCGCTGTTCTGGCCAACCCCTCATTGTTCAAGGTAACAAAGTCGGAGAAGTCACCGGCATTATCTCGCTTCTAAAAGCCCAGAAGTGTTTACAAAAAGGGCACACTGCTATCTTAGCACTCGTCACCGACACCCACGAAAAGGAAAAGAGGATTGAAGATTTTCCAGTAGTACGTGACTACCCCGAGGTATTTCCTGAGGAACTACCTGGACTCCCTCCCCACCGTCAGGTCGAATTCCAAATCGAGCTAGCTCCCGGAGCAGCGCCTATAGCTCGTGCGCCTTATCGTCTAGCCCCTGCAGAACTGAAGGAACTCTCTACGCAATTACAGGAACTATTGGATAAAGGATTTATCCGTCCTAGTTCGTCGCCCTGGGGAGCGCCAGTACTCTTTGTTTAGAAGAAGGATGGCACATTCCGAATGTGCATCGACTATCATGAGCTGAACAAGGTTACCATCAAGAATCGTTACCCTCTCCCGCGCATTGACGACCTATTCGATCAGTTGCAAGGATCGAGCTACTATTCTAAGATTGACCTGCGATCAGGCTATCATCAGCTGAGAGTTCGTAACGAAGACATCTCCAAGACTGCGTTCAGGACTCGTTATGGTCATTACGAGTTCCTTGTCATGCCTTTCGGAATGACTAATGCGCCTGCAGTTTTCATGGATCTCATGAACCGAGTGTGCAAGCCTTACCTCGATAAATTCGTGATTGTGTTTATCGACGACATCCTGATCTACTCGAAAAGTCAAGAAGAGCATGAACGACACCTACGCCTTATCCTTGAACTCTTACGCAATGAGCAATTGTACGCCAAATTCTCGAAGTGTGACTTTTGGCTTCGAGAGGTCCATTTCCTTGGGCATGTGGTCAATAAGGACGGGATTCACGTCGACCCCGCTAAGATCGACTCGATAAAGAATTGGCCTACGCCCAAGACCCCAACCGAAGTTCGCCAATTCTTGGGATTAGCAGGATACTACCGCAGATTCATCAAAGGATTCTCAAGGATTGCTCAACCCCTCACGACTCTTACTCAGAAAGGCATTGCTTACAAGTGGAATGAAGCTCAGGAGTCGGCCTTTCGAAGGCTAAAGGATAACCTCTGTAGTGCTCCTATTCTCTCGCTGCCTGAAGGCACTGACGACTTTGTGGTTTACTGTGATGCGTCTATCCATGGGCTCGGTTGCGTGTTGATGCAACGCGAGAAAGTTATTGCCTACGCTTCTCGACAACTTAAGACGCATGAGAGAAACTACACTACACATGACTTGGAACTGGGAGCAGTGATTTTTGCTCTTAAGATATGGAGACATTACCTGTACGGTACCAAGTGCACTATCTACACCGATCACAGGAGTCTCGAGCATATCTTTAGGCAAAAGGAGTTGAACATGCGACAACGCCGATGGGTCGAACTCTTGAATGACTACAAATGCGCCATCAAGTACCATCCGGGCAAGGCCAATGTCGTGGCAGATGCCCTCAGCCGAAAGGACACTATACCAAAGCGCGTGCGAGCATTGCAACTTACTATCCAGTCTAACCTCCCTACTCAGATTCGAAATGCTCAGGTTGAAGCATTGAAACCGGAAAACATCAGGGCTGAGTCTCTGCGAGGATCGAGACAGCGACTAGAACAGAAAGAAGATGGCGCTTACTATGTAACAGGGCGCATTTGGGTTCCACTCTATGGAGATTTACGTGAACTTGTGATGGACGAAGCCCATAAGTCCCGCTACTCAGTACATCCTGGCTCGGATAAGATGTACCACGACTTGAGGACTACATACTGGTGGCCTGGCATGAAGGCACACATAGCAACATATGTCGGCAAATGTTTGACTTGCGCAAGAGTCAAGACAGAGTACCAGAAGCCAGCAGGCCTACTCCAACAGCCAGAAATCCCGAAATGGAAATGGGAGCAAATTTCCATGGACTTTGTTACAGGGCTACCTAGGTCTCAACGCGGAAATGACACTATTTGGGTAATAGTAGATCGATTGACCAAGTCCGCGCACTTTCTGGCTATTAAGGAAACAGACAAGTTTTCTACCTTGGCGGAGATTTACTTAAAGGAAGTAGTTTCGAGGCACGGGCTGCCAACCTCAATTATTTCCGACCGAGACGCTCGTTTTACTTCGGAATTGTGGCAAGCTATGCACAAATCCTTTGGCTCACGTTTGGACATGAGCACCGCCTATCACCCACAAACAGATGGACAGTCCGAACGCACCATCCAAACCCTAGAAGACATGCTTAGAGCATGTGTGATCGATTTTGGCAAGAATTGGGAGAAGCATCTACCGCTAGTGGAATTCTCCTACAACAACAGCTACCACACTAGTATTCAGGCAACACCTTTTGAGGCATTGTACGGTCGTAAATGCCGGTCACCTCTCTGCTGGGCGGAAGTCGGTGATAGTCAAATCACGGGCCCAGAGATGGTGGTAGATACAACGGAAAAGATTGCCCAGATCAGACAACGCATGGCGGTAGCTCGTGACCGTCAGAAGAGTTACGCTGATAAGCGTAGGAAACCACTAGAATTCCAGGTCGGTGACCGGGTTCTACTTAAAGTCTCACCCTGGAAGGGTGTGGTTCGCTTTGGAAAAAGGGGCAAGCTTAATCCGCGATATATCGGACCATTCGAAATTACCGAGAAAATTGGTAAGGTTGCTTATAGATTGAACCTGCCTGAAGAACTGAGTGCGGTACACAACGTTTTTCACGTATCTAATCTGAAGAAGTGTCTATCAGATGAAACGCTCGTAATTCCTTTCAAGGAACTAACCATTGATGAACAGCTACACTTTACTGAGGAACCGATTGAGATCACAGATCGAGAGATCAAAATCCTCAAACGTAGCCAGATACCTCTTGTACGAGTCCGTTGGAACTCGCGACGTGGCCCAGAGTTTACCTGGGAGCAGGAAGACCAGATGAGGCACAAGTATCCCCAGTTGTTCCCAAATGAAAACCCCAGCACTGAAGCTACAGCCGAATTTCGGGACGAAATTCCAAACTAACGGGGGGATGATGTGACACCCCGTTGAAACATTCTCACTCATACTAGCTTGACAGTGACTGCCTTAACTTTCGGGACGAAAGTTCTTAAAACATGGGGATAATGTGACACTTCGGGTTTTCCCGGACAACCTTCTTGATGTAACATTTCGTGTACGTATATTATTAAATGAAATCTATGAATTATCTGTTCTTACGTGTTGCATGTATGTATATTATATATATATATATGTGTGAGTTACAAGTGAACCGAGACCCCAATGATCCGACTCGAGACCACTCCCGGTCTCGAGTGAACAATGAACATTTAGGCCGGATGGGCAAAACCACTCGGAACCAAACCCACTAGGGGTGTACCGGCTTGTAAAAGGGTATAAAAACCCAAAACCCTCACACTTTCTCCTTTACACTCTCATTCATTTCACTCCCACACTCTCACACTCTCTACCTCTCACTAAAACCCTAAACCCTAACAAATCAAGATCACCCTCTCCTCCTCTCCTTCTCGGATCCAACCGGCAACAAGAACATCTTCGGATCGGCTTGGAATCGTCACTCGGGGACTCCACCTCATCACTTTCTTGCATACCTTTTGAGCTACACAACAACCGGTTAGTGTTTTAAGCACCTTGCTAGATGTTTAAGTGTTTATTAATGTCACTAGAGTGAATGAATAGCATGATGATTGAGTGTCTTGAATGAGAAAATGGGTGTGTTGTCCGGTTTTGTTAAGATGAGTTGTTAAATGGCTTTGTTATCCGATTAATGTTAGAGGTTTGGTTAGATGGTTTTGACCGAATGATATGCAAGATTGTTTGAACTTATGGGTTCTTGGTTGCTAATGAAACATGCTAGACTTAGGAACCGAGAATGATGATACCGATTATGTCCGTTTACGTTAAGATGATTGTGATAAACGTGTGTTCTTTGGTCCTAATAATTCATATGAGGAACTTTATGATTTTGTGTTTAAAGTGGTATGAACATATGAAGAACAACATGAATGTCATGAAATTATTTGAATATGCTTGTTTTGATCTGTTTTGATTGTAATTTGGACAAGAAAACATGTTTATGGCATCTTATTGGTTAGTACAAAATTTCATGAAAACATAATTCTATTGGTTAGTACAATAGGACAGGTTCTAGAAGGATTCAGGTGCACGTAACTGAGGTTGCGAGTCGGAACCCTTGGTTGCGACTCGAGACCAAACCAGGTGCACGTAACTGAGGTTGCGAGTCGGAACCCTTGGTTGCGACTCGAGACCAAACCATGATGAACCGAGACAGGCTTCAGGGACTCGAGACTGGGCTCGAGACTTCTGAGATTGCGACTCGCAAGCAGCACACTCGAGACCAAAACATGATTCTTCGAAATCTCCCGGTTGCGACTCGAGACAGAGTATTCTCGAGTCGAGACCACCCTTGTCTCGACTGGGCCGCCTAAGTGTTATTGGGCCAAGACTTGTTGGACTATCTGTTGACTGGACTGCATGTGTTTCTGTTACTGTGTGTTTGCGAAGATGTTAGGGCAGGTCCAATAACCCAACTGTTGAATGTATGCATGCTAAGTGTGTCTCTACGTGTTTACTATACGTGATTACTTGTACCCCAACTTGACCTATATTTGGTAACATGCTAGGACGTGGTGACCAACGTGTTTGACCAAGTAAATAATCTACCGAGCAACCCAAGGTGAGTTCACAACCTAAAGCATGCGTTCCCGGTGGTTTGGGAAACGAAACTACAAACAACCCTGTCCCCTTATGAGGGATACAACTTACTTTCTTCCCTTGTTATTGGGAACCTTTAGTTAATTACTGTTTATACGGATTGCAACAAACGGCACTAAACGAAACTCTATCACTCAAGTCCCTACTACATAATACCGATTAGTCGCCGGGGCCAGGCGAACGGGTTATTAGTTGATAGCGCTATTTAGGTTTTACCAACCTCACACCGTGCCATGGTTTGGGATCGGTCGTGAACTAATGTACTCAGGCATCCGTCAATGATGATAGAACATTGACATCGGGGCATCCTGCGGAAACGCAAACGGTTACCTAGTGTTCGGTATTGGAAAAACAGTTTAGTCGCTAACTTTTGGGGTAGCTCCCCATGGCATGTATAAACGAGTAAATTAACTGGTGAAACAAGTTTTTGGTAATTAAAACTGGACAACTAGTGAACTCACTCAGCATTATTGTTGACACCTTACTGCATGCTTTGCAGGTAACCAGTGACTGAGGAGCTGCTGCATGGGAATGTGTAGTGTTCGTCAAAACCCGTGTGTTGGGTTTTAATTATCTTGAACTTTGAACTATCCTTTTGGTTTATGCTTCCGCTGTTTTTGTTTAAACTAATTATCGAACTTAAACTACGATGTTGCTAACTACTTTGGATAGCAATTATTTTACTATTAACCAATGCTTAGTATAATTGGTGGCTGGATCCTGGTCAGTCACGCCCTCAAGCGGATGTTACTCCGCAGGTGGAATTTGGGGGTGTGACAGGTTTAAGTGCACAAGGCACGAAAATTCTTTTATAACCTAGGACAATTATATTTATAATCTTGTATACAGATTTACATATTTGTCGTACATTTAGGGCCCGGTATAGAATCCGAGACATGATTAACCGACACACCACTTATAAAACCCATAGAGGAGTTATCCCCAACTTATGGGTAATTTGCATTTTTGGCATATGTCAGGTGTATGCCTACACCCCGTGCTTAAGTCGTGGCCATTCGCAATTAAATGAGCCGAGGATATCCAGGACATGGTCGCATTAACCCCTAATGTTTATGTTATCAAATAATACGGATTAAAACGGGTTATGTGGATTTGTTAATCACAATCCGACCAAGTTATCCCATACATGACCAAGCGGTAATATTTTACCGTATCCCAAGCCCGTATAAGGGAAAATAAGTTAAAAGTATTTACCTGAGTTACTACTCGATTTACAGCAAGATTTATATAACTCAGCCGTATCCAATCTAATTAAATGCAGATAGCTTTTACCGGGAGGCTCTAGTCTGGAATGATGGTAATATATAACTAATTTAGAATGCTAACGGGTCTTATTTAGGTCATAGACCTAGACCGGCTAACTTAAAGTATTAGAAACGGTACGATACACTAGATTAAGCGATGACCGGAATAGAATGTAATTTAGACCCAACAAGTATGAAGACTTGTATAATATGGGTAAACTAAATACATTCTGGATTTTGAAGTAAAAAATGATAAGCTTTAACTCGTTTTGGTAAACTTACGTAAACTAGTTACGTAAGTTTAACCGTACGCGTATAAGCGATAACGAGTAACCGGATAAGTCATGAACAAGTTCCATATGCAAATATACTTTAAACAAGTTATAATATTAGTAGGATATCAACTTGTATGCCCGTTAAGGTTTTAAAATCAAATTATGCCTCCTAAGGGTGTTTTGGTCATTTTACGACGTATAAAAGGAACTTACGTACAATATGATGTTACGATCATAAACATTCTTTGAAAACACTTTATTTATGATATAATATCAGTATGATATCAAACATATGTGTGTTTTATAGTTTAAAACCAAACTATGCTCTGTAAGGGCACTTTGGTAATTTCACACATAGTTTTGAAGGCTAATTTGGGAATCTGAGTTTATAAAATATACATACTGTAAAAATATTTAAAATGATTTTTAAAATCAGTAGGTAACAAGTCTTGGTTGGTAGTTATGGTTTAAAACCATACTACCCGCCAAAACGGCGTTAAAGTCGTTAAATGACGATATGTGTGATGTTTAAGGAAAACTGATGTTATGACCAGGTTTATATGATCTAAATATGTTAATTAATATAACATATCAGTGGTCAATAGGTTTTGTAGGAAAATTATGCTTTTAAATCATTTTAGGTGCAAAAAGGGCATTATCGTCATTTAAGGACATAATTCAAGAACGTATGCGAAAACTCAGTTTGTAAACTGAATGGACATCTCAAATTATCCCAATTATGATATTACATCAGTAGGAAATGAGTTTGTTATGAAAAAAATATGGTTAAAACCGATCTATGCGCCTAAAGGGTATTTTGGTCAATTTAAAGCATAAATTACGATATTTCACACAAACTCAGTTTATTATCAGGTTCGTAACATCGAAATATGTTAAACATGTTAACATATCAGTACCTAAGTTGTTTGAAAGCTTATTGGTGTCTAAAACCTTATCTTTGCTAAAAAGGGTATAATAGTCAAAGTACGACATATTAACGGAACATGCGCAAAAACTCAGATTTATAGTATGATCATGTAATATAACCTTATGGGGTTATGCTACATTATATTACGATCATAAGGGAACCTAAAATCAGTAGTAAACTAATCTAATTCGGTTCATAATCGAAATTCAACGCAGAAGTCAAACTTAGCGACTTTCAGTTGCGAACCGACCCTAAAACTGGAATTGACGAGCCGAACATGTTTATACATGTTCTTATAATTATTACCAAGTTATTTAAGTTTTAAAACATATTTCAAAACATGTTTAAACTTAGTTTATGAATATTTCAAAAACTGACCTGTTGACTTTTAAATTATTAACATGTTGACTCGTCAAATGACCAAGCAAACGTGATTCTTAGGAGGTGCCCTTTTGAGTGATTAACACCTACCTAATTACGATCACGTAGCCATGTTCGTTGCGAACAATGACTGGACCATTAATGTAACACCCCGTGTTTTGAAAGTCAAAGTCAAGATTGAAGTCAAAGGGAGACAAGATTGCTAATTGTGATCTGTCACTCCTTGCTCAATTCATGGTTGACTTCTTTGACTCCTAGATAGTCTATTTTATGCTTTACGTTAGTTGTATTATGTGGAGTACTTATTAATAATCGAGGTTTATTCGATATTTATCGCATATTTGATCGCTTTATCGCTTGTCGCAATCGCACTCGCAACTCGAATTTACGCATTTTGGTTATTGTTATACGTGTGTGTGCCTTTTATGTGTTACCTGTGCATGTTTATTTATGTTGTGTTGTGTTGTGGTGATCAATTGAAACGTAATCGAAACTCAATCGCAATTGAATCGCAAATGCTAAACGCAAGTGAAATAGGATGATTGTATGTTAGATATACTAGTTGGGATTAAAAGTAATTTGGATAGGAAACTCTAACGCATCACAACGTTCGCAATCACAATCGAAACGGCAAAACTCGTCGCACCGAACACTCGAACCAATTGCTAATCGAACAGGTGATCAGCCGATTAACCAGCTGTTTGATCGAGTTGCCGCTCGATCGGCCAACCATTCGATCAGGCTTCCACCCGATCGAGTAGCCCTTTCCACTTTGGGAAACCCTATAAATACCCCACTTGTTACTACTTTTGGTAGTGACATCTCTCTGCCCGAACCAGCCGCACTCAAGCTTCTTTTCTCCGATTTCTCTCAAATCTTGTAAGTTTTCAACCTAATCTTTGTACTTCTATGATCAACACTTGATTCTACACCTTTCTATCATTTGAATCTTCACTTTTAACCGTGAAATCACTAGATTTGAGGTGTTCTAGGATGACGTCATCATGGTGTTCTTAGGAACTTCATGTTTTGGCCTCAATCCACTAAGAACAACTTAGATCTGAACGATTTCCACACAAATAAACAAAGATCTTTCATAGATCTAAACATATTCACAGTGAAAAGGATTGAAAGATGGTTTTCCAACTTTCTTTCAACTCTTTTACACTCAATGCACTCAAAACCGATAGAATCGGAGCTTTTCCTGATCTTCTACTCATTCTTGTGGTTGTTGGTTCAAGATCTGGATTCTATCCACGAGATCACCGATTTCGGGCTAACCAAGAACCACCGTCTTGAACCGGTTGACTGGTTGAACTTGGATGATTCATGTTCAATCGGGTCACTAGGGTCAAGATTGGGGTTCAGTTACTTAGCACGTTATCAAAACATCTCGATAAAACAACAAACTATCAAAATGACCAAGGAAGAAGACGAGTGGGACACCAGAACGGAGTGTCGCCCGATCGGACTACTGTCCGATCGAATTGTCACCCGATCGGGTGACAACCCGATCGACTTGCACCCTGGCCCCACACCTAACTTCTATCTTCAAAGGATGAACATTGAACGAAGTGCTGACCGATCGGATTACCACCTGATCGGACTACCACTCGACCATGTAATGATTCAGACTTCAATACTTAAACAATTTTCAACATGTTCAATACCAGCAGATTGCCACCCGATCGGACTACAATCCGATCGAGTGACAAACTGCGGTGAACTTGTTCTCACTAAAGTGCCCAACCAATCGGGATGTCGTCCGATCGAACGTCCGTCCGATCGACCGACCTGAAAGGTAGAGATACTTCTATGTTTTCAAAATGCTAAAACAAAAACTTCAAAAGTCAAGCCATCATACACGAACACATCCTTTCCAAAGGAAGTAACAATCCACTCGAAAGTTCACCCGATCGGATGACCATCCGAGCGAACAATCACTCGAACGACCGGCTGTCCGATCGGACTACCATCCGATCGAACTGCCGTCCGACTCACTTGCACGCTGCATCGTTTTACGCGTCACTTATCGTTATGCTAACGTTCTGATCAGGCTAACCCTACTCTCTAGCGCTCCCTTCAATCCATCAATCGTTGTGAGTATACTCGATCCCTTTTTGCTTTACGCACTTTTGGGTGTTACATACGTTACTTATTCTAAATCACATCGAACATACTACGCCATACTTTTAACGCTAACCGTTACCACATGTTATACGTGACTTAATGAATGCTTGTTTGTTATGTTTACACATGGAATGCTGTCTACCAGCCTTAGCAACGATAGTACTATAGTTTGGACTCAGCACCTGTTCACTCAGGGGTTGTTAAGGACAATTAGTTACATGGCTCATAGTGGTGAGTGTGTATCGCGAACTGCCTTGGGCAGTCAACCCGCAGTCATTGGTATCGATAGGTTCATGTCGATAACTAACATACCTCATTTCACACTGTGTACGTGCTGGTTATGCGTAACAATTTCGAAACTCTATTATATCTACTAAACTTGTATGCTCACCTTTACACTATGTGTATTGACTTTTACTTTAGCGTATGTGACAGGTGCTTAGGATGCTTATTTGCTTACTTTGCTGTGAAATTGAGGCTAGGAAAGACCTAGGTCAACAATAAGCAATTGTCTGTAATAAAAAATCTAAGTTGTCGGAACAGAACAATTTGACTAGATCTTTTCTGTAATAATTGTATTATCATTTATGACATGGTATGGGATGTGTTGCTTTAAATATTTGGTAAATATAGTTGTTATGGAAACTTCTGGACAATCTGTTTCGCTCAGTGCCACGCCCTGATGATTCCGCCATCGGTTGGGGTGTGACAATTAAGGTTTAAACCGAAAGTCAGACATTTATAAAAAATACTCGACTTTCGGCTTTTAAAAGCCTACTAAACGAAAAGTAACTGAAAGGAACACTTACAAAGTGATCCTTAGATGAAAATAACTTGGTCTGGAGTTTTCCAATAGCTAGGATGCTCCAGAAAGAGAGATAGAAGATTTTAAAGAAAGGTGCAAGTTCTAGCAAATGAGGGCATCACCTATTTATAGTGTTTTGAAGGCTTCTAGGATTAATCCAGGTGTTTAGAATCTTCTTAGGATGATGCCAAGTGCCCCCTTGCATGTTATAAACCAGATACAAGCCCCTAGGATTGAATTAAGTGGTTTTGTGAAACTTGGAGTGGCTTCCAAGTAAATTTCGAATTGGTGAGGGTATGGCTACACGCGACGGGCAAAGCCTTAGTCAGTGGCGGATCTAGAAAATCCGCCAAGCCGTAACATTTTATAAATAAGCGGTAACGAAATCGAAAAAACGTCAAATTTTTCCAAAATTTACACTAATTTTACACAACCGCCGGAGCGCCAATCCGTAGCGGGGGTTGCCCCTACTTACACTGTATGTCCGCCAGTGGCCTTAGTCCTTCATGGGCCGCCACGGCCTCAAATAAGTTTCCAAAGTTGGCAGTTTTAGTCCCTATGCTCTAAAACTCAATATAACTTTCATAATTTGCACTTTTAACCCCATAAGACCAATTTTAGGCATACATGGGAGTGTGAACAAATATTCTAAGGCTCCCGGTTCGTCGGTAGACCACCCGAAGGTACTAGTTTCTATTGTTGACGCTTTTAACCCTTCTTCTTGCAATCTTACCCATTTTATCATTTAATGATATCAAAACCTTTCATAATCAATATCAAGCATTCTCGAGAGTATGTTTGAACATTACGAAGCCCCGGGTTTGTTAAAGGTCACTCAGAGGTAAGAATTAACATGTTGATACTTTTAACCCTTTTGTTACCCCAACTTTCATTTGTTTTCACAAACGGCTTCTTGTGCCCAATTTTTGACTCGTTTGAGAATACGAACATCGTATAAGGTCACTCAGAGGCATAAGTTTAGCATGTTGACAATTTTAGCCCTCCGCATACATCTTTTCATTGTTTATCAATTTTAGTCCTTCTTAGTCAAACTTTTTACACACTTAGGTTTTAGGACACGTGTCTTGACATCATTGGACACAATTTTACGAGGTGTTACATGGTGTCTGTGGTTGGCTCAGAACAAGGCGACTTTCTCGGCCTCCAATATCAAGGTGGATAGGGTTTTTAGCGAAGTTAGATCCATGGGCTTTTTATGGCACATGATGTGCGTGAAGTGTGTTATATTTTAGATGTATATTTTAAGCCTTTTTTACACTTTTATCCAAGTTTTAAATTTATAAAACACGATATTTACTAACACTAAACACACATATGGGCAAGTGCACCCATCGTGGACGTAGTATAGTGTTGGTAAGATACCGAGGTCGTCCAAGGACACAAGAGCTTTTAGTACCGGTTTATCCTCAACGTCTAACCAAATCAAAATGTTAGAAAAAGATTTTTAAACTAAGAAAATAAAACTAACTAAATGCTGAAAAATAAAATAAAAATAAAAACAGATAGACAAGATGAATCACTTAGATCCGACTCGTGTATTAGTATAACCTTTGATTATTTTCGCACTTTTGCACTTGTTTAAGAGATTATCTTAGTTATTGTAGTAGGCCCCTCTTTTGAAGGCGACGCTACCCTCAACCCAGTAGTTTGAGTCAGCAAGGATACAATCCTAAAGGGTCGGATTATTGAAAGATAATGAATTAAGTTATTAATGCAAATTATGGTAGGCCCCTCTTTTGGAGGTGACGTTACCCTCGACTAAGTAGTCTGAGTCAGCAGGGATACACTCCTAAATAGTCGGGTTATAGTATTAATAGTAGTTAACTTATGAGGGGATCAAAGAGTTTAGATCCCCGCCATCCAATACCTTTGGGTATTGAAGGAGATCCTACTAAATTTGACCCAGGTCCCTTGCAGGACCTCTAAACGCTGAACAAGGGCAAGACCCTTACCAAACCGTTCCCTTAACCCCCGACCAGGTAGCCAACATACCTCCTTATAGACCGTGGAGATATGAATGGTGAAAATCTTTTATTTTATATAGACAGTAAAATAATGCCAAGACACCACGGACAAACAATAAGGAAGAATCACCTTCAACATAAGCAACTAGTTATTAAAGTCATTAATACAAAACCAAATAAAAAGTGCAAAAGATTAAAAATAAAAAGTATTATACTAAACACTTGTCTTCACCAAGTGATGTAAGAGACTTAGGCAAACATGACCTTGATTGTCAAGAACTCTTACGATCAATCTTGGATTCCGAGACGACCCACACACTCTATGATGGACAATGGATGATGGTGGTGGATGATGGTGTTGTGATGGTGGTGGATGGTGGATGAAGTGTGAGAGAGGTGGTGTGCCAAGGGATGAGTTGCAATGAAACCATGCACTCCTATTTATAGGCTGAACAGAAGCCTGGGCACGGCCCCGTGTCCGCTGGGCACGGCCCCGTGCCTGTCTGACAATCTCTCTCCTCATTAATTGTAATTCGCAATTACAATTAATGCGCCTGCAGTACTTTCGCCACGCCCCCGTGTTCACTGGGCACGGCCCCGTGGTGGGCAATAGAAGCTTCTATAGGTTTGTCTTATCTGCTGCTTCTTGGGCACGGCCCCGTGCTCGCTGAGCACGGGGCGTGTTCAGTCTTCTGCCTTCTCTGTTTTGCTTGGGAGGATGCTGTCGAGGGGTCGGGCAATCCACTTATGTTCCTTTTCTTGTATTTATGTTAGATTTAGCTGCCTTTTTGCTTCTTTTGTTAATTTGAGCTCATTTAATCCTGAAAATACAAAAGGAAGACAAAAACACTCTTTTTCCAACATTAGTACTTAAAAAGGGTTAGTTTTATGCCTCATTTGATGTAATTTATATGTTGCATTTTACACACATCAAATATCCCCACACTTGAATTTTTGCTTGTCCTCAAGCAAAACTCTTTAATACGTGGCTTACACTCCTAAATGGAATGGGTAGAAGAGAAAGTTTTGGCTTGTCAAAGAGTGTCGGGAATCCAAGATTTTTATTGGGTTTTATTTTTATTTATTTACAATCCTATTCGTTATGATTTATTTAGAACGTTTCATAAGAGAAATTACTTGTTTGGGCATAACATGCCTTTTTAAAATTCCATTTATATACAAGTTCACATACCTCACGGGAGAAATTACTCACACTCGGCCGAAGGTGTCTTTTTTAGTGAATCACTCGAGAGCGGCATGGAACTTATTCCTACCATAGGCTTGCCAAGCAATCAATCCTCCTTCTTTTTAAATTTTTACCTTTGTAAATATCAAGAGGACTTTTTGGGTAAAGGCTTGGGCTAAAGGTGGGTAGTTGGGTTAGTGGTTTGTAGAAAAGGGCGAAAAGCGTAAAAAGCGTCGGTATTCGTAAAACATTTTGTTTTAGTGACTTTTTATTCTTAATGAAGTATTTCTTCAAACAAGCTTTTGTTTTAGGAGCTTTGTTTGTTTATTTCTAACTTCATTGTAAAATTCTTTTTTTTTTAGTCACACGAAAACCGAGCTAGTTACTAAAATAAAGGGTAAAAATAAAAGGGTTTTTTTTTGGTGGGTAAAAAGGGTTTTGGGATAAGAAATGAAAAAGGTTTAGGCTCAAAGGGGTTAACTAGGGGATTTTTGGGTAGGTAAAAAAAATAAAAATAATGGTGTTGAAAGAAAAAGGGTTAGTCCTAATGCCTCCATCATATACTTACTTGGGTTTAAGTTGGTAAGGAACGGGAATGAATTGTCGTGGCAAGTTCTAGAGTCGTAAGAACCAAACGGCTATTCACACAAGAAACGAAAAATGAGCATTTAGCGTAAAGATGTATATTTGTATGCTCAATAAAGGCTCAAAACTCACTTTTTGTGGGAATGGGTTTTTTTATGTGATCAAGTATATATAATCGAATTTTAACTAAGCTTGTCATGCCGTTTCATAATTTTCTTATGTTGGTTCTTTTTATCACGACGCTATCGGTTGTAAATTTGTAAAAATATAACCTTGTTAGTCTTAGAATTCCCAACTTAAACTTTAGACAAGTAAAAAAAATGAAAATTTTTGAAAAATTTGGGGTGATTAGCGGTTCCAATAGAGTTTTGTGTAAGGCTTGTTATTAGGACTTGCAAAATTCAAGGTTTTAGCATCCCCCCCACACTTAAATTACACATTGTCTTCAATGTGTCCCAAAAATAAATTTTTAGGTTGATTGAATGTGTAACATGGTGTTAAAAGCAAAAATTTATGTTACTGGCGGTCTAGACACGGCCCCGTGTTCAGGTGCCAGTAACGATAATTAAAGAAAAGAAACAGAAGCCTGGACACGGGGGCGTGTCCGGTGAACACGACCCGTGTCCAGTTACCTGAACTGGGCATTTTTCTGCAGGGTGTTCAGCACGGGGCCGTGTTGGCTGGGCATGGCCCGTGCTAAACTTACTGTAATGGAGAAATTGTTGTCGGGTGGCCTTGTTCTAGTGCATGGGGCCATGTTTCTCGTTTCCCTTATCATCTTTTACCACCATGAGTGTGTTTTATTCCTGCATATTAAAACTAAAACATTAAATTTAAACTAAGGATAGTTCCGCGGATTGCCTCTGTGGTGCGCCACGTTTATAAGGGTCCTTGGCTAGACCCAAGGCAAGGTTATATGTTTTCTGAGCTGGATGTTTTGCTTTCCATGTTACATCGTCGGAGAGCATCATCCAAACTTGAATCAATAACCTTCATGTAGTTGACTGGGTCATCGTCCTCTATTCTCTTCCCAACCCCGAATTTTACTTCATCATCCCCGTACTTTAAGGTGAGCGTTCCGTCATTCATGTCTACCACTGCCTGTGCAGTGGCGAGAAATGGTCTCCCTAGTATGAGGGGGACTTCGGTGTCTTCTTCCATATCGAGTATGACAAAGTCGGCTGGGTAGACGAATTTGTTTACCTTGACTAGGAGTTTTTCAATGACACCTTGCGGGAATTTGACGGATCGATCAGCAAGTTGTATGCTCATTTTTGTAGGACTCGTTTTTCCTAGGCCGAGTCTTTTGAACATTGATGAGGGCATGAGGTTAATGCTAGCCCCAAGGTCGGCTAGTGCATTACGAACGGGGGAGTCCCCGATCGAGCAAGGAATCGTGAAGCTTCCGGGATCGATTTTCTTTTGGGGGAGTTTGTTGAGTACGAGGGCAGAGCATTCTTCGCCTAAGTTAACTAATTTCAATCTTTCAATTTTCCTTTTATGAGTGAGGAAGTCCCTCATGAACTTAGAGTATTTGGGCATTTGGGTTAGGACATCAATAAAAGGAATGTTGACATGCAATTGTTTTAGTAGACTTTCGAATTTTGCGAATTGCTCATTGGTCTTTTGACGGATTAACCTACCGGGGTACGGAACTCGAGGAGCCTTGGTAGGCTCTGGTGATGGAAAGGAACCCTTCTCTTGTAGGGGCGGCGGTATAGTCTCCTCGGTAGGCGGCGGCCCTTCTGTAGGACCCACGGTGCGGTTTCGCAATGTGATGAGGTGAACTTGCGCTTTTGGGTTTGTTTCGGTATTGCTTGGTAATGCGCCTTGTGGTCTCTCGGAGAAATTTTGGGCTAATTGACTTATTTATTTTTCTATGTTTTGAATACTAGCTTGTTGATTTCTAAAATTTGATTCTAATTGTAGAAACCTCTCCGAGTTTTTCTTTTCAGTGTCGGAGATGAGGCGAGATATGGTATCTTCAAGCCTTTCTCGTCCACCTTGTTGTTGAGGGAAATTTTGTGACTCATTTCTTGGTTGTTGAAAGTTTGTTCGTTGGTTTTGTTGGTTACTACTATTGCCGGGTTCTCTCCAACCAAGGTTAGGGTGATTTCGCCATCCTTGGTTGTAGGTGCCCGTTGGAGGACCCGACGGCCTAGGTCTATTATCAATGTAGCTTACCGACTCTTGTTGATCGTCTGTTTCTTTCATACAACTCCAATTTTCATGTGGCCCACCACACCCTTCACAAGCCATAACCGAGACTGTTTTTGTCATTTCCAATTTTTTTTATTTTCGAAGAAAGGGCCTCGATTTGGCCTTGTAAAGAAGTGCTTTCATCAACCTTATGGGCGCCCGGGGCAATAGATTTATTGTCTCGGGGAGTGTGCCACTGAAAATTGGTTTGAGCAATTTCCTCAATTTGATTATATATTTCATGCGAGCGGCGATTACCTGAAAGTCCCCCAGAGCTAGAGTCAAGTGTCTGCCTTGTGTGTGGCAACAACCCATTATAGAAAGTGGATACTTGTTGCCATATCGCAAGGCCGTGATGTGGACACTTTCGCAATAGCTCCTTGAACCTTTCCCAAGTTTCATATAAGGATTCCCCATCCTCTTGTGAATATGTATTAATTTCAGTCATTAATTTAGCCGTTTTAGCGGGAGGGAAATACTTATATAGAAATTTTTGGGCTAGTTCATCCCAGGTGTTTACCGATCCAGCTGGGAGGGCGTTAAGCCAAGCTTTTGCTCGGTCTTTTAGTGAAAAAGGAAACATTCGGAGGCGGATGGCGTCATTTGATGCTCCATTGATCCAAAAAGTATCACATATTTCTAAGAAATTAGTAATATGTAGATGGGGATCCTCGTCCGCAAGCCCATGAAAGGTTGCGGAGTTTTGAAGCATCTACATCAAATGCGGCCGAAGTTCGAAGTTATTGGCTTCAACATTCGGTGCGTTGATAGCGGCGCCGAGATTACCTACGGTGGGTCGTAGATAATCCATGAGGGTACGTTGGTCCGCCATTGGAAGTGGATTTCCCGAAACCTTCTCTTGGTTTTTGGCTTTTAGTCTTTTTCTGAGAAAGCGTTCGGGTTCTTCTAGAGGTTCTTTTATGTCCTTATTAGAACTGGAGCTCATACACTACGTAGGGGTGGCGTCTGGTTCCAAGTCCTGCAATAAAAACAGAAAAGAATGCTGGTCAGAAGGTTCACCACGGCCCCGTGCTCAGTGAACACGGCCCGTGGTCGGAGTTACAGTGATTGTTTTCCAGATCCCAGTTACTGGAGAGTTGGACACGGCCCCGTGTTGCACTGACACGGCTCCGTGGTCAGCCTTCTGTAACTTGGAAAACTAAAAACTGCCAGTAACAACGTTGGGCACGGCCCGTGTCCGACCAGACACGGCCCGTGCTGAGCTCTGCAGAAGCTGAAAAACTAAGAAAATCCTAAAAAATTAAAAAGAAAAATAAAAAATATGATTAGGCCGTTGATTCCTAACTTTCATAAAATCCTTGTGTCCCCGGCAGCGGCGCCAAAAACTTGATGTGCGTGAAGTGTGTTATATTTTAGATGTATATTTTGAGCCCTTTTTACACTTTTAGCCAAGTTTTAAATTTATAAAACACGATATTTACTAACACTAAACACACATATGGGCAAGTGCACTCATCATGGACGTAGTATAGTGTTGGTAAGATACCGAGGTCGTCCAAGGACACAAGAGCTTTTAGTACCGGTTTATCCTCAACATCTAACCAAATCAAAATGTTAGAAAAAGATTTTTAAACTAAGAAAATAAAACTAACTAAATGCTGAAAAATAAAATAAAAATAAAAACAGATAGACAAGATGAATCACTTGGATCCGACTCATGTATTAGTATAACCTTTGATTATTTTCGCACTTTTGCACTTGTTTAAGAGATTATCTTAGTTATTGTAGTAGGCCCCTCTTTTGAAAGCGACGTTACCCTCAACCCAGTAGTTTGAGTCAGCAAGGATACAATCCTAAAGGATCGGATTATTGAAAGATAATGAATTAAGTTATTAATGCAAATTATGGTAGGCCCCTCTTTTGGAGGTGACGTTACCCTCGACTAAGTAGTCTGAGTCAGCAGGGATACAGTCCTAAATAGCCGGGTTATAGTATTAATAGTAGTTAACTTATGAGGGGATCAAAGAGTTTGGATCCCCGCCATCCAATACCTTTGGGTATTGAAGGAGATCCTACTAAATTTGACCCAGGTCCCTTGCAGGACCTCTAAACGCTGAACAAGAGCAAGACCCTTACCAAACCGTTCCCTTAACCCCCGACCAGGTAGCCAACATACCTCCATATAGCCCGTGGAGATATGAATGGTGAAAATCTTTTATTTTATATAGACAGTAAAATAATGCCAAGACACCACGGACAAACGATAAGGAAGAATCACCTTCAACATAAGCAACTAGTTATTAAAGTCATTAATACAAAACCAAATAAAAAGTGCAAAAGATTAAAAATAAAAAGTATTATACTAAACACTTGTCTTCACCAAGTGATGTAAGAGACTGAGGCAAACATGGCCTTGATTGTCAAGAACTCTTACGATCAATCTTGGATCCCGAGACGACCCACACACTCTATGATGGACAATGGATGATGGTGGTGGATGATGGTGTTGTGATGGTGGTGGATGGTGGATGAAGTGTGAGAGAGGTGGTGTGCCAAGGGATGAGTTGCAATGAAACCAAGCACTCCTATTTATAGGCTGAACAGAAGCCTGGGCACGGCCCCGTGTCTGCTGGGCACGGCCCCGTGCCTGTCTGACAATCTCTCTCCTCATTAATTGTAATTCGCAATTACAATTAATGCGCCTGCAGTACTTTCGCCACGCCCCCGTGTTCACTGGGCACGGCCCCGTGGTGGGCAATAGAAGCTTATATAGGTTTGTCTTATCTGTTGCTTCTTGGGCACGGCCCCGTGTTCGCTGAGCACGGGGCGTGTTCAGTCTTCTGCCTTCTCTGTTTTGCTTGGGAGGATGCTGTCGAGGGGTCGGGAAATCCACTTATGTTCCTTTTCTTGTATTTATGTTAGATTTAGCTGCCTTTTTGCTTCTTTTGTTAATTCGAGCTCATTTAATCCTGAAAATACAAAAGGAAGACAAAAACACTCTTTTTCCAACATTAGTACTTAAAAAGGGTTAGTTTTATGCCTCATTTGATGTAATTTATATGTTGCATTTTACACACATCAGTACATAAATAGAACTAAGTATAATTTTATTTCGTGGATGGATTGGTGTAGATTTGTAATTATGTAGTTTGTTTGTTTTGGTTTGGTTCCCGGTCCCGTTTTCGGGCTTGGGTATGTTTTAATGAAGTTTTCCTTTCAAAAAAATCCACTCTCCCCTCATTTCATAAAAAACCACTCATGAACCCCACTAGGATATCTCCTCTAAGTGAGAGCTATTGTTCGATTACAACATTTACAAGGCAAGGTTGCCTTCAATTCATCATCTGATTGTCGTTGTTGGTTTCTCTTTATTTCATAGTTTAATCCTTTCGATATCTCTCTTTATAAATAACATAAGTCCCCTATTCATAGACTCCATAGTTGATCAATATCAATGTAGCTAACTGTCACACCCTGACTTTTGCGGAAGCGTGATTATGTGTGACTTGCTTAATATCATTGCATTCAACCATAACAAATAACTATATGATAAAACCCAAGATGTTCATCCATAGATAGTTTTAAAACATTACAACCAACATTGTTTTTAAATCCCAAACACAGACTTCATGTTCAAATACAACACCAACAAAGTTTTAAGTTCCATAAGGACTTGACAAAAGATACTAACAAATTAGGTTTTGAGCCATGTATCTTATCCAAGATAAAATTCGTAACCCAAACCCTTTGACATAGGATGACATCTTTTATTAGAGACACGACTTGAAAACTTCAGCGCCCGCCGGATCCACATTTAGTTTCCTGAAATACATGGGAGTTTGAAAACATCAACAAAAGTTGAGCGAGTCCATATGTTTTGTATGTATGCATGAATAAACCTTGTAATCATTGTAAGTATGTATGTATTTGTAAACCCCCGGTATGTAAGCAACAAGGAAAACAAATCGATTAATGGTTTGCAAGGCCATTAATATGTGTGACGTGATGCAGGAAGGCTCAATCCTAGCGGATTTTGTACCGGGCTTCCGGCTGGAAGACATAGTCACCTCATGGGCCAAATCCCGGTCCTCATGGGTGGGGCTCGCAACACCCAAATAGATCTATCACTCATGTCCCTCGGTCCTACTACGAGGATTAATGGTCTTAAGCGTTGTACCCACCACTCACATGATCTAACAGTACATTCCTTAGCTAACCATACCATATGTAAACGTTTGTAAACAATCTGAAACATGTACTTCACCCAAAGCTTGCGTTCTTCAATCAAACAACCCAAAGCTTCCCTTAGAGTGCACGACTACCTACAAACGTACTACGGTTTATTAGACGAGTGGGTCGTGCCTTGACCTTTAGTCTTAATCAGTGTCTTTGGATTACGTTTCTTGTGTCTTTAATATTATTCCAAGTTATATAATTATTTGTTAAAATAATAAATATTTTAACTTAAATCATATTTATTAAATTTTTGGAATATTAGTTAAAATAATATATTTTAACTTGTCACATTATTGTATTTGTTCATGTATAACTTCCCAAGGATGGGTGTATTCATACTCGTACTCTTAACCTTGTATATTTTTGCCAAGTATCGGTGGCGTATTCCGGTGTATTTATACGTACGAGAATACGTATTTTCATTGTGTTTATTAAGTATTCATATACTTAATTTTTGTATTAACTTTTCCGCAATAATATTTCTAATAAAAATTCATCAATATATATTCTCAAAATATATATTTTAAGAAATCTTACATAGAAAATATTTATAATTTTTCCCTTGGCAAAAATAATTGTATTTTCATTTAAACCTCAAAAATAATATATTTTCAAGTTTAACTTAGAGAATATATATATATCTATTTTTTACCCAAAAATAATGTATTCTATGTTTATTTAAGAAAATATATATTTTCTCCCAAAAATAATATATCTTCTAATAATTTCAAGAAAACATATATATTTTTATTTACCCAAAAATAATATATTTTCATCTTGTCAAAAATATGATATATCTATGTAATAATTATAAAAATCATATTTTTGTTCTCTTGGTGTCCAAAATACCATTTACCAAAATATACTTATAAAGAATTCCGGAATATTTTTGTAAGTTATATTCCTTGTTCGGTTTATCCAATATTTGGGTATAAATTGTATATTTATTTCTTGGGATTTTGGTAATATTTTGTATTGTGATTTCTTGGTATTTTGGTGAGTTATATTATTTCAAGTCCTAAAATAATATAACTAATACACATAATATACAAATAATCACACACATGGTGACATCTAAATATATATTCTCCTAAATACATATTTAGTCACTTTTATTATCAAAAACCAACCTCCAATATTCTGTAATTTTTGTAACAAATATTATGGCAAACTTTATTTGAAAAATCATGGTTAAAATATACTTGTAAATATTTGTTTAAAAATATTTTTCTAGGTATTAAATTTCTAGAAAAAATTTGCTATAGTTTCCACTTAAAAATGGAGGTTTCCATGCTTTCAAAGCGTATCATTTTCTTTTATAAATCATCACAATCAACAACAAATCAAACAATACTTACCAATCTGCCAAAATCAAGCTATTTACACTACTTCATGAACTTGAATATTTATAAAAATTTGTAGTAACTTACTAGTGTGTTTAGTAAGCTTAGTTACCCTTTAAAGTGTGGTTGTTTATTTAAAAACATCATTATTAAAGAATTTGGATGTTTACAACTTGTAAATCATTTTTCTAAAAATATTTCTTCTTGAATTTTTCTTGTTAAATACATGATTCTACACTTGATTAACCACTAAAAATGTGATTAATTTCTTTAAGAACCAAGTTTATGTAAATCTTGTATTTTAACTTGGTTTCTTGAAAAATTATTCTTGAAATCACATGTTTGCAAGATTCACATTTCACTTTGATCATCATACTTCAAGAAAAACATTTAATCTTTCAAGTTCATGTTTTACATAAGGATGATCATAACATAATCATCCTCTCATCTTGCTAGATTATGTCTTTAATCACTATCTAGCAAGTTCATGTGATGTTTAACATCATTAACACAAACAATCAACAATCAAGAAGCATAATAACACTTATCAACATGTATTCTTATGATTTTTAGTCTTATGTTTAAGTTTCATGTTCTTGATCATTAGTGTTTTTCATGTTAAGTTACTTGTATCATTCTTTAACCAACTAAATAAGATGTAAAATGGAGTTTAGATGATCTTACTACTAGCTCAAGGCTAGGGATGAACACAAGATGAAGATGAAGATGAATGAGGTGGTTAATAGCACTTGCAAGAGGTCCTTCCACTTCCAAGAGCTCCTAGCTTCTTTGTGTTGCTTCTTACAGCTTTAAATGCTTAGAGAATGGATGAAAGTTGAATGATGAAGGTGGTGGTGCTTGGTGTGGTTTCGGCCGAGAATGGGAGGGAGAGAAGAGAGAGTATGGTGTGTGTTGTGTTCAAATGAGAATGAAAGTTTAAGTTCTAGTGGTCACTTATATTATCTTCCAACATGGTTTTCTATAATGGTCATATTGTTCACAAAAGATGGAGGCATGATCTAATTTAATAATCAAATAAAATCAAGAGTGGGGGCCCACTGATGACCGTAAGATGGAGGGGGGTCTTAGTTGAGTTGTAAAGATTAGTTAGTTATGTTAGTTAAAATCTAAGTGTTATAGTTAGGTGTTTAGTTATTAGGATGTTATATAGTGTGTTATGCTGTTGGGGACCATAACTAGTTCGGAAATGATAAAACAATGCTTCTAGTGAAAATTTGGTGTTTTGGGTAGTGTCCGGTTGTTCGGTTAGTTATCGGTTGCAGTTTAGTGTGCTTTATGTTACCTTTTGTGACAGTTTTGATTCCCGACACTTAGTAAAGCATTCTGGACCATTTAACCATATTTTTGCATGATATTAAGTTGTTTAAATGCTGAATTTTACTGAATTCTGCAGAATTCTGCAGTTTATGTGAGTTTTAGGCACTTTCCGGCACTTAAACAATCTCTAGGGAGGCAGTTTTATGATCCTTACTTTCCTACACACTATACTAGTGTAACTCTTGGTTTCTGGCTCATTCTTTGTCTCAATACCATGTCTGTCTATGTACTGAACTCCGTCAGCATTTTTCTGTTTTGTCTGATAACTGTGCTATCTTTGTTTCGTGCATCATTTGAATCAATAAATGTTGCATGCAATAATAATATGACATTATGCAATATGTGATGCACATGTATGTATATGGCAATAATCAGAAAGCAGTTCATGTCATTAATTGTAATTCAGCACAGTCATTAAGTCATAATTACTGTTTAATAATTGTACGGATACATGCAAATTTGACAATTGTCACATTCTCCCCCTGTTAAGAAAATTTCGTCCCGAAATTTTAAGCTGCGCTATTAGCTGCAGGGGAGTTAGGGAACAAATGTGGGTATTTTGCTTTCATACGGTCTTCACGCTCCCAAGTAAACATTGGGTCGTGACGTGCATTCCATCGAACCTTGACAAGCTTAACACTACTCCTCTGAGTCTTGTTAACCTTCCAATCTGTTACCTCAACAGGTTCTTCGGTTAAGTGGAGTGTGTCGTCAATGTGTACTTCATCTGCAGGGATGACCACTGTCTCTTACGTTGGACTTTTCTTCAGATTAGATACATGAAATGTATCATGAACACCATTTAGTTCTGCTGGTAGCTCCAACTTGTACGCTACTGTACTAACCCTTTCCAAAATTCTGAATGGCCCGATATATCGTGGGTTTAACTTGCCACGCTTCCCAAAGCGTGCTACACCTTTCCAAGGTGAAACTTTTAACAAAACCATATCACCCACTTCAAATTCCAAGGGTTTTCGTCTTTGGTCCGCATAACTCTTCTATCGATCACGAGCCGCCATGATGCGCTCTCGGATCTGCATGATCTTATCGGTTGTTTCTTGGACCAGTTTGGGACCAACCATCTGTCTGTCTGTCACCTTCATCTGCCCAGCATAACGGTGATCGGCACTTATGTCCGTAGAGAGCCTCGAATGGGTGCAACTTGGATGCTTGTATGGTAGCTGTTGTTATAGGAAAACTCAACCAAAGGCAGATGAGTATCCCAACTGCCACCTAAATCCATTACACAAGCACGTAGCATATCTTCCAACGTCTGAATAGTTCTCTCGTTCTGTCCGTCTGTCTGCGGGTGAAAAGCTGTACTCAGATTCAACTGAGAACCAAAAGCTTCTTGAAAAGATTGCCAAATCCTTGACACAAACCGACCATCTCTGTCTGATATAATCGAGATAGCCACTCCATGACGTGCCGCTATCTCCCTGAGGTAAAGTTCAGCTAGCTTACCAGTGTTATCCTTTTTTCTAATCGGCAAGGAGTGCTCAGACTTCGTCAACCGATCTACGATTACCCAAATCGTATCATGACCTCTGGGAGTTCTGGGTAACTTGGTTATGAAGTCCATAGAAATCTGCTCCCACTTCCACATGGGTATTTCTGGCTGTTGCAGAAGACCTGAAGGCTTCTGATACTCGGCCTTCACCTTCGCACAAGTTAAGCACTTCCCAACATAAGCAACAACATCACCTTTGAGTCTTGGCCACCAATAGTAATCCTTCAAATCTTGGTACATCTTGTCCGATCCTGGATGGATCGAGTACCTCGATTTATGAGCTTCATAAAAAATAACCTCTCTAAGACCACCAAAAAGCGAAACCCAAATATGTCCCATAAAATACAAGGTTCCTTCCTCGTTGGGTACCAACTTTTTCTCCATTTCTCTGAGATATTCATCATTAATGTTCTCTTTCTTAAGAGCTTCTTTCTGTGCAGCATGAATACGCAACAAGAGATATGTCTGAATAATCATCTCTAAAGCCCTAACCCTTATGGGCTTGATCCTTTCTTTTCGACTTAAGGCGTCTGCACCACATTCACCTTTCCTGGATGATACTTAATCTCGCAATCATAATCATTTAACAACTCAACCCATCCTCGCTGTCTCATGTTAAGCTCTTTCTGATCAAATATGTGCTGAAGGCTCTTGTGATCTGTAAAAATAGTACAGCGAGTACCATACAGATAATGTCGCCAAATCTTCAAAGCAAACACCATTGCACCTAACTCCAAATCATGTGTGGTGTAGTTCTTCTCATGTACCTTTAGTTGGCGAGAAGCATAAGCGATAACCTTCTGGCGTTGCATTAGCACGCAACCCAAACCCTGACGCGAGGCGTCACAGTATACCGCGAAGTCGTCGGTGCCTTCGGATAGGGATAATATAGGTGCATCGCATAGCTTATTCTTAAGCAACTGAAATGCTTCTTCTTGTCTGTCTCCCCATGAATCACGATCGTCTCTTCATTTGCTAACGGGATGCGAATAATCTTCTCATGGCATACAATCTCTGCGCAATTACTCGACAACCAAACCATCCCAACTACTACGTCGAAGCTTCCTAATTCAACTGGCAGAAGATCGATCGAAAACTCACGCTCTCCAAGCTCTATAACACAACCTCTAATCACTTCATTGGCTTCTACTAGCTTCCCATTAGCTAGTTCTATCGAGTACGGAATGTCTAACTTACTTGCTACTAAACCAAGTATATTCTTAAACTCTAGAGATACGAAGCTATAGTCGGCACCGGTATCAAATAACACAGATGCAAAATGTTGATTAATAGGGAACGTACCAGTGACTACGTTCGGATCCTGGCGAGCTTCCCTAGCTCCAATGTTGAACACTCTTCCGCGAGCTTGGTTATTCTTTGGGCAATCTCTCTTGAAGTGCCCTACATCACTGCAACCAAAGCAACCTTGACCGCGTCCATTTCCAGTACCCCCTTGATTGTTGTTATTATTTCCCCCTTGGTTTCCATTTCCCGCCTGGTTTCCATTTCCATTCCGGTTTCCATTACCTCCCTGATTATTGTTTCCTCCCTGATTTCTATTCCCATAACCGTTTCCACCACGGTTACCATTACCATTTCCTCCTTAACCAACATTTCCATGACCAGTTCCAACTCGGCACGTTTCCTACGAATGACCATTCCTTCCACAGTTACCACACTTCCTAAACCTGCACTGACCGGCATGATGAAACTGGCATACATCACACTTGGGCAGAGTGCCCATATACCCTCTTCCTTTGTTCTCAGCATTTGTAGTGCCAGCTTGTGCTTCAACTGGCGGATTAGCGTCTCTGCACTTGTTAGCACTGTTGTTGTTCCCTTGGGTACCCTTCTTGAAATTCGAAAACTTTCTTTTGTTTTCTCCAAACGACTCTACATGAGTTTCTTTCTTCTTGGTCTCAGAAATTGAGAACTTTCCCAGACGAGTCGCTTCCTCAGTCAGTGCCACACTCAAGTCGATGGCCTCAGTAATTGTTGGAGGCTTAGAAGCAGTTACCATGCTTAGTATTTGGGGCACCAATCCCCAAATGAAACGTTCGATCCTCTTAAATTCTGGCTCCACCAAGTAAGGAACCACTCTTGACAGGTCATGAAATCTCTGCACATACTCAGCTACTTTAGGACCATCCATTTTCAAATTCCAAAATTAAGTTTCCAACTTCTGAATTTCTGCCCTCGAACAATACTTCTTACGCATCAGCTCTTTCAACTCATCCCACGTCAAAGCATACGCCGCAGCCTCACCCAAAGTTTGAACCTGAAGGTTCCACCATGACAGAGCCCCATCTAGAAATAGTCCAGAAATGTACGTGACCTGATGCTCTAGAGCACATTTACTCATCCGCAACACAGAATTTGTCTTCTCAACCCATCTCACAAAAGCTACGGCACCTCTAGTGTCGTCGAAGTTCAGAGGCTTGCAGTCCAAAAACTGCTTGTAGGTACAGCCTGTACACAAGCAACATCATTCACATATAGTATTAGCAAAGCACACTTTGAAATGTCCAAACGTATTGTAAAGTGTCTTAGGTGACTTAAAAATTACCGTTAGGTGGGTTATTCCCTGAGGTACCCCCACTGTGTTCGGAGCGAAGGGCCTCGTGGTGTGCGATGGCCTGTGAGATGCGCTCTTGTAATTCCGCCTCGGTCGTCGGCAAGGGATTGTTAGTATCGGTGTTCCTTCGCGGCGGCATCTTTCTTCTAAGAAGAAGATCAGATGGGTAGGTCTTATTCGTTAAATAAATAAATAGTACGTATATATAATAGCATTTATCGTACCAAGTAATCATGCAACAACACAATCAAAACATAAGCAAGTAATCCAACAATGTGTTTAGTGAGAACATGACGATTGAGATTTCATTAATCATCGACCACAGTTACATTGTTTACAAAGTGTATCACAACAAAAGGGACACAGGGTCACACTACCCTTGCCCAATAAGTTTGTCAATATACAAAAATCACATGGTCAAAAAGTGGTCTTCAAAAGTCTTCACAATCTCGGCTCAATAGTAGTGCTCTCACCAAAAGTAATGCAATCTGCATAAAACCAAAAACCAACTATGCTGATGGTGGAGGTGGAAGAGGAGGAGGTGGGAAGAAAAGCAAACTGCGAACATGCGCAAGCTCCCCCTCGAGCTCGTATACACGACGAAGTAAGTAACAGATATGCTGCTCAACAGTAAGGAAACGAGAATCAAAACCTGGAAAAGGAGTAAGAGGAGCAGATGGATGTGCAAAAGGAGACGGTGATGAATGTGGAGGAACGAAAGTAGGCTGACAAGGACACGGTAGGGGACGTGGAGTCAGCTCAAGCTCCAAAACTCTATGGCTCATAATCTCAAACTGAAGCTGAAGTGATAAAAGTAACTCATCCCGTGTGTAGCCAATAAAATGAGAGGGATGATAGGGGTCTGAGATCAGCATAGAGTATGGCGGGAACCATCGGAATGGCTCATTAAGCGGTGAAGAAGTGAAGGGAGCAAATGGTGCAGCCTGTGAGGTCGGAGGAAATGCTGCTGAAGCAAAAGGATCGTCACGTAGGTGCTGACCTGAAGTACCTTCCCCTGGACGGGGTGCAGGGATGTCCTGTAAGAAAACGATCGGCAAGTCGGTGCGATGGACATCAGACTCTACAGGAGGGAGAGGAGCAACATCAGCGGGTGCGGGTGGAGGAATAAATCGCTCAACAACTGGAAGATCAACGGGTGCAGGAACTGGGTCAGGAATAAGAGGTGCAATGTCTGGTAAACCAAATGAAACATGGTCTGGATCGGGAATCGGCTCAGGATCAGCAGGTGCAACATCAGGCTGACCAAGAGGATCAAGATCTGGCTCAGGACCAGGCTTGGGGTCATGTGGAGGAGATGGTGCAGCTGACATAACAGTGTCATCATCAGAATCGGTAGCGTAACGCTGTAATCCGACCGCCTGTAAAGCTGAAGATGTCACAGACTCAAAGGAGGCTGAGACCGAGTGCAAGCTGGAATCAGAGGATAACTCAATGACAGGAACAGTAGGAGGTGGGACAGCTACAACATCCTCATCTATCTCCCCATCACCCTGGGCGTCAACTGGAGGACCGTCTACAAACAAATCAACGTCGTCGCCAAACAAATCATCGAATGGCCAATCCTCGGGATGAATGACCACAAGAGGAACAGGATCGAGGATCGGAGCCACGATGTGCTCACCATCGGGATGACCAATGATGAGGTGATCATGGACTAGAATGGGAATGATAAAAGGATCCTCGTCAGGAAAACCATCAGCAAGGGGTAAATCATCGCCAAAGTCGAGCAACGCGAACGGCTGGAAGTCGTCCTCGTCATCGGATAGCATGTTAGGATCACTCTCAGTGTCTGACGTAAGTATCTCTGGCTCAAGTGCAAACTCATCATCTGAGACGATGGCCTTAGGGTCACAAATGTCTGATAATCCGCTCTCTGAAGAAGACATGATGCCTGTAACATAACAATCATAACATGTGCACATTTATTATCCACTAACACTTAGTATGCAAGCAAGACAATTATCACTCAATCATGTATTCACATTATCCTTCACGACACTTTTCTATCTTTCCTAGTCTACCCCAAACTAAACCACCAATGTGACCTTGCATTGTGTTTCTTGTCTTTCCTTTTGTAAAACGTTTGTTCCATGGACCTGTGCATTTTGTGTATACAATGAAAACATGTTGTAAAAATATTTTCGTGAGAGCCCTAATGATTATAGTCTAGACTCGAGAAAAAATCCTAGTTCGCTACAATTGAAGCTCTGATACCAAACTGTCACACCCTGACTTTTGCGGAAGCGTGATTATGTGTGACTTGCTTAATATCATTGCATTCAACCATAACAAACAACTATATGATAAAACCCAAGATGTTCATCCATAGATTGTTTTAAAACATTACAACCAACATTGTTTTTAAATCCCAAGCAAGGACTTCATGTTCAAATACAACACCAACAAAGTTTTAAGTTCCATAAGGACTTGACAAAAGATACTAACAAATTAGGTTTTGAGCCATGTATCTTATCCAAGATAAAATACATAACTCAAACCCTTTGACATAGGATGACATCTTATATTAGAGACACGACTTGAAAACTTCAGCGCCCGCCGGATCCACATTTAGTTTCCTGAAATACATGTAGTTTGAAAACATCAACAAAAGTTGAGCGAGTCCGTGTGTTTTGTATGTGTGCACGAATAAACCTTGTAATCATTGTAAGTATGTATGTATTTGTAAATCCCCGGTATGTAAGCAACAAGGAAAACAGATCGATTAATGGTTTGCAAGGCCATTAATATGTGTAACATGATGCAGGAAGGCTCAATCCTAGTGGATTTTGTACCGGGCTTCCGGCTGGAAGACATAGTCACCTCATGGGCCAAATCCCGGTCCTCAGGGGTGGGGCTCGCAACACCCAAATAGATCTATCACTCATGTCCCTCGGTCCTACTACGAGGATTAACGGTCTTAAGCGTTGTACCCACCACTCGCATGATCTAACAGTACATTCCTTAGCTAACCATACCATATGTAAACGTTTGTAAACAATTTGTAACATGTACTTCACCCCCAAAGTTATAAAACTGAAAACAGTTAAAGAAAAGGGGGACATGAACTCACAGTCTTGCATTCTTCAATCAAACAACCAAAGCTTCCCTTAGAGTGCACGACTACCTACAAACGTACTACGGTTTATTAGACGAGTGGGTCGTGCCTTGACCTTTAGTCTTAATCAGTGTCTTTGGGTTACGTTTCTTTTGTCTTTAATATTATTCCAAGTTATATAATTATTTGTTAAAATAATAAATATTTTAACTTAAATCATATTTATTAAAATTTTGGAATATTAGTTAAAATAATATATTTTAACTTGTCACATTATTGTATTTGTTCATGTATAACTTCCCAAGGATGGGTGTATTCATACTCGTATTCTTAACCTTGTATATTTTTGCCAAGTATCGGTGGCGTATTCCGGTGTATTTATACGTACGAGAAATACGTATTTTCATTGTGTTTATTAAGTATTCATATACTTAATTTTTGTATTAACTTTTCCGCAATAATATTTCTAATAAAAATTCATCAATATGTATTCTCAAAATATATATATTTTAAGAAATCTTACATAGAAAAATTATTTATAATTTTTCCCGTGGCAAAAATAATTGTATTTTCATTTAAACCACAAAAATAATATATTTTCAAGTTTAACTTAGAAAATATATATAAATCTATTTTTTTACCCAAAAATAATGTATTCTATGTTTATTTAAGAAGATATATATTTTCTCCCAAAAATAATATATCTTCTATTAATTTCAAGAAAACATATATATTTTTACTTACCCAAAAATAATATATTTTCTTCTTGTCAAAAATATGATATATCTTTGTAATAATTATAAAAATCATATTTTTTTCTATTGGTGTTCAAAATATCATTTACCAAAATATACTTATGAATTAAATTCCGGAATATTTTTATAAGTTATATTCCTTGTTCGGTTTATCCAATATTTTGGTTATAAATTGTATATTTATTTCTTTGGATTTTGGTAATATTTTGTATTGTGATTTCTTGGTATTTTGGTGAGTTATATTATTTCAAGTCCTAAAATAATATAACTAATACACATAATATACAAATAATCACACACATGGTGACATCTAAATATATATTCTCCTAAATACATATTTAGTCACTTTTATTATCAAAAACCAACCTCCAATATTCTGTAATTTTTGTAACAAATATTATGGCAAACTTTATATGAAAAATCATGGTTAAAATATACTTGTAAATATTTGTTTAAAAATATTTTTCTAAGTGTTAAATTTCTAGAAAAATTTTGCCATAGTTTCCCCTTAAAAATGGAGGTTTACATGCTTTCAAAGCATATCATTTTCTTTTATAAATCATCACAATCAACAACAAATCAACCAGTACTTACCAATTTGCCAAAACCAAGCTATTTCCACTACTTCATGAACTTGAATATTTATAAAAATTTGTAGTAACTTACTAGTGTGTTTAGTAAGCTTAGTTACCCTTTAAATTGTGGTTGTTTTTTTAAAAACATCATTATTGAAGAATTTGGATGTTTACAACTTGTAAATCATTTTTCTAAAAATATTTCTTCTTGAAATTTTCTTGTTAAATACATGATTCTACACTTGATTAACCACTAAAATGTGATTAATTTCTTTAAGAACCAAGTTTATGTAAATCTTGTATTTTAACTTGGTTTCTTGAAAAATTATTCTTGAAATCACATGTTTACAAGATTCACATTTCACTTTGATCATCATACTTCAAGAAAAAACATTTAATCTTTCAAGTTCATGTTTTACATAAGGATGATCATAACATAATCATCCTCTCATCTTGCTAGATTATGTCTTTAATCACTATCTAGCAAGTTCATGTGATGTTTAACATCATTAACACAAACAATCAACAATCAAGAAGCATAATAACACTTATCAACATGTATTCTTATGATTTTTAGTCTTATGTTTAAGTTTCATGTTCTTGATCATTAGTGTTTTTCATGTTAAGTTACTTGTATCATTCTTTAACCAACTAAATAAGATGTAAAATGGAGTTTAGATGATCTTACCACTAGCTCAAGGCTAGGGATGAACACAAGATGAAGATGAAGATGAATGAGGTGGTTAATAGCACTTGCAAGAGGTCCTTCCACTTCCAAGAGCTCCTAGCTTCTTTGTGTTGCTTCTTACACCTTTGAATGCTTAGAGAATGTATGAAAGTTGAATGATGAAGGTGGTGGTGCTTGGTGTGGTTTCGGCCAAGAATGGGAGGGAGAGAAGAGAGAGTATGGTGTGTGTTGTGTTGAAATGAGAATGAAAGTTTAAGTTCTAGTGGTCACTTATATTATCTTCCAACATGGTTTTCTCTAGTGGTCATAATGTTCACAAAAGATGGAGACATGATCTAATTTAATAATCAAATAAAATCAAGAGTGGGGGCCCACTCATGACCATAAGATGGAGGGGGGGTCTTAGTTGAGTTGTAAAAGTTAGTTAGTTATGTTAGTTAAAAACTAAGTGTTATAGTTAGGTGTTTAGTTATTAGGATGCTATATTGTGTGTTATGATGTTCGGGGACCATAACTAGTTCGGAAATGATAAAACAATGCTTCTAGTGAAAATTTGGTGTTTCGGGTAGTGTTCGGTTGTTCGGTTGGTTACCGGTTCGTTAAGGTGCTAAACTATGCAGTTTAGTGTGCTTTATGTTACCTTTTGTGACAGTTTTGATTCCCGACACTTAGGAAAGCATTCTGGACAATTTAACCATATTTCTGCATGATATTAAGTTATTTAAATGCTGAATTTTGCTGAATTCTGCAGAATTCTGCAGTTTATGTGAGTTTTAAGCACTTTCCGGCATTTAAACTATCTCTAGTGAGGCAGTTTTATGATCCTTACTTTCCTACACACTATACTAGTGTAACTCTCGGTTTCTGGCTCATTCTGTGTCTCAATACCATGTCTATCATGTACTGAACTCCGTCAGCATTTTTCTATTTTGTCTAATAACTGTGCTATCTTTGTTTCATGCATCATTTGAATCAATAAATGTTGCATGCAATAATAATATGACATTATGCAATATGTGATGCACATGTATAATAATCAGAAAGCAGTTCATGTCATTAATTGTAATTCAGCACAGTCATTAAGTCATAATTACTATTTAATAATTGTACGGATACATGCAAATTTGACAATTGTCACACTAACCACCATCATCTACACATGCAAAAATCACACGCTAGGTTTAATTAATTGAAAATTAATCACCATCGATCAACCTGGGTGTCACATCCTACATCTCCATTGTTAATGGCGAAAGCATAAATCTAAGAAACCCCAAACACGAAACATGAAAAACAAACAACTAAAAACACCCTCAAATTTTTTAGTTTAGGGGTCGTGGGGTGTGAAAGTGGCTACATATAAAAAAATTGAAATAAAATACTACGCATCTCACCAATGAGGTGGTGGTGGAGTGGTAAGGGAGAGACTTGGTGTTCTAAGGAACCGAAGTTCGATTCCTGACCTCCCCATTATTTTCTGCGGCACCTGGTGATGGTGATGATGGGAGACTAGGCGAAAAGGTGGAGATCGCTATTTCGATCCTTGAACTAAGCGAGTTTTACTTGACCGCACTGCCGTGCCTTCGGGCGAGTGTTCACGGGCTTCGGCCCTAGGTAAGGGTTTTCCCCGGTCCGGAGGCTAGTGTATCCCGATGTGGTGAATTTCGCCAGTAGCACATTTGGAGGATTCGTTTGCCGTTCAAAAAAAACTACGCATCTCCATCAAATTGTCTGGTGGTGGTGGTCTTCAATTGGGTCGGCAAAAGCGAGTCGGAGAAAAAGTAAGCGTATTGAAACAAACCTCATTATTTCTTTCTTCTTTCTTTATGATTCTAGATAAAAGCCAAAAATTTGAGAGAAATTTGAAGCATAGACAAGCGGTAGTTCTGGAATTTATGATTCTAGATAAAAGCAAAAATTGTGAGAGCAGAGACAAGCGATGGTTCTGGAAGCTACTTCGACGATTGGGATTTTCCAAGTACCGGATTATATTTTTGTAGCAATTGGCGATTGAGGAGGCTGGAGCAACAACCCTCGTTTCACTAGCATCTTCTTGATTAGAGATAGATGAACCAAAATGCATATTTGTTACAAAATCACATAACTAAAACATAATATCACCTTTTATATATAGATAATAAAACTGTTTATGGACCAATCACATAACTAAAACATATGCCCTTTTCTATATAGATAATAAAACTGTCTGTGGACCAAGTATTGACGGACTATTTATTTAAAAATATTTAAATTATAACATAATACTATTTTTTTATTTGTTTTATGTTTACTTATTATTAGGCTATACGGTATGGCAGACGTCCCCGTCCCGTCGAGCCCTGACACCGCCCCTCCACAACATTTCCGCTGGTCCGTCGACGTCGTCACCGTCGGCCTACAAACGTTTTCGCCGTCCCTCTTCTTCTCACACACACATATACATACAACATATATATATATATATATATATATATATATGTGTGTGTAGGGCTTGGCTATATAAGAAACTCTATCTTTTTAAGAAAACTATGCAAACCCATTGTCAACCATTGATTAGCTTACATCAAACTTGATCAATGGCTATGATAATTTTGGTATGAATAAAATTAAAAAGAAATGAATTAACTGCCATTAGTACAAGTGAAGGGCATTTTCGGAAATGAACAAACACATTGGAAAACAAAAATCACTGCCATGCAGTAGCCATCTAATCAAGAACTGCAAACCAAATTCAAATTTTTTTCTTCTTTATCTTCTACACAGTATACTCATTACTCCCCTGTTCATGTTTCTCTCTCATCAAAACAAACATCGAAATGTACTTCTCGAACCCTAACACAGGAGCCGATAGTGTCGATCTTGGAGAATGAGGAAATCGTTCATAATCTTGTCGTCGTCGGTTAAGCTGAAACGATTAAGGAAGATTAAGAGTTCAATTAAAAGGTTAGTTGTTGTAATCGGTCATGTAAAAGGAGGTTTTGTTCAATCGATTTATCGAAAAATGGCAACTGAGTTTGTTTTGTTTTATATATGTAGGACTTCGAGACCCATATTAGGGCAAAAAAGGTCTGAAAGCCGTAGTGTTGTGATTATCTCCGACGAACCCAAGCCAGGACCTTCCAATCAACAATCTGTCTTTGGTCCGACCCAAAGGGAGTTAGGTTAGAATTGATATGTCTATGAACCTTGAACATAGTTGAAGGTGATGTATATATGTATAGTGTGTTGGATTAGAAATTGTTCATAACAGAATTTTGTTGGCTGCGTTGCAATGTATGATGATACCGATAGTGGGTCACCAAGCCCTGGGAAACGACGGAAAACGGGTAACGGTTAACCAGTAATATTGTGTATAATTTGTATAATTTCTTGTTGGAGTAATCGTTTTCGTTACTAATTTATCAGGGCGTAATGAAGGTTGTGTGGAAAGCAAACGGGGACATACCAAAAATCAGAAGGGTAAGTGCCTTTTGTTACAATAGTGGGTATTTGCGTATCCAGTTAAACCTGAGTAACATGTTTTAAACTGTAGGGAAGAAAAGCATTGCCGTGGATAGTTCTGGCTGTGGAAATAAAAGAAAACGTGGTTAGTTAAATATTATTGGCTTTGATTAACATGTGTTAATTGGGCTGACCTTGAAAATTCCCTAACATGTGTTAATTGGCAGGAAAAAAAAAACAGCGCGGATGATAATTCTGGCAATGGAATGCGAAGAAACCGTGGTTAGTTAATTTTTAAGCCCTTCGAATTGTTTGATGTTAAAAATGAAAAATTGTTACATGTTTTATCGTATAACTGAAATGTTACCGTTTGTGTTAGAAAGATTTGTCATAAATGGTTGTAAAGTAGACTAATTTTTTGGGTTGTTGTGGTTTCGTATAAAATGTTATTTCAGTAAGTAGGGTAGATGTGACGGCTACATCGAAGGGTGGAACGTTAAGGACAAAAAAGAAGAAGGATTTGGAGGACAATGTGAAAGGTGAAGCAAGGAAGCCAAAGGTAGTTGGTAACAAACAGGAAAAGGTTCCGAAAGCCCGTAAGCGAGCAAAGAAGGATGAATTTCCGGGAATAAGGACAAGAATCCGCACCACTGCAGTTTTATAAGTGTGTACGGGCATTGACAGAATAACAACGTGAGGCAGTCAGGGAAATGGGCTTTGGTCGTTTGCTTACTTTCAGCGTTGATGGGTTACCGGCTAAGTTAGGTTATTTTGTTGTGGACAATTTTAATCCCGATAAGATGGTGATATGTACGCCTGCTGGTGATATCAAGGTGAACAGGAAAGTGATACATAAGTTATTAGGGATTCCGACTGGTGGACAAAAGATTAGTTCGATTGATAAGCTGCCGATGGTGATTGATGCCATTGCACCCGGGTGTAATGGTGCCTCCAACAAAGATGGTGAAAATGATAGATGAGTCCGATGGCGAAGACAGTTTTGATTTCTGTATGGATTTTGTAATGTGTTTTGTGGCAGTGCTGGTTGAATGTCATAAACAAAGTTGTTTACGGGAAGAAATCTTAGAGTATCTGGATGACGAAATGGACTTTGCAACAGTAGACTGGTGTGACCTGGTGGTAGATAAGTTGAAGACTTGCAAAGATACCTGGGATCGGCTTGACCCACAAAGTTTCTTCGTTGGTCCTCTCACGATTCTGATGGTAAGTGAAATTTATTTATTTGGGATAATTAACATGTGTTAATATACTGGCTTGTTTTCGGGCTGAACCGATCGTTGTTTGTTGTAGTTGTTGTACGTTGATAGCATTGAGTGCACAGGGATGGAGGTAGACAAGGCGGTGTGTCCTTTAGCTTTTTGGAACTTGAAAAGATTGCGAGAGGGAGAAAGGCTTGAAATACTTGCTGGTGGGTTTGGTCTGGGACGGTTTAAAGGATTAACACTTCCAAGAAACTATAACGTGGAACACTGGGCAAGTAAGGAGGTATAGTTATATGCACTAACATGTGTTTTTTTTTTACAATTAGTATATAATCTTGGTATCAAAATGTTGAAAAGGTTTTTTCAACAGGAGAGGTTGACGATGGTACGACAGTTAATTAATGTGACAAAAAAGAACAAAATCAAAATAGAGGGTATGTTAGAATCTCTGTGGGTGGAGAGCCCTGACGACGAGGAAGTACAAACGTTGAAGGCAATGTATGAAAGTATGTTTGAACAGAAAGGGTATGAAAGTAAGATCACGATAAAGCGGTAGATTTAGCGTCGCACAGGATCAATGGGGTGTTGGAAGATTTGAAAAATGATGAAAGAATTCACATTAACGAGGGAGAGAACGCTGGTTAGTAACTGTTATTCTTTGTGTTATTTAGTTTATTAATGTGGAATGCATTTACCGATGTGCAACGATTTCGTAGGGAATGGCGTGGATGACGATTTTTTGGATGGGTCGCCAATAGCTAGCTTGTACAGGAAGTCACTTAATCGGCAAAACAAAAAAATCAGTAAAAGTAGATTGAAAGAAGTAGGATCTTCAGCCATAGACTTTGATGCCCCGGAAGGTGCGGTGATAATGTTTCTGAAATGTACACTCAACCACATGTTAATGTGATACCTGTTGTGTTGGTTATCATTCTTAAATGATCACTGTAACACATTTTACTGTGTTGCAAACTGTATTGATTGACATATGTTGTGGTTGCAGCTGATGTTGCGGGCCAATCAAGCGTAGACGATGTTGGAAAAAAGTATGCTGAAAAGATGTAAGATGGTGGAAAGTCGGTACAGGTGAGGAGATCTGCTCGACTGGGGAAGTTAAAGCATGTTAGTGAGATAGAAGAAGGCTATGTGACCCCAAAAAGATGTAAGACAAATATAAAGTTTGGTGGACCAGACATGGATGGTGGTAAAGAAACAGGTAAATTGTTACATGTATTACCATTTTAAGAGTACGTTTATTGCGCGAAAAAAGTTTATGTCCCTGTAATATAGGTATTGGACTGAAATGTGTAGTGTAACACATGTTAATGTGATAACGATCGTATAGTTTAACATTTATTGTGGTTGCAGCTGATGTTGCGGGGGAATCAAGCGTACCTGATGATGGGACTGAGTGTACCGGAGCGCTGGAAGATGGTGGTATGTCGTTGCGGGTAAGGAGATCTCCTCGACTGAAGAAGTTAAAGGATGCTCCTGAAATAGAAGTAGGTTGTGTGACCCCAAATAGCCGGAAGACAAATATAAAGCTTGATGGGCCAAAAACGGATGATGGCAACGAAACAGGTAAACTGTAACATGTGCTACCAGTTTCATTGTACATTTACATTTAAATGTACACATTGATGGTGACGCGTAGTTTGTTGCTCGATAAAATTTATGACCCTCTAATATGCGTACGTGTCTGAAACCCATTTATTATTAATGTGATGTTATAGGGTTCAACAAGCCTGAGAAGCAACGGGAAAAGAGAAAACTGGGGTGTAGTGAAGTTGGGGAAGAAACAAATGAAGGCGTCCAAGGTGATAAGATTGTTCATGATGCTGGTAATTCAAGTGGAGGTGACCGTAGTATGGGTGGGGCCGAAGATAATAAAGGACCAGGAAGCGGGGATAAAAGTGATGTTGAAGAAGTCCATAAGCCGTTGGGTTTAATGCGTGCGATACTGCGTATTAAAGCAGCAGCAGTGCAGGGTTGACGTGGTAGTGCCCGTACCATTTCAGATAGTCTATTTTTAAAAGTGTGCTTTATTACTTTATTCCGTTTTAACATGTGTCATATTGCTTTGACAGATGACGGTGGGTCAGACATGCAGTTTGTTAGTAAAGATGAATATAGAGTGGATGCAGACAATAAAGTGGCTACGAATGACGATGATCAGCAGAACACCGATTTAGAAGCGAATGATGCCAAAAAAGATGAGATTTACGAAGCACGGTTTATCTGTGATCAAGAGGTAGCGAAAATGGGCGAGATGGAGGTTAAGGTTAGTGAACAGGTTGAAGGGAATGACAATGAAGGTAATCTTCAGAAACCGTTTTATTTGTCTAGCCATGTTTAGCATTGTCTAATTTATTCGAGAATGTTTATGCAACTTCAGATAGTAAGATTGAGAATGAAGTTGGGGATGCAACTAATGCAAGTAAAGAAGAAAGTGGTGGCGTCGTGTTTGCATCTGTGGAAGGTGATGTTATTGATAAGGACGAACATGTGGTTTTGGATGGCAAAGGCAAGGGGGCTGTTGAGAAGTGTGACCGTGATTGTAACGGTAATTATTTATGCAGCTTCTGATACTAACATGTGCATGAGATGTGATAAGAATGTTTTATGCAGCTGAAAAAAGTAAGATTGAGCATGATGGGCTGCATTCAACTATCATAAATAAGGAAGAGTGTGTTGGCGTGGTGGTTGACTCTGTGGTAGGAGATGCTTTCGATAAAGCTGAGGACGTCGATGGTAAAGGGAAAGCGGCTGAAGAGGAGTGGTAGCCGGATAATAACGGTAAAGATTTTCATGCTATAACATGTGTTAAACTGCTTCCCTAACTGTATCATTTAGTGAGTTAACATGTGTTAATCATATGAACAGTGGGCGAAGGCGATACGTTTATTGACGAACGTAGTTTCGATGGCCCTAATTGGAGTCTTGGAATGACACAAATTGGGGGTGAATTGGACGAGTCACAGAAAACTGGTACGTAAGAGCATTAAAATAAATAGGATTGCTGGGTTAGTAGGAGTCATTTAAAATATACTTATTTGCATCGAACGTGCAGGTTGCACAAGTGGGAAGCTGGATGAGATGATTGGGACAGAAACAGTGCTGGAGCGTTCCGGTGAGCTGAACTATATTCAGTTACTGTGAAAGTGTTATATTCGTTACCGAGTAACGTGAGTTATTTATTTTATACGTGTTTAGGCGATATGGAGGCTGCCACAAACTTGAGTATGGTTATAATGGTAGAACCAGTTAGCTCATATGACCCCGCAATTGCAATCCACAAGGGGCAAACTGGGCTGGAATTATATGGTGGTGATGTGAATGAGGTGGAGGACAATATGTCGCTTGCACACCGTGTACGTATGTTAGCTGAGTTGGGGGGGCCAAAAAAGGAAGCTCCCTTTTAGAGAGAAAGTGGCAGCGGAACCAAATAGATCACCTTACTATATAAGGTCTGTTGACATGGGTCAGCCAATAACTAAGAAGGAGGCAAATCTGTGGGATTGCATATACGCTGATGAAAGCCCAATGCACTGGCTAAATGGGCATTCTCGTAGGAAGCGGGCAATGGAGGCAAACATGTAAGTAGAACTGCAACGTGGTTTATTGTTGTATGATAGGAGTGTAAACCATGAACCAAATGGATCTAGTTAATTGGTTATTTTTTGATTTTTGCCGCAGGAGGGAACAGGGTACGTCGTCAGTTGTTGATGTAGATAGCCCGATACACATGGTTGTGTAAGTAGGGGGCACCGTTAAAAAATTAGTTAAATAACAGTAACATGTGTTAAAATATGCAATTTAACTTATAATCTGTACATATGAAACCAAGGAGTTGCTGTTTAGAAGCCCTGCCCATGTAGAAGCGTCTCGGGCTATGTTCAAGAGTTTAAACGTTGGCAATGAGGTGTCGGATGGTATTATCGACTGTTGGGCGGAGGTGCTAAACTTCCAAGAGAAACTGAAATCACGGGAGGCTTACAGTAGGCAATTCTTTGGTACTAAAGTTGTGGTGAGTGTTTTGTATATAGAAATTACGGTGTGGCGAGTTTTTGTCCTTATTAATTTCTCTGTTGTGCTCAAAGTTTCCGTGGATGCTAACAACTGAGGAAGGTGGAGTCGAGGCGCGGATGCACAAGTTTCGGCTTGGAATAAAAGGTGCGGTTAACAGCGCTGAAAAAGTTCCTGACTTTAGAAATCACGACATTGTTTTCTTCCCGATATTGGAGCACAAACATTTTTACTTGCTAGTGTTTGAGTTACGCAACCCCGGAATTTATGTTGTTGATAATGACAAAGCCCGCCAAGGTCAGGTGATAGAAGATAGTGTCTACTACCTCCACAAGGACACACCGTATAAGATTGTAAGTTATTAAAATGACCATTGTTGAACAATAAGTGTGATAATATTGAAGATCTGTTTTTTATTGAGCATGGCTTGTATATGTATATGCAGAAAGATATGTTTGTGCAATACCTTCGGGAGGTTGGGAATCCGCGAGCCGATGACATAGACTACTGCAACATCCAGCGTATGCCGGTTACTTGGGCGACCATAGCAAACACAACTAATTGTGGGGTCTTCTTGATGCGACACATGGAGTGCTACATGGGGAAAAACAAAAGTTTTAACTGTGGGTTCAGTATGAGTGGGGCGAGGAAGATGGCGGAGGTGCGAAAGTTGAGAAAGAGGTATGCTGCGCACATCTTATGTTCGGAGGTGAATGTGCTGCTGCCTAAAATCAAGCAGGATTGCCGAATAGAGTAACACGTGTTAGGGGGTGAATGGTATTTACTGTAGGACCAGTGGGCGTTAACTGTGCCAGCTTTGTTTTGGATGTGTAATGTACTTTGATTTGGGGATGTTGCTTTAAACTTATTACGGGGTAGGTGTTTTTTGGGTATGGCATGTACCAGGTCTTTTGGGGATAGACTATCTATATGAAATCTGATGTTTATTAACTTGGTAATTGTATACTCTAAAGAATATTGATGTATTGTTGGATGTGTTAGAATGTTATTAATGTAGTTGATGGATGTAGTTGATAGTGTTTTAAATGAGGTTGTTTTAAATTATATATTGGTACGTGTAACATTTAAGAAAATGAGAAAATGCTGCTTCCTGTTTCCAAGGGGGGCACTGTTTCTAAAAATGTAGTAGGATTATTGGAAATTGGGGAAAGTAGGTGGCAGAAGTCTACAAACATAGGGGTTGGTGGCTATAAAACAACTTTATTGGAAAAGGAACCATTGCTTTTTTGCTCCTTATGGTCACATCAAAGTCAAGTCATAACACCTATATTAAATGTATCCATGAAAAACCTCTATAAGTAGTGTAATGAAGAACCAAAGTCATATTCCGTAATACTTCACTAGTTCAGTAAACCATAAACTTTTAGTGGTTCAAAAGTGTGCTAATGTGATGGACCCTTATAAACGTAAGGTCACGACTACACCACCAGGCATGGAGAAGCGGAAGCAAAAGGGGAAGGAAGCATGTGAGGGTCGGTACGGGGTGTGCTACGAAAGAAAAGTGTTTCACAAGAAGCCAGAAGACGTGAAAACTGGAGGAGCTTCTGGTGACGATGCTTCAGATAGTGGAACCAAAAATGTAGCTGATGTAGCTAGTGTTTCGCAAGAAACGTCACGCCGTAGGGAACACGTTTTACCAGAAGCTGAAAAGTTGAGGGGGCTACCAGATGAGTTGGTTAGGTTGCTGACGGATCCAGACCATGAATTATGTGGTTGCCCGTTGTGTCCATACTCACCCGAAACAATCCAGTCCTGGTGTTACCATGACCCATGGGAGAGTGAGCGCAGCCCCTCTCCTCTGTACTTTCATGATGAGGATGTTGCCACACCATGATGAAAAGCTTCATAGAGATGGAGGATAACAAGTGGTAGTTAGGATGTTGTAAGTGGTTAAAGATGTGTTAACCTGATGACCCTATGTTTGTCGACGACATACTAACGTCGTTTTGTTGGTATTTTATTATGATTTTTTTTTTTGGAATGGGTTGATGTTACGGCTCGGTAGTCGATCCATTGTTTTAGACGCGGGTGTAACCTAGTAGTAGAATGTGTGGTTAAGCTGGCTATATGTGAAGTTTAATTCTATAACCTGATGTGTCTTAATATATAAGCTATTGCTGTGGTTAACACAGTTTGTTTTGATCCTTTCCAGTTAAAAAAACCCCATTTATGGGGGCTAACATGTGTTAAGCATCTGTTTTTATGCTATGGTAAAAAAATATAAACCAAAAACACAATTATCAATGCATATAATAATAAGATAAGCCCATTAATAGCAAACAGAGGTCCACAAAAAAGTAGGGCTACAAACACAAAAGTGCCCAAGGCCATAGAGTTTCTTACAAGACTATTTATGATAAATGGGATCAAAATAGTTCCACCTTCTTACACACGTAACAGAAAAGAGCATGAGGATGTTAAAAGACTGTTACATGTGTGTAAGAAGGCCAAAATGAAGAGAGTCTCCCATTACATAGTACTAGAAAACGAAAAGAAAGATTTTAATCAGAGGGTGAGGCACCAGGGGCGGTCTGCCTTTGTTGTTCAGCAGCTGCCTTTGCTGCTTTCATTGCGGCCACCTTAACGCAGTTGCGTGAGTCGTGGTCGTCGACATACAGACCACAACGCTTGCATAAACGAAGCTGCTTTGGACGTTTTGGTGGTTTTGCCTTTGCCTTCTCACCGGGCCCGGAAATGCGAGTATGAGTACCACATCCTTTATTGCGTACAACTTCTGGATTAGCAACTTCGACTGGAATGTTGATTGGTTGCCCAACTATTTCTTCCATTTCACACTCGTTTGTTTCATTTTGAATTGTACCCAATGGTTGCTTGGAAAGCACATTGATCTTGAAATCCCGGAGTTAGTCAACCAATTTTGACAACGAATCCTCATCGGTTCTGGCCACATCAACGCATTCAGTAACGAGGTCGAGGATTTTATTCCGCATAACGGACGGTGCGTGTGGGTTGACTCCGTATCGGCTGGAAAGTGAAAAAACCTGTTTGGGGAGGGCATCTCGGCGCCACCTATCGTTTATGTATTGGGGTGGTATCTTTGCAACATTTTTCAATCGATAGACGCAAAAGATATGGCGACACAAATATCCGATACGTGTGAAATTCCTGCATGAGCAATTGGCGAAGTGGTCTACAGTGTTATACGTAACCTGTTAGGAACATAGACAACAAAAAAAAAGAGGCCTTTAGATCTAACGTATGTTAGAGGATGGGTAATAATGAAATTGCCTAACCTGTGTTACCTGATACACGTTTGTGATGTTGTTCCTTTTATCCAAATGAGTGACGTCTATCAAAAGAGTGGAATTGCTGGACTCGGTTTGGTTTGTGATGTAGCATAAAAACTTCCCTTTAATTATCTCCTTTTGAACTTGCGCGAAAACAGCGTTTGTGTAAATGGCGAACGCGTGCTGTTCTATCGCTAAATCAGTATTGCCCGTGAACACCGTGGATGAGGTTTTGTACTCCGATACACGTTGCCGATATCGTTGGCTGTCTACCTTATTTTCAAAGCACATCATAAATTGTACAAGGGTGTTTGCGCTTGTTGAGTTGACCTTGAAGGCAGCGTTAGAGCTTTCGCGGCGTGAAGTGGTCTTCATTAAGCAACACATGGGCAGTTCCCTGAAGTAGGCTGGTACCCAAAGATGCTTGATGTTGTACATGTCGTTCAACCAGGTGTGGGATTGAAGTCCAAATGTTTGTAGGAGGTCATTCCAGCAGGACTCAAACGTTTCAGGTTTGATATAAACATTCCAAACCAACCGGTGAATGCAGGACCGAAGATCAGTGTTATCAAGAACATCCGCAGAGATCTGAAAAATTTAAGAGTTACTAACACGTGTTAGATTAAAACAGCTTGAAAAGACATATGAAATTTTGTTATGTTGAATAACACATGTTAAAGGCTAACAAATTAACCTAACCTTGGAGGGTAGTTTTTTCATTATATGCCACATGCATAGACGGTGGCGTGATTCGGTAAAGACCATAGGAACAGCTTGAAGCATGGATGGGTCTTGATCACTCAGTACGAGAGTTGGTTGAGTACCGTGTGCCTTCAAGAAAGCCTTAAGCAACCACACATAAGATTCAATGGACTCGGTTGATATCAAACCCGCTCCAAATGTAACACATTGGAAATGATGATCCACACCCGTGAATGGCACAAAAACCATCTTGTATCTATTAATAAAAAATTGATTTGAGGTTAACAAAATGTAAAACTTTTTGGGTTAGGTTTGTATACTTGGGGATCAGGCCTAACACATGTTAAGGGGGGGACTAACCTGTTAGTGCTATAAGTCGCGTCAAAGGCGAGGACATCGCCAAAAGCTTTGTAGTTTAGCTTTGAAATCTCATCAGCCCAGAATACAGAAGACAACTTTCCATTTGATACAGTGTAATCAAAATAGAAGTTGGGTAGGTTGTCAAAGCGCTCACGCAGGCGTTCGAGGAAAACTTGTGCGTCGCGTTCACCAATAAAAATTCGCAACTGGTGGCTAAAGTTTTTAAAATCCACCGGAGTCCCATTGACATTGTGATGCCCCCCTTTTAAAGCTACAAGACATCTATAAGCTCTCATGGGTCCGATACGGTTTAGACTCATATTGTGAATGAATTGTTTGGTAGAGAATGACAGCTTCCGTGATATCTTGCTAAGATCACGGTTGTAACTCTCAACAAGTTCATGATTATGAATATCATTGAAACTCAGAACTGTGTATGAATCATTCGAGATTGAGACTAGAATGCTTGCCTTACAGTCACACCATGTGAAGTTGGTCCTCCGAGGCTTTAGAGAAGATTCATCTAGGGTGTCAAAAGTCCTCTTGGGTTGTGGTTTTCCATATTTTGAGCATCGAAGATACTTGTGTGTGGGAATTCCATTCCAGACTTTAGTTTGCCCTTTTTTAACAGAAAAACCTGCTTCAAACGCATAAAGTTCATACATGGAAAGAACAACCTCAAAAGTTGGATAAGATTTCCCACACACTGGTATGAACTTATCAGCGACGTTAGGAATCTAGTAACGAGTTCCCTGAGGGGTATCAAAAACGAAGTATGGATGCGATGGCCCTGCATCAGAAAACGAAAAAGGTTAGGAATCTGGTATATGGCATGACAAAAGGTTAGAAATCTGTGATATGAAAATAAAGTGGGCTCCCATGTAATATAAACAACCGTCTAAAGGGCCACGTGATGATTCAGCAAACACAGAAGGGCCATGAGATGATCCAGAACCAGCACCCGGCATGAACTGCAAGCCAGAATCTTGGGATGCTACATGTGAACATTATGGAATATGTTTGAACTATGCCATATCTGGGGAAGAAAAGTCAAAACCAGTGTATAGAAAAACAAACCTTGTTCATTATCCATAACCTCGTCATCATGAAAAGCGCTGTTCATGAACTTGTTGGAGATCAGAACATCCGGTGATCTAACAGGGACTTCAGATGATCGAGAACCATCAACAGGCATATAAGTGTATACAGAAGCTTCGGATGGAACAGGTGAATATTGCCATGCAGTATAGTTGGATTATTCGATTAAAAAGTTGTAAAAGACAAAAAAAACATATATTCGAGAAGAGTTAAGTTACATAAATAGACAAACCTTGAGCATTTAATTCCTCATCATTATGGAAGTCGCTGCTAAAGAACCTGTTGGGGAAACTATGGACCGGCGACATTACCTCAGAGGTTGGTGGATTTGTCTCCATGGATATTAATGGAGAAATGATAATTTGGAGTATAATATGAAATGGGGTTTTTCTGTTGAATGTTGAAGAAGATATAAAGGAAATATTGTAAAAGAAATATGGGGGTGGGTGAATGGTACATACGATTTGATGGGCAATAAATGAACATGTCAATTCATATTGGGAAAATATCTTGGTGGTTAACATAAATTACTAATATAACCTTGTTGTAAAAAGTAAGAGTAAGGGAATATGGGCAACGTGGCTAAATGTAAGCCACAAGTAGAGTTTGCTAAGTTTTCTAAAAAAATGGGTTTTCTTGTAGAGCATTATCCTTTATATATATATATATATATATATATATATATATATATATATATATATATATATATATATATATATATATATATATATATATATATATATATATATATATATATATATATATATATATATATATATATATATATATATATATATATATATATATATAGGTCAATCCTCCATTTCCCTAGGTCCATCCCCTTCCGGCCCATCCTCACACCCATCCTACGTGGCAGAGCATCCTTTGAAGACTACCCTCCTCCACACCAAGTAGCCTTATCAACATTACACAATTAATTTCACGAGTTCTTTCTTTCATGTAACTTAAAGCAAGTAATAGACATTCATTACAATATAAAACGAGGAATTTTACCCTGCGTATTGCAAAACAATAAAGGTGACCGACACTTGATGTAATCATCAAAGAAGGAAATAGAAACTTTATTGAAGTTTGAGAGCTGCATGATAATTTTAATAAAGTTCAGGGCATGTAAACAAAAGTGTAAACTATTTAATAATGTTCAGGGCGTGTAAACGAAAGTGTAAACTAAAAGAAAAAAAACTATAAAAAAATAATACATGTTATCACATGGGAACGTGTGATTGGTGTAGTAGTGTTTTGTGAATACACATTTGCACGGGTTTGGTTTTGGTTTATTTTATTTCAAACAATAAAAAGAATATCTTTAAAAACCTTATTTATTACACGAATTTAGTTTTCCTTTATTTTATTTATGATTCATTGTTTTATTAAAATATATAATACACGCGATAAACCAAATATATGAATCATTGTTTTATTTATGATTCATTATCTTATATATGTTTACACATGAAATTGCATGTTTACTTTGTTAAATAAAATAGAGTAAATTGCTTTTTGAGTCCCTGTGTTTTAGTGGTTTTAACCACTTGAGTCCAAAATCAAAAAGTTTAACGCCATGAGTCCCTAGCCATTTATTTTATGACGTTTTGAGTCCAATTTTATTCATTTTATAACGATTTGAGTCCAAAAAATTGGACTCAAAAGGTTAAAATTTGGACTCAAAAGGACTCAAATGGTTAATGAAAATGCTTATAGAGACTCAGGTCGTTAAACTTTTTGCTTTTGGACTCAACTAGTTAAAACCACTAAAACGCAGGGACTCAAAAAGTAATTTACCCAATAAAATATATCAAATAATAAAGCAAAAAAAATTATGTAAATTTAGATATATTCATCAACTTTTTGTTGACCTAAAAACCCTTTTAACGCATGATACAGGTACACAAGTATGAGTGTATTGAAGGTTGAAGACATGCAGGACATGCTATACATTAATAAATTGAATTTAATTTTGTGTTTGATTAATTTGAATATTGTATGATTTATTTGAGATTTCTATGAAAGTGTGACAAATTAATTTGATCATGTTTTAAATATTAAATTTGTTATGAGCTATGGACAATCCTCGTGACCCCTACCAATCCGCTGCGTGTCGGGGTGTGATAGTAAAAACGTGTACACGCGTTTAGACTAAAACTTAAAACATAGAAAAGAGTAAATAAGTCGACTTAGGACCCGCACATTGGGATCTGTCATTAAACCGAAACAAATACTTTAAACCACACACGCACGTTGCAGCTTATATCGAGTCTTACCGAAGAAAAGGAAAATTACACAAAGGCATGACCACAAAGCCCAATGTACAACAACATAAAGGATAAACTTGTATGTAAAACATTAAATAGTAATATCATCGAAAAACTTAACGTCTATATAAGAAAAACAAGAATATAAGAGTAAAACTAAAACTTAAAACTCAATGGATAAAAACATTTTTTATATATAATATAGTGGTACAAAATTAAAGCTTTAAAAAGAGAAAAAGAAAAAGAAAAGAGAACTAACTTAAGTCACTAAAAAAATAAAAATATAAAAAAAAAAACCCTTGAGTCACCAAATGTGACTTAAAATCTACAAAATTGAATAGTAAATATAAGACAATTATAGCTTTAAAAAGAGGAAAAGAAAAAGAAAAGGGAACTAACTTAAGTCACTAAAAAATAAAAATATAAAAAAAAAAACCCTTGAGTCACCAAATGTGACTTAAAATCTAAAAAATTGAATAGTAAATATAAGACACAATCTAAATTTACCATTTAATATGTAGGAAATTATATAACGATTTATATGATAAGTTTTATAAAAAGTAGCATACATTTTTTACAAATATAACTTGTATTAGTTAAGCAAAACAACCAATGAAATGTTAATTGCTTTGTAAAACAATTGTCTCACACATAAACAACCAAACATTCTGTACAAACAAGCAATTAAACACATATTACAAATGCAAACAATAAAAATTGTATACAACTAGTAGTTATGACTCGTGCGTTGCGCCAAGACCGTTATACCGAACCAAAAACTAGACGTAAAAATGTTGAACCGCAAAATTTATACGAAAACATAAAGCTAAAAAAATTTCCACACATTATAGCAAAGACGTTGACAATACTTGAAATTTTATTAAAAAGTGTAGCGTGATGCGGCAGTACCGTTAAATTAAACAAAAAATTGATGTAAAACGTTGAACAATGCACACGCGCTATGGCGTGTTAACTCGCAAGTCAGTCGGATTTGAATTTATAAAATACTACTACTAATAATAATAGTTAAATAAATATATAAAGTATAGAGTTTATTAAAACTAAAAGTAAACTATAAGGGTCATATGATACTTATACTAATATTCTAAGGAAAGATTTTTAATTCTAGAAATAGTCTAAGGGAAGAAAACATAAATGTTTATATGCAATAGATGCTTGCACACATAGTTTTAACACAACGCCGTCTTCGAAAATCACAAAAAATAAATAAATAAATTGGCCCTGTGCAAGATAAATAATTTAGGCCCTATTTAAAAATCTCCATTTAATGGATGTAATTTAAATAGTTATTTTTGTTAAGTTTAGGAAGTAAGGATTAGGTTCAAGAGTGAACACTAGTGTAGTTTGCGAACTGAGTGAACCAATCCTGGCCATACACATGTGTAGATCAATGGCTAGGATTTGATATTGAAATACACTAGTGTATTTTACGATTTGATGATGAGATTCTAGCCATACGCGTGTGTAGATCAATGGCCAGGATTTGTTCACTCAGTTCGCAAATACACTAGTGTTCACTCTAGAACCCCACCCTAGGAAGTAATTTATTAACTAAAGAGAAAAATGCCAATGAGATAGTGGTGGAGTGGTTAGGGAAAGACTTAGCGTTCCTTGTGACCCAGGTTCGACTCCCACTCTCCCAATTATTTTCTGCGGCATTCAGGTGAAGGACGAATAGGGTGGCGTCGGTTCGTCTTGGATGAGAGACGAGGTTTTATCGATTATTCCACTGTTGTGCCTTCGGACGGGTGGAGGTCGGGTTTCTGCGCATCTGAGAGAGCCAAGGGGCTGATGGCGGTCGAGTAGTCGACCTGGCCACAGCGCCCGGTGTCGTTGGCACGTCATTCATTGGCGTTCAAAAAAAAAACTAAAGGGAAAAATACAGTTGACAAAATTAAGATTAAATGCTGCTAACAAAAGAAACCCAAAAAAAAGCTAAAATAAAGAACTTGGATACGCCAGGATTAGAACCCGCGTCTCCTTGTTGTTTAAGCAAGACAGTAACCAATAGTATAAGGCCTCATTTATGTTATCTCTCGTTTCAGTGCATATATAGTCTATCTTATACGACGTAACTTCTATACAAAATTAAAAAGATTTTGGCCTTCCAAAGGGTTTGGGCCTTGTGTCGTCGCCCACCCCGCACCCTCTATGGGCCGACCCTACTTTAAGACTTGTATGTATAAATAAAAAATAAATAAATAAAATAGTGGAAGCCAAATGGCATCCACCCATTGGCCTATAAAATTCACCAACCAATCAAAACACTAAAAATTGAATATTAAAACCTCCTCACATACATTTGATAAATTATAGAGAGAAAATATGAGTTTGTACATATCAAAATGAGGAGTTACATGTCTCATATAGGTCTATACTAGATATATAGCTTCTCATTTTAGGTCTCATGCAAGACTATGTTAGACACAAAACAAGAAGCTATACGTCCGTTATATATAGCGCTATACGTGCCGTATAGCTTGCCTCTCGTATAACTTTATAGGTGTAATATAAGACACAAATAGACTGAGGTGATTGGTCGCAACTTTGTGTGTCGAATAAAAAGCTATACACAATGTATACGTTACCTAAAGGAAAGGATAGTCAAAATAAAAACGGGGCCTACAATGAATGATACAACATGATGAAGCATGCCCAACCACCTCATCTTCAATTTTTACCTCACAAAACAAAACTTGTAGTAAAATCACAATTTTGATCGTGAATATGTACAGTATCCACTCCAATTTCTGCCATCACGTAGTAGTGGTCACTGTAGGTGTGTGTGTGTTGGTGTACGATTGGACCTTCTCCATCTCAATCCATCCACAATAAATGCCAATCTCACACCTGTTTTCTCTTCCACCGACGCTAATCTCTCTCGATTCTCGCTGTGTTCATCTTACGACCTTCTAGAATCTCCGATTGCCGTATTTACGATGTCTTCCGGTAGGTATATGGCCTACTCGCCGTCTCCGTCAGCGCCTCACTCTCCTCATATCACCGGTTTTCGTTCTGTAGCTATCGCCGAACAGGAGAAGTATGACGACGGTTTTTTCAACTTTTTTCGTTTTTACGTTCTTTCGATTACTCTAGGTTTTACTCGATCTCGATTTTGTAGGTTTATGTTTCGCTGATTGTTGTGTTTTGTTGAGATTTGTGTTCGTTATCGTGATCCGAGTGTTAGGTTGATTAGATGTGGTTTATGGTTTCGATTTGTAGGAGAAATTGCCGAAACTGATGTAGATTTTGTTGTAAATGTTACACGAACGGTGTTATGTCTAGAAGAGTGGTTATAGTGTTTGATTGTATGGCAGATGTTGTTGGAATATGTTCAGTAGCTCATGTTTAATTGAGATTTGTCTTCGTTAGCCTAATTCGAGTGTTAGGCCGGTTAGATGCGTTTTACGGTTTCGAATTGTAGGAGAAATTGTGAAACTGATGTGGATTTTGTTGTAGATGTTACAAGAACGGTGTTATGTTTTGAAGAGTGGTTATAGATTTATAGTGTTTGATTGTGTTTTGAAATATGTTTAATATCTAATGTTTAATTGAAATTTGTGTTTGTTATCTAATTCGACTGCGATCAGATGCGTTTTACTCATCTCGATTTGTTGGAGAAATTGCAAAACTGATGCAGAATTTGTTGTAAATGTTGCATGAACAGCATTATATCTAAAAGAGTGGTTATAGTATTCGATCAAATGCCAATGTTTAGCATCTCATGTTCAATCGAGATTTGTATTTGTCATCATAATTGGACCGTAAGGTTGATCAGATGCGTGTTGGCTTCCAGGAAAATTTGAAAACTGATGCTTAATTTGTCGTCAATGTTACGCAAATGGTGTTATATCTAGACGAGTGGTTACAGTTTTGGGTTATATGCTAGTTGTCGTTGATATATGTTCAGTATCTCATGTTTAATGGCAAGAAAGGGGTTTGGTTGATGTGAAGTTTATTATTATTATTTTTTTTTGTTCATCTTTCATGTTTGATGGTGGTTTAATGGTACATATTGACAGGTATCTATCAGATTTACTGTCTGAACGCAACAAACTTAGTCCGTTTGTCCCTGTGCTTCAACAATGTTATCGATTGCTGAATCAGGGTGAGTTTTTCGAACTTGTTTTCTAAGAATTCGTAGCATCTTACTTGATCTCCTTTTTCGTATCATCGGAAACATAGCATAGAATAGCATGAAAGAATTTTTTTAGTAGGCACTTTTAGACTTTTAGCCTTTGGTTTTTAGGTTAGTAGAGTTGTAAATTTGAAGCTCAAATTAGGGTCGAGCTAGATACATGCTAACTATTGTTGTTCGAAAGAAGTTGGACTACAAAGTCTTGTCATCATGTGATCAAGGAGCAAGTTTTAACACATTGTCTGCTGCATCTTTGATTTAAGTCTGAATTATCTTAATTATGTCCGTTCCTACATAAACAGATAGGCGAAAATGATCAAGCATTTCTATACGTCTCTCTGTGTTATGTCCCGCGAACACATATATTAGTAAATTTAGCCCATTAACACTTCCAGTCTGGAGAGTTCACCATTGTGACAGGGTTCTCTTTGACATGCATAGAGGAATGATTAGTTTGGTTTGTTAACTTTATAAAGCCTAAATGTTTTTGTCGAGGTTAAATATCTTTTAAAAAATTTGTTGGTTTGATAGGGGCGACACAATTGGTATCAACTGACCTGTCAAACCACAAGTGTCAATTATTGTGGTGACTGCTAACTACTACTTGGTTAACTGCTAACTGGTGACATGTTGTTCTTGAAAATTGACCTTTTTCCTAACAGAAATATTGCGTGTAAGCACGCTGTTGGGGAATGCATCATTATTAGATCAAAGTGGGCTTGAACATGCTAGCCCCCTGGCTTCAGGAGGATTGTTTTCAAACGGAGGAGCTAACATGAACATGAACATGAACAGATGGACTTCACCAATACAATCAGAAGTACGGATACTAACCATTAACATAACCTTTTACTTACTCTAATTTCGTACTTACTGCTTTTTAGAAGCATTTCTGACAATAGTACTCTTACTTTTCATGCTAACTGCATTGACTTGTTTGACTTCTTGCTTCAAATCTTACTTATATCATGACAGGTAGTTCCGGCTAACACCATTGAGTTAGATAGTTAACCCATCTTTATGAACCATGATGCAGTTTACATGTTTGTTTGGTCCTTTCTTACTTATTACAGATGGCATTACATTCTTAGATTTCTTTATCAAATAGCCACTGGGGATGCTTTTAACGGTCAAAAAAAGTCAACATGCTGTTATATGAACCTTGCTGAACATTGGTTTGCAGCCATACGTTAACTACTTATTATCCAACGTTCTGCTTGATAAGAATTGGTGTGCCTGTCCACTACAGTAGCCAAACGGAACCAGAAAAATACACGTTTTATGTCTTATTTTTTTCATTTTTAAGAGAATTTCGAATTGTTTTGTGCAGATGCCATCTTTATTGCAGTCATCACCTGCGCATAGCTGGCTTGGTTCGCAAGGCAGTTCATCTGGTCTTATTGTAAAGAAAACAATCAGAGTTGATATTCCTGTGGCCACTTACCCTAATGTAAGTTCAGTTGTGCTCTCTACATTTATCTTGAATTCTTGACTTCTTGTTGATTCTTTCCTCGATTGATGTTACTGCTCATTTTTTTCAGTTTAACTTTGTTGGACGTCTCCTTGGGCCCCGTGGGAACTCTCTTAAACGAGTCGAAGCAAGTACTGACTGTCGTGTTCTTATTAGAGGACGTGGGAGCATCAAAGATCCAGCAAAGGTGATAAATTTAGATTTTAGGGATAGCTATTCGATCCGTTTACAAATGGATTAATTTGAGTTATGTCTCATTTCAAATGGGTCAAATGAAACGAATTACACAAAAAAAAAGTTAATGCGTAAAATCTTGTAAATCATTTGATTCAAGAAACTTAGATTATTATTTTTGTAATAACTAGTATCGATACAGTACCGACACTCAGTATAGCAACAGGAAGGAAAAACTCCAAAAGTTCAATATCGAAAATCGGTATAATTAGCGAACGCAGGGTATTTAAAGTATACAGGTGCGCTTGAAAGTTGAGAAAAACACCCAAAAAGACAAAAACCACATAGAGCGGCTCATTATAGCGTAGATAGGGTGGCTTATTATAGCAAAAGGAGATAGTGCACTTTAGCACCGCCTCACGATTTACAAGCATGAATTTGTTATATATAATATTTGATGCACCAATCATTTATAAATAAGGTTGGAATTTTTGGAGGAAAAGGTGTTTCGAATCGACCCGGCTTGTTTCGTATTGTACCTAAAATACCCGTTTAGTCATCGTCAAGATATGGGCTTTCTTATTCTTATTAAATGTTTGTCTAATGTAGGAAGAGATGATGAGAGGAAAACCAGGGTTTGAACACCTGAATGAACCTCTTCACATACTTGTGGAAGCAGAATTACCAATTGATATAATAGAAGCTCGTTTGATGCAAGCCCGTGAAATACTTGAAGATCTGCTTAGACCTGTGGTATCAGCTTTTTCTCATTGCTTGCCCTCTACTATAAAAGTTATGGTGTCATCATTTAAAGGCGGCAAGACACGAAAAAGAAAAAAGGTTTTGGGTCAACTAACACGACCCGTTCTATAAAAAAGATTAACCCAAACACAACACGTTTAATAAATGGGTTGAATTTGAACACGGCCCGTTTAATAGATGGGTTAACCTGTTAACCCTTTTAAGGGTTTTTAAAAAAGTTTGTGTAGATTTCAGGATGGGTTATTTTAGATTTTAAAGTTGTTACAATTTGAAGTTTGATTTTTTTCCTCTTTTAACTATTATCAATCGTATTCACAACTGAACATTAAATGGGTGAACCTGAATGCGGCTGGATTTTAAGTGGGTCCGACACAACGCAACACGATTAATTAAATATATGGGTCGGTTCGTGTCGAAGAGTTCAACCGGAAACCCATCGACCCGACACGATTGATACCCCTGCATGTTCATTTAAAGGCTAACAAGTCAAAATATGTTTTGTTTGCAGGACGAGACTCATGATTTCTATAAGAAGCAGCAGTTACGGGAGCTTGCAATGCTGAATGGAACCCTACGTGAGGATACGGGTCAAATGTCTGGCTCGGTTTCTCCTTTCAACAACAGCCTCGGGATGAAGAGAGCAAAGACCACAGGATGATGCATAGGGTTGGATTACTAGTGGGCTTTCAGAGCTTGCATATAACTGGTATATGCCTTGCCAAACAAACAAACAGCATCTATGGCTGCCTCCAACTGCCATCGGGGCACCAGATTATATTTGCATCTTGTTCTACTATATGAGGTATGAAGTTTGTCTCTCTTCTGTTTGGAGGGAACAGCTGGTTATTATTGTAGTTAACAAGACCATAAGTTGAGAGTAAAATTGTATTTACCGTGCGTTTGTGTGTGTGTGTTTGAGAGATTGTTTCTGAGAGTTTTGGTGTTGCATGTGAGAATTGTTATATATTGGTTTGTAGTTTTGTAATTTAGGCAAGATTTATGCCCTATTGCTTGGGTTTTTGGACATTCAGTATCGATGCCATGTCGGATCACAAATTAGGACTCGTGATATGTGATTTTTATGTGTTTGCTGTTTGGTTTATCCAGTTGACAAACTATGAGCCTTACCTCGTAGGCAGTTCAGCCAATCTGACGGTCTTTAGCTTGAATTTGGCAATTTACTAGTGTTTTAGATACATTAGAGGCGGCATTTTCTACTTGTTTATATATGAGTGGGTCAACTTAGGTTATATAAAGTAAATTACAAATATCGCCCTTTATGTTTACACTAGATTGCTAGTGTTTCTTTTGTCTTCAAAAAGTAAAAAAACGTGTTGATGTTTGCAAACCTTTGCATCTTATGTCCTTTAGCTCTAACTCAGTTAATTTTCATGGTTAAATTTGATCAAGTGAACCCCATACGAGGGTATTTTGGTCATTTTACCCTAAACACAAATAAATAATTAAAAAACCTATCTTTTTCCCTCAACTCTCTCTCTCTCCCTCTCTCTACAAACACACACTCTATACAATTTGAGCACCACCGCCCATAGAACCCCACCGCCATAGCACTGTTCACCACAGATCCACCGTTGGACACTGTAGCAGCATCTCGCCATAGAGTTCACCACCGCCATAGCTTCGTCGTCGTTCAACAGATAGCTCCGTTTGTTCCATAGAAGTCGATGTTCATTCCACAGAAGTCGTCGTCGTTCGTTCCAGGTAACCGAATCACCCGATCTTTGTTCTAGGGTTAGGGTTCTTATGAATTAGAGTGGTGGTTGTGGAATTTGGTGTGGGGGTGTCGGGTTTGTAGAGGTGTGGGTCGGATGTGGTGGGTGGTGGTTGGATTTGGAGTCGTGGTGCTAGGGCGATGGTTTATTGAAGTGGTGGTTTATGGCGCTGGTGGGCACAAAAGTCGTAGATTTGGTGCGGTGGTTGGGATTTGGCAGTTGTGGTGATTTATTGGCGGTTGCTGGTGAGAGTGGTGTTGAGGTGGGAGTGGTTGTGGTGGTGGACGGTGGTTGAGGTGAGAGTGGTGGTGGCAGATGATATATAAGATAGAGTTGGGTAAAAATACTAAATTACCCTTGTGTTACCTAATTTAACCAAAAAAAATAATTGAATTAGGGTTAATAGATGTAACGTGCAAGTGTTCACAAATATCAAGTACGTATTTTTTTTTACTTTTTAAAGACAAAAGACATACTTTGCAATCGAGTGTTAACATAAATGGCTTTTTTTGTAATTTATTAAAAATCAAATATGATAAATCTCTACAAAACTGTATTTTAACTAGGTTATATAAATATTTAAAAATCAAATATGATAAACTCTCCAGAAGTGTATTTTAACGACAGAACCTCTGTTTTATTTAAACTTTGTGTAATGATTGTAATAATAATGTTTTTAATAATAAACATATTAATTATTTATAAACATTAGGTAAACATATTAATTATTTATAAACCTTAGGTTATATGGTTTGGAATAAAATCTTTAGGGGCTTTATCACGCCACATCACCCTCATGTAGACGATAACATAGTGCTTTGTTGTTAACTTTTATTTAGTGGGTAAAGGTCTCTAAAGCCTCTCTCATTATTACTCAATTATATTTTTCTTTAATTCTTTAATTTAGATGTATTTTAAATTAATAAACAATATAAAAAGCATAAGTTTAAAAAAAACAATTAAGATAAAACATAAAAAGTACCATTAAATTAGAATACTAAAGAAAATTACAAACCAACTTAATTAAAAACAATACATAGAAAGTTAATTAAAATAAACGACTTAATTAAAACGGTCATAGAAAATTCTCCAAGCCCCAAGATGACGAAAACTAGTGTTTTGAAGGTGTTGAACTCGACATGGGCTGCATCAATCGCTTCTTGATCTTTAATTAAATATTTTTTTAATACCATTGCTAAATGGTCAAAATCTAAATAGCCCCGTACAATTTGCTACCTCTGTGCTACGATATGGAGAGGAAAGGGACCAAATGTCCAAATCTTTTCCATGGTAATGCGCTAAAAAGATCGCTTCGGAACTGGTCTCATATATTGCATGAATCATCTTGCTCATGATAACACAACCATCCTTTTGTCCAAGAACAAGAAAAGGGTCCGCTGAAGTTTCAGAAGCCTTTTTATATATGGGGTCCCCAGTCTGGGACTAGATGTGTTCAGCTTTTGACATGATGAAGACGCTAACCTAACGCAAAATTCGTGAGTTCATGTTTAATATAAAGAAGTTTGGGTCAGTTTCTTATTGAATTCGTGAACACGTTTAGCTAAAGGGTGGCTTTTGGTTTGACCACCAGGTTTCACGAGTTGGTTGTTTAGTTGGTGTTAGGATCAAATACATAAAGATTTGACGTGCTAAACATACAAATAACTAAAGTAGTTATTTCGGGTATACAATCGGATAAACGGGTATACGTTATCAGTTACTTAGGTTGGGTAAATGGGTATATTACTAAATTCCATACCTATCCCAAATCCGTGAAAAAATATAAAATAATCCCATAACCGGCCCCATACCAGATTACTCGACTCCAACCCAGTCCCAAATGTTTCAGGTTTTGGGTTTACCCATCGTGTTCAAGTTCGATTGGCATTTCTAGTAGTATTGATTGTATGCATTGACTATGGAAAAATTGTCTTCTTGCATGGAAAGGGTAATATACTCGAGGTGACCAAGGATGCCCCACCATAATCCTCGACCTCGACACAGTTGCATCACATGACCTTTGGATTTGGCATGCTTATTTTGGAGTAGCCGAATCAGACAATGACATCTATATCATAAATCAGTCATCAATGTTCAGTGACGTATTGGACGATTTTGCCCCGCCATGCAACTTTATAGTAAACGAGACTACATACCACCAAGGATACTACCTTCCAAACGAAATTTATCCAGAATGCTCCAAGACTATAAAAAAAAGCTTCTCATATCCACAAACTAAGAAGATGAAATTATTCAAAAAACCCTCATGAATTAACAAGGAAAGATGTTGAGCGGACATTCGGTATCCTCCAAGCTTGATGACACATTAGAGAAAGGGCAAAGAAGGGTTTGGAGCAAATAAAATTATAACCAATATAATGTATGTATGCACTATATTGCACAACATGATCGTAGAAGATGAAGGGCACGCTATAAGCGAGTGGTCGGATGATGAAGATGAAGAAGTAGAACAACCAAACCACTGACTCACGATTTTATAGAACGCCTGCAAAGGTTCAAGGCTTTACGTGACGGAGAAGTTCACCATACACTTTAACACAATTTATTCGAGCACACGTGATCAATTAAAGAACATTCTTGGGTTATGTATGCTCTTTTTTTCCTCAATTTTATGTATGTTTTATTAATATCCCGTGTATGTTTTAATTTTATATAGGTTTGTGTTATTATCTAATGTATTTTTAAAATTTATTACATGTATTTTTTTATTTAGTATTTATTTTAATTTCTTTTATTTTAATTAAATTATAATTTATAACCTATTGTTTAAATATATGAAATATATAACAAAATTATAATAAATTATTATTATTAATAGAGTAATTTGTTTTACATTAAACAAAGATAATGAATGTTTTTAGGGAGGTTTGATATCTGATGTGGCGTGCTAAGCTAAGATGTAGGTTTTAGGGGTTTGATATTGTAGGTGCTTTAAGGTGTGTAACATAAGGGTTACTTTTTTTTTACTTAAAAAAAAAGAATTATGAGGTGAAGGTTTGTGTTTGGATAACAAAATTAAAACAAACATTAGCCGTGGGCGTGAAAGCATTACACAGTTTTAGTTTTTATCCCCATTCCTTTTTAAAACATTTTATACTAGGTTTATACCCCGCGCGCGTTGCGGCGCGCTACGTAGCGTTGGTTCACGATCGCATTCTTGGCTTTCTTCATCTAAAGTGGATCGAGCGAAACCAAAATAAAAAATTTGCAGCCTGTTCCGGTGAAGATTCACAGTTCACCTCTTCATCACCGAACTCTTCTTTTGCGACCAAATACTTTTGCCAAACATACCCTATATCCTGTACATGTCAAACACACAAAAGCATTTCAAGTTTGTGCCAATTTGACTTTTGAGGTCAAATGTATAAATTTTGACCAATTGGTTCTTTTGACTTTATTATTTAAGGTTACCTTCCTTTGACACTTGCTGAATTCCAGCTTGCACTTGGAATATTTTGCCATCTATCATGAAGACCAAAGTCACTAAGAATCAAATTTTGAAAAATCAAAAGGTATAAATGGATAAAATTGTAACATTAGGGTGGCTCAACTAAAGGTAATATTATATTAACTTCTTTTTTTTAATTTTAGACTGTAATGTAATACCTCATCGTATAGAATAAGACTAGGTGGTTTTGGTAAGAAGAAAAAGCTCTTTTCAAGCGGATAAAGAACGCCATCTTCGGCTTTTAACGATGACTTCACAGCGTAACCGTCTTGACAGCTACGGAATTTTCCGGGACTTGTGAGTTTTGTGCCTGATAAGCCTCTCAATACCATTGTAAACACTTCATAAATCAGTCCCTGTTCATTTTAAATATTAAAACCATCTAAGAATAAACGAAAGTTGGTGTGAAAGCTCATATAAGATGGCAAGATGGGCGAGACAAACGGATCGGTATAAGTCAAAAGGGTTCGGAAAGAAGTCGAAACGGGTTTGGGTCGTTGCTCAAACCAGGTCAACTTGGACCGGCCCGCAAACAACTTGTTATCCATTTCTTGTTTAGTTGTATATGTAATGTGCTAAACATGTTTACAAATAGACTTTAACTTTAGGAGATTTTCATGCAGAATACACTGCGGATGACTTTCAATCTGTATGACCCGTTTGAGCCAATCTATTTAGTTAAATGGGTTAAATCCTTTCGCATGGCCCGTTGGGGATAAAAAAAAATATCCTAAACCGACCTTTTTTTATAGGTAAACGGGTCAAAAGTATCACTTCTTATCATAGTTGTTAATAGCGTTCATAGTGAGCGCTATAGCGAATAGAATAGCGTAGCGAAGCGCTCATAACACCTCCATAGCGAGTAAATAGCGGAATTTCAGGGCTTTTTTTTTGTTCTAATATAAATAGCGATAAAATATACGTATACAATAGCTGGATTTTAGGTTTTTTGTTAAATATACGTATAGAAACACCGTGTTTGGATATAATATACATATAAAATATTTCTGAAATCTTCTTCTAGTGTATCGCTAAACATAAAATAGCGCCCACTATTTCATCTCTATCGCTACGTAGCGTATAGGTTGCTTGTCACTATCATCCGCTATTCGCTATAACAACTATGCTTCTTATGTCCTATATAAATGAAAGAAAGGGAGACTGGCAATTCATTTTAATCACAGCAAGAATTTATAACTTACATAAAGAAATTACCTTATAAGTTGGTTCTAGCTTGTCCTTGTATTTGGTAGCGAAAAGATCTTCATTCATGGTCAACGTGCTTTCCACCACATAATCTGTTTCAAATTATGGCACACCAAAACAGATAATAAATACATTTTTTTTCTCACAATAAAGCAAACCCAATCATCAGGAGCAATTGCAACATACCTGCAACGATACATAGTTTGACCCTTACGGATAGGTGGATCGAGGGTAACAACAACAAATGTATGTGGTTGATTTGACTGCATTACAACACGGAAAAACGTAAATAGAATATTCAGTAAATGTTTATCACTCACCATACCCAGATACCCTTTCCAAAACCTCTTTGTCTACTATATATAGTCAAAAAATCATATGGTCGAATGATTTATTTATTTCACAAATGCAAACCCCCTCTTACACCCTTGACTAAAACGACTTGAAATCAAAGTCGACAATTAATAGACGAAACCAACAATAGCAAACCTTAATAACCTAATTACATAAAAAGGTTGATTCAAACAACAATCAACCAAAAAAAAAAGATCGAAACTTACCTCAATCGTTGGGAAAACTCTGACTAAACCCTAGCCGCCGAACTGGGGCACCGAACTTTTAAAAAATAAAAACACTGCAAATGAATCTAAAAGTCACGTATTAACCACAAAATCAAAATCAAAGCTTATTATCAGATGTAAACATGAAAAAATCAAACAAACCTTTCGGTAACAAAGCATCCTCTTTGGTCTTACCAACAATATCCATAGGCCCCATCTTTGACTCTTCAAATTCAACAAAAAACACACACATAATCATCAGATCTGAACCAAATTTCAACAAAAACACACAGATCCAAACAATAATTGAAAAAATAAGGATCTGAAAACTCACCGAGAAGATCTAAAACAATAATTGAAAAAATAAGAACAATCATATCTTTTACGATTGATATGATATATTGATATACCATACATGCTGTGTTCTTTTTTTCTTTTTTGAATGTATCCTGTGAGTTCCAGACCGTTGTTAATCCTTAGTCATATTCAAGTATTCAACTCTCTCAATTGAACCCATATAGACCCATTGAAAAAGACCCACTATGACCCAACAAGTTACCTTCAACCTATTATGAGTTTATGAATTATGACCTAAATTTGGGTTTGTTTTGCCTTATACTTCAACCAGTGAAGTATTCCTTTTGACTTTTGAGAGCATCTTATTCGGATAAGATATCGGGTGCTCTAAAATGAGTGATATCGATATGGTGTGTGTTTTCTAAATCGACACAACAAATGTGGAGCTATGTAACTAACCGAAATTAGAAAATATGATGATGAGACATACGAAACAAACTTGTTAGCATACACTCGATCTATAAATATGAAGAAAAATATCCAAAATAAAGATTTGTATACTTATGCCTTGTCTAAAGAGTAAAACTTAACAAAATCCTATATTCAAGATGGTAGCAAATGGAGTGTGTTTGAGGAGAGGAAAGGCAAGTATGATCCAAAAATGATATTATCTCCGGGACAAAATATCTTCAACTTTAGTTAGATTAATTATTTAGTGATGATCTATGAACATAGAGGGTGTCTTTGTCTAAAAGAGAATTTTTATATAAAGTATTAAACTAATCCTAACCACCATGTAAGGCCGTGGGGTATGGGGCGGGAGTTTGGGCGTGGGTTGGGGAAAAACGCCCAAGTCACCATCCCGGGTGGGCATGGGTTTGGGCGTGGCCCCATTGGCGTGGGTTTGAAGCCGGGCGTGGGGCGGGCTAGTAAGTGACATGGCGGGCTGTGAATGGCCAAACCAAATTCATGCCCCCAACCCAAGTCCCCAAGCCCCACCATACCCCATGGGCGTGGGTTTTGATGGTGGAGGGGCCCCCATTCCACGTGTCAACAAATGCCCCAACCCAAGCCCCCCACACCCCACGGTCTAAAGTTCACCTTTTATGTGACCAACCACTCTTGTGTCACGCCTAATTAATAAATTATAATTAACTAATATTTAATAATAGATTAAAATAATATTGATGATTAGAAGTTGGAAAAAGTTTTTTGATCAGAAGGAAAGGTCCACTCTAGTTTGTTTGAAAGCAAGATGCCTTTTTTATATCAAGACAAAACAACCCCCCCCCCCCCTTTCTCGATGACTCAGCTTGGATATGTCCTCGGGTAAATCCTCTCAAACCCTGGTTATCAAGACCTTTGTATAGAAAGAATTTTGTATAAGAGATGGGTTACTATATAAACAAATCTAACCTGCACCCCCTCATTTCAAAAACCCTGGATCAAATATGCGCACACCAAACCCCCATTTCCCTCTGCTCTCTCTCGATCTCACACCGGTGATCGGCGGGTTTCTGTGGTACCGGCGCCGCTATGGTGGTGTCGGCCACCATCTCCAGTGACAACCACACTCACAGCCCCCCCCCTCCGATGATCTCCAGCGACGGCAGGCAGAGCCGCCGCCCCTCACGCCGGTGGCGGTGAGTGTCTCGACGACAACGGCGGTGTGCAGCTTTTCCGATGGTCGACGGGCGAAGGGTCTAGCGGCCGCTGGTTTCTTTTGTCAAACACACTCTACAAAACCTAATACCCAGCTTCAACAGAAAACCTAGAAGACGAAAGAGAAGGAAACTAATTTGATACTAACCTGATAGCAGCAATGGTTGCAAGAGGCGAGAGCAAGCAAGAGAGCAGAATGGTGAACGATCTAGAACAAATCCCCCGTTGTAAAGAGTAGGGCTTCTTTGAACGATCTAGAACAAATCCCCTGTTGTAAAGAGTAGGGCTTCTTTGTTGAGGGGTATTACGGTCTTTTGAGTGGGGCACCGACATTTGTCTTTAAGAGTATATAAATATGGCAGCCACGGATTATTTTTGTATTTTTATATTATTATAATTACTTTTGAGTATATGTTGTTGTGGTGTGCATTAGAGATGAATGTTTGGTACCGACACCGAACTGGTATCGAATCATACCGGGTATATTGGGTACCGGTACCCATTTGTACCGTTTTTCGGTCCGGTACAGTACCGGTATTTACAGGTAAAGCATCGGTAAATATCAGTACCGAACTGGTATATTCGATGTGCGGTACCATATAAAGTTTTAAATTTAAATAAACATACAATATAAAGTTTTAAATTTAAAATTTCAAAGTTTAAAATAGGGATTGAAAAATTATGGTGTGTAAATCTCTATCCATGATCGAGATTTTTCGTTAAGATGTAAATAATAAAATGTTAGAAATACTAAAATATAAAAGTCTTTAATTAACTTTATTGAGTCAAATCATTTTTTAGTCAAAATTAAGGGCTGTTTGGCAACATCTGAATGATTAAGTGCTAAACCAGTAATAGGTCTGAATCATTAAGAGCCTGTATAATGTTTAACCGTTCAGAGGCAAATGTCTGACCAATTCAGATTAGATGTCTTAACCATTCAGACTCTGTATAAATCTTAACCATTCAGAGGCAAATGTCTGAACCATTCAGACATCTGCTCTTGAAACAAACAGTCTGAACCAGTAAGATATCTAAACCATTAAGAGCCTCATTAAGAGGTAAACAAACAGCCCCTAACATTTTTAGTCAAAATTAATTTCATCAGCCATCAAACACGTTCTATACTTTATTAATTTTTTTAAGTTACACCCTAAACTTTAAAAATATTATTAAACTTTTGTATAACATACATATTAAAAAACACCGGTATACGTAAATCGTTTAGAGGAAAAATATTATTAAACTTTCTAGGTAACCAGGTTTTTTAATATGTATGTTATATAAAAATATTATTAAACTTTTTAAACGATTTACATATACCCGTGTTTTTTAATATGTATGTTATACAAAAATATTATTAAAATATTATTAGAGGAAAAGTTTCAAATTAAAGATCTTGGAATACTTAGGTATTTTCTAGGTATTGAAGTGAAGATCTTGGAATACTTAGGTATTTTCTAGGTATTGAAGTGTTATATTCCGATGGTTACATTTGTTTGTCACAACGGAAATATTGTCTTGAGTTGTTAAATGAATTTGGTTATCTGGATTACAAACCTGTTACAACTCCAATTGAACAAAGTTTTCTTGTAACAAATAAGTGTGCTAAAGAACAAAAGACTTTGGAAAACATAAATGGGTATCAAAGATTAAAAGGAAAGTTGATATACATGTCATTAACTAGACCTGAAATAAGCTATACATTTCAGTTTTTAAGTCGATATATGCGTAGTACATGTTAGTCTCATCTTAATATAGCACTAAGGTTATTAAAATACTTAAAACAATCACCTGGAATTTTTAATGTATTAACTAGACCTGATATAAGCTAGCAGGGTTTGTTGACTCTGACTGTGCCAAATGTCTGAAGACCAGAAGGTCTGTTACTGGGTTTGGTATATTTCTGGGAGATAAACTTGTTTCTTGGAAAAACAAGAAACAAAGTGTTACATCCAGTTATTAAACGACCTCTAAGTTCTAATATTATTTTCTAAACGATTTACGTATACCCGTGTTTTTTAATATGTATGTTATACAAAAATATTATTAGAGGAAAATTTTCAAATTAAAGATCTTGAAATACTTGGGTATTTTCTAGGTATTGAAGTGTTATATTCTGATGGTTGCATTTGTTTGTCACAACGAAAATATTGTCTTGAGTTGTTAAATGAATTTGGTTATCTGGGTTGCAAGCCTGTTACAACTCCAATTGAACAAAGTTTTCTTGTAACAGATAAGTGTGCTAAAGAACAAAAGACTTTGGAAAACATAAATGGGTATCAACGATTAATAGGAAAGTTGATATACATGTAATTAACTAGATCCAATATAAGTTATACAGTTCAGTTTTTAAGTCAATATATGCGTAGTTGATATACATGTAATTAACTAGATCCAATATAAGTTATACAGTTCAGTTTTTAAGTCAATATATGCGTAGTACCTGTTAGTCTCATCTTAATATAGCACTAAGGTTGTTAAAATACTTAAAACAATCACCTGGAATTTTTTAATGTATTAACTAGACCTGATATAAGCTAACAGGGTTTGTTGACTCTAACTGTGCCAAATGTCTGAAGATCAGAAGGCCTTTTACTAGGTTTGGTATATTTCTGGGAAATACACTTGTTTCGTGGAAAATCAAGAAACAAAGTTGTAGGATCGATCCGAGACCCAAACGAGTCAATCAGAAGAGCTCTTATCCGTTTCAGAGGCGGAAACTAAGAAACGGACTAGAAAAACAACTTGAATTCACTATAAATTGCCTTGTATATTGATTAGAACCAATTTACAGTCAAACGGCACATCGGCAGCACTTCGGTACCGGAAAATCTGAAAGTTATAACTGAATCCGCTTGAAAGGTATATATAGGGGTGTTGATTTCGCTTAAAGTCACATATGACAGTTCAAGCGGAATCACTAATGTTGTGATTTTGCTTGAAAGTGTCACATGACATTTCAAGCGGAATCACGCATTCAAGCGGAGTCAGAACAAAAACACATTATAATCTCCTATTTTCTCATACAACGTGCCCTGATCTAACAATTCTAATACTAGACTCGATACAAGACGAAGTCGACAGATGTATGCACCAACAGACTCCCCCTCAGATGTTGATGAGTCTTCAGTGTCGAGTCTTCAACGTCTTCAGTCTTTATCAGTCTTTGGGCTTCCAGATTCTCTATCTGTCTCACCTCATACTCTATTTCTCTTGATCAGATCTCTTGATTCCTTAAGTTCATCAGCATCAGCAATCTCAGGATCAAAACCTGGCTATTTGTCATTCAGACTCCCCTCAACTTGTGCTGGGATCGTAGTCTGGCTATTTTCATGGTTCAAGCATTGCAAACAGGCTCTCCTGCAAATCCTCTACCCAAAACATAAATTTTCATAAAAAAAATAAGATACAACGAATATAGAAACTCTGCTAACCACTTATAGCCACAATCTGAATAAAAAGATTTATCATGTAAGTCACTGATGAACCATTTGAATGAATATCATTTTCTTTCAAAACACACACACACACACTCCCAAACCTGTTCATCATGTTTAGCACTCGGAAATTTGAAAATCAGCGTTTCAACATCAGTTGTCTAAAATCTTTTTGAATTTTTCAAAATTTATGCTAAAACACACTAAAATCTTTTTGGATTTTTTAATATAACAGAAATGCAATAAAGCAATATATACAGACACTATTTTTGTGAGTTTGCGTAAGAGGATCATATCAGTTTATGAGACAAATCACCAACACCGTTAAGCTTTAAACATTATAAGTTCTAAACGATTCACTTAGATTGTCAGTATACTGGTCGTTTTAAATTTTCACACAGATTTCAAATGTTTCGAGATACGAGATTAATGTCTTAAGCACTTAAACTTATTCGCGTGTCCCACCACTTGAATATACTCCCGTATCTGGATCCCAATATTCAGTCTTACAGGTGAGTATACCTAGATGATATCTGTAAAGGGGTTAAATGCGAAACCGTGAGAGCTCAGGTCAGAACTTCCGTTCAGCAGAGAGATGACGACTCGACTTTAGGTGTGTCCCCTTCAGAGGATCTTTTCTTCAACAGCAATGATTATCAATTTTATTGTTTCATCATTTTTATGCTGAGGGTGACGCTATATTTCAAGCATTTGCAGAAAGTATTATACGGGGACTAGGTCAGAATTTCCATTCAGCAGAAGTCCCGGGATAATACCTGATGCGTGTGTAGTGTAACATAATTTAGATGTATATTTTAAGCCCTTTTTACACTTTTAGCCAAGTTTTAAATTTATAAAACACGATATTTACTAACACTAAACACACATATGGGCAAGTGCACCCATCGTGGACGTAGTATAGTGTTGGTAAGATACCGAGGTCGTCCAAGGACACAAGAGCTTTTAGTACCGGTTTATCCTCAACGTCTAATCAAATCAAAATGTTAGAAAAGGTTTTTAAACTAAGAAAATAAAAACTAACTAAATGCTGAAAAATAATGTTGGACCGTTGTTTTGACCCGAAAAGTCAGTCAAGGTAGTTCATCTTCGTATATAAAGGCGGAATCAGTATATATGAAGTTACACAGCTTGTCCTATCAATTCCACTGCTTTTTATTGCTTTCTGAGACAATTTTGACAGAGTTCCGTTCCAAAAGCACATACACGACTACTGAGATCCGCTCAAATGACTCCCTATATATAGACTAGGGTGGTTCGCTTATATGACTGACATATAAGCGGACCTACAACTTTGCACCATAAGCGAACCTATCAAACCCTACGAGCGGACCTACATACAATCTGTACATAAAAGCGAACCTACTTCTTCTAATACATATTTTGACGATCTAGACCCTCTGTTGACCTATCTTGACCTAAGACTTCATGTAGACGTAGTCAACAGATATTCCATGCATCAACAGACTCCCCCTTGGATGTTGACGTAGTCTTCAGTAGTCTTCAGCTCCCGAGTCTTCGGTCTTGGTCTTTTCTCCAACTCTGTCTCCTCTTCATAAGCATTCTTCACAGGTTCCAGGATTAACACCTAGCTCTAACTTCAGACTTCCCTTTAGTTGTTGATCCAGACTCCCCCTCTCAGTATGCTGGGATCTGAGATATCTGGTTCAAGCTTTGACAATTTGCCTCCGTTGGGAATAATGAAGTCTCCAAACCTGTTACTCAACCAATAACATTATGATCTATCTTTTCTAACAATAAACACAAATTCAATCAGTTTTAGAAATCCACTCAAGTCTTCAAGTTCAAGTTAATGACCCTGAACACTTGATTAATCTACCAAGTTCAATTTAATGACCCTGGTTGATCTTTTGACGAATCAAACTGATTTAGTAAAATCATTTTCAATTTTTTTCTGAAAATAACAAGTATCAAGTTAATGAACTTGTTTGTGGCTTAGAAAACAATCAAACTTCCAACAAAATAAGCTCTCCTCATTCTTCAGCTCAGAATCTCCTGCATCTGCTTCATCTTTCTAGAATCCGACAATCAACTTTCCACTCTGGTTTGTCTAAAATAAAGCAGAAATAAAATCTTTTTGGATTTTTAATGAGATCTAGACTAAGAAATGAAATACAGAAAACTTAAATTGCAGAAAGTAAACTATTTACAAATTTATTTTTGGCGAGCGTGTCAGAGAATCATATCAGCTTTTCAGACAAATTACTAGTACCGTTAAGCTACATTACATACTCAGACTTAAACAATTCACCTCGATTGTCGATATACTGATCCATCTTAAATTCTCACACAAACTTCAATCTATTCAGGATACAGTTTAAGTGTCTTAAGAACTTAGTTCAATTCATGTGTCCCACCTCTTGAATATACTCCCGTATCCAGAATCCCAGATATTCAGTCTTACAGGTGAGTATACCACAGATGATATCTGTAAGGGGTTAGGTGCGAAACCGTGAGAGCTTAGGTCAGAACTTCCGTTCAGCAGAGAGATGACGGCTCGACTTTTGGTGTGTCCCCTTTAGAGGATCTTTTCGTTACAACAGCAGCTGTGACAACTCGAGTTTCTGACTTTTGCTTTCGCATTAAATGCGCGTCGACTTTGACTGTTTAGTAGTTGACTTGTTGGACTTGTTATTGTACGCGTTGTGTTTTAATGAAACGTGTTGTTATTGTGCATACATGTAACTACTTGTGGTTGTAAAAGATAATATTAGAATTATTATTTAATACACTTAGTCTAGATCGAAGCATATCCTTCGATTCAAGGATCAACTTTCGGGTTCGAAGGATCTCGAAACATATCCTTCGACCAAGGACTTTATCCTTCGACATCCTTCGGCCACGAAACATATCCTTCGACTGGAATTCAGATCCTTCGGCCCAGTCTTTCAGATGGGCTTGGCCCATTTCTGTAATATGTATATATACGTGAAAGCACGTAATCGGCTGTCATTTTTCAACCCTAGAGCTATTTCACTGTGACGGCAAACTAGATACCACCGGAAACTTTTGCGTGACCAAACCCTCATCTCGGTTAGTTACTTCTAGCACTTACTTGTCTATGAATCGCTTAGGAATACCGTGATAATCTGCGATTTACACAACTTGTATGATTAGGGTTATCAATTTATGATTAATGTTATGATATTACTGACTTGCTTGATGTGTTATCGGAATGGTTGTTATTGTCAAATCGATTAGGGTGTTATTGGTGAGATCTGAATGTTCATGGCATGTTAATAGGGTTCGATAATGTGACATACTATGTTAATCGGCTTGGTGTACACATAAACTAGGGATCACGATGGGTATTAGTATTATGATGATTTCATGATGATTAGATGATGATCCTATGATTACTGCATGATTGTTGTTTGATCGATAATGTTGATTGACGGCTGTTAGCATGCTTAGGGTTTCTGGAATTGTAACTGTTGTTAACGTAACTGATTGTATCGAACGATACTTGTCTACTCGAAACATAGTTATTGTCGAAAGATACTTATTGTCGAAACATAGATGTGACCGAAAGATGCTTGACCTTCGAACCATAGTAGTGTTGACCGAAGGATAGCATTGACCGAAACATAATTACCGAAAGATGCCTTTAGGTCGAAAGATGGCATGTGTCTCGAAACATAACATTCGGTCCGAAAGATAACTGTGATAACTGATATGTCGAAAGATAACTAATAGGTCGAAAGATAAGGGTGGATTCGAAAGATATGTGGTTATAAACATACTTTGAATGATTTAATGTGAAGTAATACGTGTTGTGCCGATATGCAAACTGACTGTTATGTGAACATTAAATAGCATGCGTATCATTGTGAACATGAACTGATTTGTTATACGTGCATACAATAGGACTTGACTAATTACTTGTGAGTGCATAACCTAGCATACCGAGCAAACCAAGGTGAGTTCACACTCTTACCAAGGCATGGGATTCCCGGGGTGTTGGGAATGGGATTGAAAGGTTGATTAGATACTCTATTGACACAATGACTAGACTACCACATTACTATCCTCGGTTGTGAAGGATACCTACAGTTACGAGTAGTCTAGTGGTTAAGTAACGTGGAACACCACCACAAGTAACGTGGAACACCACCACAAGTAACGTGGAACACCACCACAAGTAACGTGGAACACCACCACAAGTAACGTGGAACACCACCACAAGTAACGTGGAACACCACCACAAGTAACGTGGAACACCACCACCATTAAAACATGAAATCGGCCCAGTAGAGCCACCTGTTACAAACGAACTTACTTTTACGCATTACTTTTCCTGTGAACTCGCTCAACTAGTTTGTTGATCATTCTGTTACATGCCTTGCAGATCGCTAGGTACATTGGAGCTTGCACTGGAGAAGCGGGTCGTTGTGGACAAGGATCGTGGCTTTTCCGTTGAACTATTAAGACACTTAAACTGTTAACTATTACTGGTTTATTTACTATGCTTCCGCTACATTTTGAAATGATGAATTTGGTTAATCACCTTTTGTATTGAATGGATGGTTTTCATTTCTTTTACTTAATATTAAATGCATGTTCAATATGATTGGTGGCTTGATCCTGGTCAGTCACGCTCCCAAGCGGTGATACTCCGCAGTTGGATTTTGGGGGTGTGACAGATTGGTATCAGAGCCATTGGTTATAGAGAACTTGGTTTTAATATGGAAAAACGTTTTTATTAAAACCAGACTATAACCAGAACAGTGCTCTCAACGATCCACAACGACGCTTCGCTCCACGTGCAAGGCTCAACTTCCTAGGTAATAAGGTTTATGTTTATTGCCTACATGCTAGAATTTGCATAGAACTTTGCTCGTAGTATGCTTACATTACTTTGCTCACAACTTGTTACTGCATGAGAATACTTATGTGCCTACACCTTTCTGTCACCGCACTACTCGCGAACAATGCACACTTATGCTACATTTACTACTCGATCATGTTTAGATGTGTTAACATGACTCAAGCCCAGTTGACGGCTCTCATTAACGAACAAGTTGCTGCGGCACTTGCAGCCGCACAAGCAGGAGGTATAACCTGCTATTCCAGACCTATCCTAGGATGTTAGATCCTACACTCGTGACCCAACTCTCGCGCTTAACCTTGACCTATCTTTCTCGCGCAACGGGTCAAAACGCATAGCAACCTGTCTGCACATTCAAGAACTTCATGGACTGTCGTCCAAGCACATTCAGTGGCACAGAAAGAGCAGTTGGACTACTCCATTGGTTTGGGAAGCTCGAGTCGGTATTCGAGATGTTTGAATGCCCTGAGGCTCGCAGGGTCAAGTACGCCACTGGTACTTTGGAAGAAATCGCGCTAATCTGGTGGAACGCGCAAGTACGGATACTAGGGTTGGCAACTGCTAACGCCACCCCATGAAACGAATTCAAAGAACGCATTAAAAGGGAACACTGCACACGTTATGACATCCACAAGTTGGAAGTGGAGCTTTACCATTTGAAAATGACGGGGTCAGGAATTGATGCTTATACGAAACGGACGAACGAATTGGCCATCTTGTGTCCAACCATGGTGGACCCTCCAAGCAAGTGTATCGAATTGCACCTCAAGGGTCTAGCCTCAGAGATTCCGAGCCATGCTACATCGGTTAACCTCGACAACATCCAAGACATTCAGCGTCTTGCTCATCGCCTCACGGGTCAGGCAGTGGAACAGAACAGGCTGCCAAGTTGTATCAGCGCTATTACTACCGCTACCTCTTCTGCTACTCCCGCTACCCCTAGTGACAGCAAGCGGAAATGGGATGGGTATTCCAGCAAGGGTTCAGCTACCGTTCAGTCCCAAGCACAGCAGCAGCGCAAGAATAGTGATCACCAGAGCCGAGTCAGCCAACCTCTGGTGGTCAGGGGCAGGGTGGATATCGGGGAATTCACCCAATGTGAAACTAATACAACAGACACCACGGTGGTTAGTGCAACGAGGGACGTTGCCAGAGGTGTCTCAAGATGGGCCATGAAGCTAAGGATACAGGACCCCACGTCCTGCAAACCAGAATCTCCAGCAACAACAACAAGCAGAAATCCTATGCAAGGAAAAGATTATTCGTATTCCTCGCTCCAGTCAAGAACCTCTCGAAGTTCAAGGCGACAAGAGTGGTGCTGTGGTTGGCATCATATCTTTCCTGAAGGCGCAGAAATGTTTACGTAAGGGACATACCGCCATTTTGGCTCTCGTTACTGATGCATCAGCAAAGGAAAGGAAGCTGGAGGATATCCCAGTTATACGCGACTTTCCTCAGGTGTTTCCTACAGATTTACCTGGTCTACCGCCTCATCGTCAGATCGTATTTCAAATCGAGCTCGCTCCAGGAGCAGCACCCATAGCTCGAGTACCGTATCGCTTAGCTCCACCAGAATCGGAAGAACTACCGACGCAGCTACCAGGAATCTTGGATAAGGGATTTATCCGACCTATCTCTTCGCCTTGGGAGCTACAAGAACTATTAGATACCAATTATCGGTGAAAAAGAAGGATGGCACCTTCAGGATGTGAAATTGATTACCGTGAACTGAACAAGATCACAGTGAAGAACCGTTATCCTCTTCCACGCATTGATGACTTATTCGCCCAGTTGTAAGGGTCGAGTTACTACTCTAAGGTTGATCTACAGGCTGATTATCATCAGCTGAGAGTCCGGGATGAGGACGTCTCCAAGACGGCTTTCAGAGCTCGCCTGCAGTTTTTTTCATGGATCCTTATGAACAGGGTGTGCAAACCCTACCTTGACAAGTTCGTCATTGCCTTCATCGACGCCATTCTGATCTACTCCAAGAGTCAGGAGGAACACGAGCAGCACTTACGTCTTATCTTGGAACTTCTTCGAAAGGAGCAACTGTACGCAAAGTTTTCAAAATGCGACTTCTGGCTTCGTGAAGTCCACTTCTTAGGCCATGTGGTGAACAAGGATGGGATTCATGTCGATCCATCCAAGGTTGATTCGATCAGAAACTGGCCAGCACCACGTACACCGACAGAAATACGCCAATTCTTGGGTTTGGCGGGTTACTACAGGCGATTTATTAAAGACTTCTCCAAGATCGCGCAACCACTTACTATGCTAACACAGAAAGGTGTCGTTTACAGACGGGGTAATGCGCAAGAGACCGCTTTTCAGTACTTAAAGGATAGGCTTTGCAGCGCACCTATTCTTTCATTGCCAGAGGGCACGGATGACTTCGTGGTATACTGTGATGCATCCATCCAGGGTCTTGGATGTGTGTTGATGCAACGTGATAAAGTGATAGCCTACGCTTCTCGGCAACTCAAGGTTCATGAACGGAACTACACGACGCACGATTTAGAGCTGGGAGCTGTTGTTTTCGCGCTTAAGATATGGCGACACTACCTGTACGGTACCAGGTGCACGATTTACACCGATCACAGGAGTCTCGAGCATATTCTTAAGCAAAAAGGATTTGAATATGCGTCAACGGAGATGGGTTGAACTTCTGAACGACTACGAATGCGCCATCAAGTATCATCCAGGCAAGGCCAATGTTGTGGCTGATGCCCTCAGTCGGAAAGACACTCTACCTAAGCGCGTGCGAGGGCTACAGCTTACTATTCAGTCCAGTCTTCCTGCACAAATACGAGCTGCTCAGTTAGAAGCACTGAAACCCGAAAACGTCAAAGCTGAAGCCTTACGCGGCTCAAGGCAACGCATGGAACAAAAGGAAGACGGCGCCTACTATGTAACGGGGCGTATTTGGGTCCCACTTTATGGCGGTTTACGCGAACTTGTAATGGATGAAGCTCACAAGTCTCGCTATTCGGTACATCCAGGGTCGGATAAAATGTACCACGACATCAGCACTACTTACTGGTGGCCTAGTATGAAAGCCCACATCGCTACCTATGTTGGCAAGTGTTTAACCTGTGCGAGAGTCAAGGTTGAATATCAGAAACCAGCTGGTCTACTTCAGCAGCCCAAGATACCGCAGTGGAAATGGGAAGAAATTTCCATGGATTTCGTTACGGGCTTACCTAGATCCCAGCGTGGGAATGACACTATTTGGGTGATCGTTGATCGACTCACAAAGTCTGCTCACTTCTTGGCTATCAAAGAAACGGATAAGTTTTCTACCCTAGCAGACATCTACTTGAAAGAAGTTGTTTCGAGGCACGGAGTGCCCACCTCTATTATTTCGGATCGCGATGCACGATTCACGTCAGAGCTATGGCAAGCAATGCACAAATCCTTCGGCTCACGATTAGACATGAGCACAGCATATCATCCTCAGACGGATGGGCAGTCTGAGCGAACTATCCAAACTCTAGAAGACATGCTTCGAGCGTGTGTTATCGATTTCGGCAACGGCTGGGAAAAGCACCTCCCTTTAGTGGAGTTTTCATACAATAACAGCTATCATACAAGCATTCAAGCCGCTCCATTCGAGGCATTGTACGGACGAAAATGCCGGTCACCTCTCTGTTGGGCAGAGGTGGGGGATAGTCAAATTACGGGTCCAGACATTGTGGTGGACGCCACAGAAAAGATAGCACAGATACGGCAACGCATGGCGGCAGCACGCGACCGTCAGAAAGCCTACGCGGACAAGCGTAGAAAACCATTGGAATTTGAGGTCGGGGACCGGGTTTTATTGAAAGTTTCACCCTGGAAGGGTGTGGTACGTTTTGGCAAAAGGGGCAAACTGAATCCGCGGTACGTCGGACCATTCGAAATCTTAGAAAAGATTGGCAAAGTAGCCTACAGATTAAAACTACCAGCTGAACTCGGTGCAGTTCACAATGTATTTCACGTGTCGAATCTGAAGAAATGCCTATCAGATGAGACCCTTATAGTTCCTTTTAAGGAACTCACTATCGACGAGCGGTTGCAGTTCGTCGAGGAACCAGTTGAAATCACGGACCGGGATGTTAAGGTCCTCAAACACAAGAGGATCCCTCTTGTTCGAGTTCGTTGGAACTCTCAGCGTGGCCCAGAGTATACCTGGGAACGCGAAGACCAGATGAAAGAAAAGTATCCCCAGTTATTCGAAACCAATGCATCCACTTCTGAGGCTGAAGCTACTACTACTGAATTTCGGGACGAAATTCCAAATCAACGGGGGGATGATGTGACACCCCAGGAAAACCAGTGAACGATGTAACTTACCTAGCTTCCTCAGTGAGTGCGTACCAAATTTCGGGACGAAATTTCTTTTAAGTTGGGGATAATGTGACAACTCGAGTTTCTGACTTTTGCTTTCGCATTAAATGCGCGTCGACTTTGACTGTTTAGTAGTTGACTTGTTGGACTTGTTATTGTACGCGTTGTGTTTTAATGAAACGTGTTGTTATTGTGCATACATGTAACTACTTGTGGTTGTAAAAGATAATATTAGAATTATTATTTAATACACTTAGTCTAGATCGAAGCATATCCTTCGATTCGAAGGATCAACTTTCGGGTTCGAAGGATCTCGAAACATATCCTTCGACCAAGGACTTTATCCTTCGACATCCTTCGGCCACGAAACATATCCTTCGACTGGAATTCAGATCCTTCGGCCCAGTCTTTCAGATGGGCTTGGCCCATTTCTGTAATATGTATATATACGTGAAAGCACGTAATCGGCTGTCATTTTTCAACCCTAGAGCTATTTCACTGTGACGGCAAACTAGATACCACCGGAAACTTTTGCGTGACCAAACCCTCATCTCGGTTAGTTACTTCTAGCACTTACTTGTCTATGAATCGCTTAGGAATACCGTGATAATCTGCGATTTACACAACTTGTATGATTAGGGTTATCAATTTATGATTAATGTTATGATATTACTGACTTGCTTGATGTGTTATCGGAATGGTTGTTATTGTCAAATCGATTAGGGTGTTATTGGTGAGATCTGAATGTTCATGGCATGTTAATAGGGTTCGATAATGTGACATACTATGTTAATCGGCTTGGTGTACACATAAACTAGGGATCACGATGGGTATTAGTATTATGATGATTTCATGATGATTAGATGATGATCCTATGATTACTGCATGATTGTTGTTTGATCGATAATGTTGATTGACGGCTGTTAGCATGCTTAGGGTTTCTGGAATTGTAACTGTTGTTAACGTAACTGATTGTATCGAACGATACTTGTCTACTCGAAACATAGTTATTGTCGAAAGATACTTATTGTCGAAACATAGATGTGACCGAAAGATGCTTGACCTTCGAACCATAGTAGTGTTGACCGAAGGATAGCATTGACCGAAACATAATTACCGAAAGATGCCTTTAGGTCGAAAGATGGCATGTGTCTCGAAACATAACATTCGGTCCGAAAGATAACTGTGATAACTGATATGTCGAAAGATAACTAATAGGTCGAAAGATAAGGGTGGATTCGAAAGATATGTGGTTATAAACATACTTTGAATGATTTAATGTGAAGTAATACGTGTTGTGCCGATATGCAAACTGACTGTTATGTGAACATTAAATAGCATGCGTATCATTGTGAACATGAACTGATTTGTTATACGTGCATACAATAGGACTTGACTAATTACTTGTGAGTGCATAACCTAGCATACCGAGCAAACCAAGGTGAGTTCACACTCTTACCAAGGCATGGGATTCCCGGGGTGTTGGGAATGGGATTGAAAGGTTGATTAGATACTCTATTGACACAATGACTAGACTACCACATTACTATCCTCGGTTGTGAAGGATACCTACAGTTACGAGTAGTCTAGTGGTTAAGTAACGTGGAACACCACCACAAGTAACGTGGAACACCACCACAAGTAACGTGGAACACCACCACAAGTAACGTGGAACACCACCACAAGTAACGTGGAACACCACCACAAGTAACGTGGAACACCACCACCATTAAAACATGAAATCGGCCCAGTAGAGCCACCTGTTACAAACGAACTTACTTTTACGCATTACTTTTCCTGTGAACTCGCTCAACTAGTTTGTTGATCATTCTGTTACATGCCTTGCAGATCGCTAGGTACATTGGAGCTTGCACTGGAGAAGCGGGTCGTTGTGGACAAGGATCGTGGCTTTTCCGTTGAACTATTAAGACACTTAAACTGTTAACTATTACTGGTTTATTTACTATGCTTCCGCTACATTTTGAAATGATGAATTTGGTTAATCACCTTTTGTATTGAATGGATGGTTTTCATTTCTTTTACTTAATATTAAATGCATGTTCAATATGATTGGTGGCTTGATCCTGGTCAGTCACGCTCCCAAGCGGTGATACTCCGCAGTTGGATTTTGGGGGTGTGACAGCAGCGACTATCAATTTTATTGTTTCATCAGCTTGCTGAGGGCGATGCTATGTTTCAAGCATTTTGCAGAAAGTATTATTCGGGGACTAGGTCAGTACTTCCATACAACAGAAGTCCCGGAATAATACCCCAGATATCACTGAGTATAAAGACCTAGTATCTCAGAATATGGGACCTTTCAAACGAGATTTCAGGGGTTACCTATATATCCAAGTAGTGTTCCCCACGAATTTCACAAGTTTGAAATTTTAGGTTTATATCCCGAATAAATCTACTAAATGTACGAAAACCTATCGACACATCGTTAGTGAGATTGTTTAACTCATTTTGTCTTTCCAAATCTTTAGCATACTGTAATTGTCTAGCCGATGTACTATCATTTTCCCTATATACACAAGCTCTTTTTCAATTTTATCATGTTTTTGTATTTTTGCATTTTTTACTGTTTTTGTATTTTTCTAAAAAAAATCTATATACATCTATCTCCCCCTAAATACCAAAACACGTAAAAAATCGACAAACCATTGCAGATTGTTTCTCGTCTTCATCCGCAACAGTACTCTCATCAACGCTCACAATTCCATCCGACACCGAAAGCAATTTCATACCATTAAGTTTTAACAAATATTGAAACCGATTTTTATCAAAAGCTTTGGTATGCAAATCAGCTTTTTGTTCGTCAGTGTGGATTTTCTCAATTCGTATCAACTTTTTCTCGAATCAATCGCGAATAAAGTGATGACGAATTTCTATATGTTTAGTTTTAGCGTGATGTACTGGATTTTTAGTAATGTTAATTGTGGCCTCATTATCAACAAACAGAGGTGTGTTAAGAGACTGCAAACCGTAGTCGCGCATCTGTTGCTGTATCCACAGGATCTGAGAGCAGCAACTGCTAGCAGAAACATACTCCGCTTCACATGTAGATAACGCCACAGACGTTTGTTTCTTACACTGCCAAGTAGCCAATCTAGGACCAAAGAACTGGCATCCTGCAGTTGTTGATTTCGCGTTGACTTTGCAGAATCCGAAATCCGAATCGGAATACCCTTCGAGCGTAAAATCACCTTTCCTAGGATACCATAACCCCAATGACGGAGTACCTTTCAGGTAACGCAATATCCTCTTGACAATAATCATGTGCGATGCTCTCGGGTTAGATTGATATCTTGCTGCGAGGCACGTTGGGTACATGATATCAGGACGTGAAGCAGTCAGATACATCAAAGAACCTATCATGGAACGGTAGAACGTTTCATCAGCCCTGTCTCCGGTGAGATCTGGGTGAATCCCATGATTAGTCGCAAGTGGGGTAGCAGCTGGAGTAGAACTTGACATTCCAAATTTCTCTAGAATATCATACACATACTTGGTCTGATGAATGAAAATTCCCTCAGGTAGTTGTTCAACCTGTAAACCCAGAAAGAATTTCATCTCCCCCATTGATGACATTTCGAATTTCTGCTTCATCACCTGTTCGAAATCTTTGCACAATTTCTCATTTGTTGACCCAAAAATTATATCGTCCACATAAATTTGTACTATCAGAAGATGACCATCAACGACTTTAGTGAAGAGAGTGGCATCCACTTTTCCACGTATGAACTGGTTAGCGAGTAGGTGTTGAGACAAAGTCTCGTACCAGGCTCTCGGTGCCTGATGTAGACCATACAACGCTTTGTCCAGAAGATAAACTTTGTTCTTGTGGATTGGGTCAGTAAAGCCCGGCGGCTGACCAACATAAACCTCCTCTTTGACCTTCCCATAAAGAAACGCTGACTTTACATCCAACTGATATACTTTGAAATTCTTCCAAGACGCAAATGCTAGGAAAATTCTGATAGCCTCTAGTCGAGCTACAGGAGCATAGACTTCGGTAAAATCAATCCCCTCCTGTTAACTAAAGCCCTGAACAACGAGTCGAGCTTTGTTCCTTACAACCACTCCTCTGTCGTCCCTCTTACATTTGAAAACCCATTTGGTATTGATTTTCCTTTGACCATCCGGCAAATCCACTAACTTCCACACTCCCAACTTTTCAAACTGACTTAACTCTTCTTGCATTGCTATGACCCAAGAGTCTTCAGTAAGCGCCTCTTTGTAAGTTCTCGGTTCGACCTACGAGATAAAACAACTTAATGAAAATTCAGTTTGTAAAGGGCTACTGTAGAATAAAAACATGTTAAGCCCTGGTCAATTTGACGTCTCGTGCGAACGCCCGAATGCAATTCTCCTATGATCAACTCCTCTGGATGATAAGAAAGAGTTCGCGGCATCACTTCGCTTGGAACATCCACATTTCCCTCCAGATTAGTAACATTTTGATCTGCATCTTGTTCACCAACTTGGTTTGTTTGACTTGATAACTGGATCTGCTCCCCCTCAAGATTTGAATCACCATGGTCAAATACTGGCATGTTATCAGCTTCTTGATCATCATTCACCTCCGACTGATTACCAGGAGCAACTTCATCATCATGTTCACCAGCATTGCTAGGACCTCCTTCATCATCATTCGAAGTTTCCCAAGGTCTTTCAGAATACTCCGCTGGGAACCTGAGCTGCGACTCATACTCTCGCAAAATATCCAGCTCATCAAAGAAATCTTCTTCTTCCTCTGATTCTTCTCTCATGTCAAACGAATCCCAAAGTTTGTCATAATGATATCACCATGAATCACCAGGATTCTGTGGCGGCATAGTGTAACCTTGACATTCAACATTCGCTGCTTCAATAATCCGCTTCTCGCTTGGAACGAAGACACGTCGTGTAGGACTTGAATAGCCAACAAAGATACCCTCAATGCTCTTCGGACCAAACTTTCCATTAGGCTCTATCACCGTACAGGGAGACCCAAACGGTTCTAGATACTTCAAATTCGGCTTGCGGTTATTGATTAACTCAAAACACGTTTTGTTGAACATTTTGACAGTAAGAACCCTGTTGAGAGTATAGCATGCAGTAGAAACAGCTTTAGCCCATAAATTAATTGGTAACTTAGAGTCTGCAAGCATCGTTCTGGCTGTCTCGATTAGCGTCCGGTTTTTGCGTTCTGCAACTCCATTCTGCTGCGGAGTGTACGGAGCACTAAACTCATGTAGTATACCTCTTTCATCACAAAATTCTTCCATCTTACTGTTTTTGAATTCAGTACCATTATCACTTCTAATTCTACAAATCGGCCTCTGGTACAAATTCTCAATTCTCTTAAACAACGCCATCAAGCTGTCAAACGTTTCGTCTTTCGATTTCAAAAAGGTAACCCACGAAAATCTGGAGTAATCATCAGTTACGACCAAACAGTAGTAATCTCCTGTTATGCTTCTAACATTCACCGGACCAAACAAATCCATGTGAAGTCTTTCCAACGGTCTTGAAACTGAATTGACTTGCTTTGTAGGGTGTGATTTTTTCTTTTGTTTGCCTTTGACACAACTTATGCACTCCCCTTCCAGATGAAAACCTTTAACATACACTCCTGTGACCAAATCGTTATGCACCAAATGATTCATTTTTCTAAGATGTATATGCCCCATCTTTCGGTGCCATAATCTTGATTCTTTCTCCGTTGCTCTGGACACAAAACAATGAGCCTGACCCGTGGTTGTAGTAGCGACGCTCATGTCCAACACGTACAGATCATTGACTCTTGGTGCCCTCATGATGATCCATTCCTCAGGTATCACAAATCCCGGTTTCAAGATCAAACATTCTTTGTCAGTGAAATGAGTAGTATACATCCTGTCACAGATCTGGGAGATACTCAGCAGGTTGTTCTCCAGCTCAGCGATGTAGTTAACCCTCTCAAATGTTACGATGCCATTCGATAACGTTCCTTCACCTATGATCTTTCCTCCTTGATTACCCGCAAAACCCACGTAACCACCGTTAATGTTTTTCACATCATACAGCAACGCGGTCTTCCCTGTCATATGTCTTGACGCTCCACTATCCATGATCTATTTGGATACAAGTTTTGGAAGATCCTGCACATAACAAATCATCACTTAAAAAACTTCAAGAAAGATGCCGATTCATGCTTCGCTAACCAGGAAGCTCCGGCAATTCAAACTGTTTAATCAAACATGGTGTCCACCCAAGCTTCATCAGCCTTAGGTGTAACCTTGACTCTCGCAATTTGAATTTTGAAATTTTCAGCCTTGAGAGGTGGAAAATTTGCATCATAATCAACCGTAATTGACTCTTCAGCCTTTTTCACCTCAGAAGTTGAAACTTTCTTCTCAACTTTTGATTCAATTTTAGGTTTCCACACCTGTTGAGTTAATGCAACCCTTTTGTAAAATGTGTCACTTTTAGTTACCGACTTCTTTTCGGGTTCATTTTTCACTTTGAAGTTGCCAATTTTAACACTTTTCTTCTCAACAACTCCTTTCTAAACCACCATCGGTGCTATACCCTTCACATCAACTTTCTTCTGTTGAACTTTCACAGCTTCAGTCTTAGGCTTCACATATGTACACTTTCGTGCAATATGACCAACCGGATCGCATCTGAAACAAGTACGAGTATCAACTACCCGACTCGTGCCTTCAGACTGAGCCTGTGAAGCTCTCTTCTCAAAGAACTCTTTGTTAGATTTTGAAAAAATTTCTTTCTCTTCATCAGCAAGTGAACTTGAACTGTTCACAAACACCTTTTTCTTTGCAAACTTCTGATACTGAGCATTCTGTTTTAGATAAGATTTACCCCCCTGATAACCACCAAACTAGTTCTTTCTGTTGTTATTGTAAAAACGTGGTGGATAAACAGATTTCTTGTTGAACACCTTTTCTTTCTCAAACTTCATTTTGCCTTTCTTTTGACACAGATTATTCACTACTGACAACTCAACTTCAACCAGTTTGAAAACATTTGTCAATTTGTTCATGTTTACATTCTCGATCGGAAACTCTGAATCCGAAAACAACTTATCCGATCCTGACATCTTGTACATGACAAGACCAGGCTCATCATTTAAGTTGTTCTTGGACTTTTGTTTCGGAATGTATTTATCCAAGAAACACCCATCCTCCTCAGAAGTGTCACAATCCGGTTTTAGCACTTTATCAACCACACTTTTTACCACATCATTTTGGACACTTTCGTCATTGGAAGACGTGAACGTGACATCAATGTTCTCAGGAAGTTTAACTTCACTTTCTTCCTCAAGTTCAACCAAACTAGATTGCTTTTTGAAAACCTACGCCAGTTCCATCAGAAAACACATCTTCTCCAGCTTTGTTTTTCCCTATGGGTTTGGGAACAATGTGCTGCAAAACAAAGCTTGCTGAACTATAGCTGTTTAACTTCAACTGAATTCGTTCGTTTTCAATTTCAGCCTTTTTAACTTTTAGTTTCAATTTAGCGATTTCATCCAGTTGTTTGTTAATTGATTCTTCTTTTATTCTTACCACAGCTCTTAGATGTTCATTTTCTTTATAAGTTTTGCCATTTCGATCATCACTATCTTTGACAATGCTTTTAAGTTTTTCAAACTTTTCAGAAATTTGACGGTTTTCAAGAATTAACTTTTCATTTTCTCGTTTAACTTTCTCATGTTCAATTTTATCAGTTTCAATTTGAGCCGTTAATTCTTTAATCCTTTCAGTTGAAGCTTTTGCGGTTTTGTCACGACCGAGAATCTGATCCTCAACGGTTTTGTCACAGTGCTACAAAAATTGCATTCTTTGTTGCAATTTTTGCAGTCAGCATTTCCGTCTATCTTTTTACCTAACGCATTTGTTGACGCATTTGGACTGACCTGGCCCTTTGACTCAGTCACAGAATTAGAGTCTACCTCAAGTACTTTCGCGGCCAGCACTTTGTCAGCCATCTTTCCCAGGTTCTCTGCTGTCAACTCCTGCGTATTATCGATAATACCAGTATCAACCTGCTTTGCTTTCTCGAACTCTTCTTTTTCTTTCTTCTCTTTCTCCTCTTTCTCCTTTCTCTCTTTTTCTTTTTCTTCTTCAATCATCTTCTCTGTTGGCGTTCCCCACCACTTGTGCTGCCAGTACTCATCATCCTCTTTTATCTCCTTGATGATGGCTTCCATATCGAGTGTGCTGTCATCAATCGCAATGTTTCCATACTGATCAAGGGAGCATTCTCTGTCTGGATCCCATCTATTTGCTCTTCTTGCTTCCAGATAAATGCGAGAGATCCTCAAGATTCTGTTTTCAGCAATCATATTTCGATAACAGTACTTCTGCTCGTCAGTACGATCATCTTTCCACGGAATCGGATCATCGTTGCTTGCCATGAATGCATAACCCACCGCATCTTCTTCCGGTAAAACTTCCTTACTCCAATCGTACCCCTCATCATCGTAAATCACAGCCAGAGCCCTTGATTTGTCTCTGTTATCTTCAGTCTGCTTCAATCTAGGCGGCTCGGATTTATTCTGATGATAGATTGCCTTTTTGTAGTAATCATCTCGAAACGGATTCTCCGACTCATCAGCATATGCATTTCTGCATTCCCGCTTGAAGTGACCCTTCTGCTTACACTTAAAACATGTCACCTTTGATTTGTCGAATCCCAACTTTGTAGATGGACCACCGATCGTTTTTCTCCCGGTAATTTCCATGAAGCGTTGTGCACGTCTAACAGCACTTGCCATTGCCCAACGAATGTCGATCAGCTCCATTTCTTCGGGGTCTATCTGATCGTAATCTTCTTTTGTCAGATTTGTATTCCCGATCTTTCCAGCCACCAACCCTTCGTAGGATTCCAACACAGATGCCAAGAAAACCATTTGTTGCTTAGCCGATCCCTCATCAAAATTCTGTGCGTTCTTCAAATCTATGGCAATGTTGCAGGGAAACTTCACATCAGAACGATTTGCAGAAGATGAAGATCCACTGTGATAACCACTGTGACTTCCGCTGCTTGGACTGCTTTGACTTTCTTTACTTGCTGAAGAAACATTCTCAGCAGAAAATGCAGTTTTCAGAGAAGTAGCTTTCGGCATCAAACTTTTTGGATAGTACAGATCCAGGTTTTGCTGATAAGATGAGTGATTGACTTTGTATGTTTTCTTCAGTTCTAGCTCATGACTTTCAAGTCTCTCAATCACCAAATCTGGAGTCAAATCTTCAGGAGCAATAGTGTTCTTCAACATCAGTGCGTAATATCTCCAATCCACTTCATCTGGTAATGAACCGAACAGTTTGTCAACAAGTTCTTCATCAGAATACGTGATCTTATGTCGTGCAAGCTCCAGCTTCAGATGACCAAACCTTTCAATCATTTTGCAAACCGATTCATTTTTAAGACAACCAAACATGTCGAACTCTTTTCTAAGCAGTTTCGTTTTATTTTTTACAATCTCTTTACTTCCTAGACACTTCTTCTTGAGTTTTTCCCATAAATCTTTTGCATTGGAGTAGTCTATCAACGAAATGATGTCTTCCCGCACTGACTGAAACAGTAATGCCACACACTTTTGCTCGGCTACAAATCCTTCAATTTCTTCAGCTGATCTCAATGCTTCACCATTCTTCTTTCCATTTGCATATCCATTTTTCATACTTTTCCAGCTTGCAAATGCGAATGCCATCAGCCAGTCTTCGAATTTTGTAGACCACCTACTATAGTCTTCTATAGCCATCAGCTTCGGAGGTTTGTTGAATGTACCAAATGCAGTCTCCGACTCCCAAGCTTCTTTCTTTTTCTCTTTTGGTGGACTCTCGTTCGTATTGCTCGAAGACGTATCATTGTTTCCAGAACTTCCTGTGAATGCATACATGTCGCTGAAAGGATTCAAGAAAATATCATCCATTTTGAACAGTACCTGCAAAATCAACCAACACTTAGAAAAATTTTCGAAATTTTTGAAAAACAGGACACAAAAGCGGATCTATCTGTATAGGTGACAGATAAGCGGATCTGTATGGTTCAGATAAGGGAACCAAATAAGCGAATCTGTTCGAGCGAACCTAACAATGTCAAAAGAGCGGACCAGAAATTGTCTTTTCGAGCGGACCAGTAACTGTCCGAATGAGCGGACCAGATAATGTATGTTCGAGCGAACCAGTGATTGTTCGTTTGAGCGAACCAGAAACGTCTATACGAGCGGACTTGAATGTGTCTGCTCGAGCGAATCTATCAGTGAATTTGTCTGAAAAGCGAACCAAACAGGTTATTTCGAGCGAACCTGTTGTGAATTACGAGCGGATCTTATCACTTATGTCTGAAAAAGCGAACCTCTTGTGTTTGAAAAAGCGATCCTATGTTTTTACCCTGTTTTAACCATTTTTAGTCCGAATTTTAACCTGAAACTTTCTAGGGTTTATTATTAGTATGTTTTACACGTTATATTCCATTTTCAGACAATTTCAACCGTAGAAACCACTGTAAATCGAAAAAGTATGATAGAAAGTGAGTAGAAAAGAGAGATTTCTACAGATTCAAGCTGTAGTAGTATGAACTCCTCGTCCTGAGCTCTGATACCACTTGTTGGACCGTTGTTTTGACCCGAAAAGTCAGTCAAGGTAGTTCATCTTCGTATATAAAGGCGGAATCAGTATATATGAAGTTACACAGCTTGTCCTATCAATTCCACTGCTTTTTATTGCTTTCTGAGACAATTTTGACAGAGTTCCGTTCCAAAAGCACATACACGACTACTGAGATCCGCTCAAATGACTCCCTATATATAGACTAGGGTGGTTCGCTTATATGACTGACATATAAGCGGACCTACAACTTTGCACCATAAGCGAACCTATCAAACCCTACGAGCGGACCTACATACAAACTGTACATAAAAGCGAACCTACTTCTTCTAATACATATTTTGACGATCTAGACCCTCTGTTGACCTATCTTGACCTAAGACTTCATGTAGACATAGTCAACAGACATTCCATGCATCAACAAATAAAAATAAAATAAAAAAAAACAGATAGACAAGATGAATCACTTGGATCCGACTCGTGTATTAGTATAACCTTTGATTATTTTCGCACTTTTGCACTTGTTTAAGAGATTATCTTAGTTATTGTAGTAGGCCCCTCTTTTGAAGGCGACGTTACCCTCAACCCAGTAGTTTGAGTCAGCAAGGATACAATCCTAAAGGGTTGGATTATTGGAAGATAATGAATTAAGTTATTAATGCAAATTATGGTAGGCCCCGCTTTTGGCGGTGACGTTACCCTCGACTAAGTAGTCTGAGTCAGCAGGGATACAGTCCTAAATAGCCGGGTTATAGTATTAATAGTAGTTAACTTATGAGGGGGTCAAAGAGTTTGGATCCCCGCCATCCAATACCTATGGGCATTGAATGAGATCCTACTAAATTTGACCCAGGTCCCTTGCAGGACCTCTAAACGCTGAACAAGGGCAAGACACTTACCAAACCGTTCCCTTAACCCCCGACCAGGTAGCTAACATACCTCCATATAGACCGTGGAGATATGAATGGTGAAAATTTTTTATTTTATATAGACAGTAAAATAATGCCAAGACACCACGGACAAAAGATAAGGAAAGATCACCTTCAACATAAGCAACTAGTTATTAAAGTCATTAATACAAAACCAAATAAAAAGTGCAAAAGATTAAAAATAAAAAGTATTATACTAAACACTTGTCTTCACCAAGTGATGTAAGAGACTTAGGCAAACATGGCCTTGATTGTCAAGAACTCTTACGATCAATCTTCGATCCCGAGACGACTCACACACTCTATGATAGACAACGGATGATGGTGGTGGATGATGGTGTTATGGTGGTGGTGGGTGGTGGATGAAGTGTGAGAGAGGTAGTGTGCCAAGGGATGAGTTGCAATGAAACCAAGCACTCCTATTTATAGGCTGAACAGAAGGCTGGGCACGGCCCCGTGTCCGCTGGACACGCCCCCGTGCCTGTCTGACACTCTCTCTCCTCATTAATTGTAATTCGCAATTACAATTAATGCGCCTGCTGTACTTTCGCCACGCCCCCGTGTTCGCTGGACACGGCCCCGTGGTGGGCAATAGAAGCTTCTATAGGTTTGTCTTTTCTGCTGCTTCTTGGGCACGGCCCCGTGCTGGCTGAGCACTGTGACAACCCTCACTAAACCAGGTATCCGTACGACTTAATTAATAATTAATTACTGCTTAATTACTGTGCTTACCTGAAATTGTGGATAAACTGCTACTTGAATGTTGATACATGTACATACTTGCATCATACTCTATTTACTGTCACTACATTATTTACATGCTGAACCTTAGTGACAAACATGATGCACAAAAGCACAGTAGCACAATGAACAGATAACCTATTGAACGTGCTGTCATAACCAGCACCAGGCAGATACTGCCTCTAAGGCCTGTATGAGCCCAAATATTTTACTACACTAGTAGTGAGTGTAGGGATACAAGGGTTGTAGAACTGCGTCTCTAGGAATAAGTTACAATGACAGGATGTGCCTAAAACGTACTCTAAGTACAAAATTCAGCACTTTAACTAAAAATTCAGCATTTGGTTAACTAATAAAGTGCCAAAACATGAGAAAAATATTACTAGACACTTTCCAAAGTGTCGGGGATAAGTTGTGTCACTAAAAATAATAATAACGACACTTTAAAGCTTTGTTAAGCGCTTTAACGGATTACTATCCAACCAAACAACCGGACTTAACCAGGGACATAAAAATATTGTCAATGACATTGTTTTCTTTTTCTAAGCTAGTTAGGGTCCCCAAATACCCTAACACCCGCTATAAAGCGCCACACACTAGAATCTAACTTAAACTCCTAACTAACTAATTAAGTGCCTTATTACAAAATGACTTCCATTTAATTCCCCCCCCCCCCCCATGAAATTTACGCACATGGCCCCCCTTCTCTCAAATTTCGGCTCCCCCATGTGGCCACCTTAAAACTTACCAAATCCCCATGCAATCCTAATGAGAGATATGAATTGATTTATGTATGTACTCCTCCCAACATTATAACCGAAGGACAAAGGATTGGGATTATAAATCACCATCCATATCCACTAATCTCCACACAACAACTTTACATAATTTACTTCCCCTCTTCTCTTCACTAGCTACTGCCGAGAACATCCCCTCACACCCCACCACCTTTCGATTTTCCCTCACCAAATCCAAGCCTCTCACAAGGTGATTGAAGGTGGTTTAGAAAGTGTGGAGCACTCGGAACTCGAAGGACCTCTCTTGCTTGCCATTAACCAACCGTTTTTCGACTAGTTTCTTCCCTAGCCTCGAGCTAGTAGTAAGTTACTATAATCACACTCTCGAACTATTTTAAGGTGGTTAAAATGATATGTAACGGTTAAAACTCGTAAACATACAAGATGATACATAAAAGTCTACTAAAAATGCTAGTAATAATGGTTAAAAGCTTGAATGTTGTGTAAATCTTGTAGTATTTGATTTGTGTAGTTATTTAGGCCCGATCTATGTTGTGGTAGCTCGGATCATCGTTTAACCCGGATTGGTCATGATCATGGATCATGACATAGAGCTTGTTTAAGTGTAACAAGGGTTAAGTGATGAAACTCTACCACACATCAAACTTGAACTTGTGTAAAAATGATTTTACTTACAAAATAGTGTTTAAAACTAGTAGATCTACGGATCTACAAGCGGTATTCTCAAAGGACCGACTGTCAAAGAAACCATATTTTCTAAAAATGGATCTTACACTAACAAGGATGATTTTTAGAACACACGAGTGTGTAAACACATAAAGTTTCGACAAAATAACTATTTTTGTAAAAATTGACAAAAAGTTGTAAAGATGGAATTTCTTCAAAAGCGAGGTTTTTACGAAACCGGATTGATTTATATAATGATCCACTAAAAGTAATGGGATTTACTTCATATTTTTGGTTAAACTACAAGTTCATGTAATTTTTGCGATTTACATATTTATTGACTAGTTTGTTGTTCTGAACATTGTTTTGGTTGAATAAGGAAATTGTTGGTTTGATTTATAAAAGAAAATGATACGCTTGAAAGCGTGGCCACCTCCCGTTACAAAGGAGACTCTGGCGAAATTTTTCCAAAAACCTAACACATAGAATTATTTTCACTACAAGTGTTAGAAATACTTTTCGACTTGTTTTCAAATTATAGATTTCGCCACGACTTTATTTACAAAATATCGGAGGTGGAATTTCACAAAATAAAACCTGGTAAATATATATTTAATATATATTTTTCATAACGTCACTTGATATGTGTTTATGATTATTTTGTGAAGTATACAAATATTATTTTTAGGGTAAAAATAATATTATCGAATATTAACGAATCCAAAATAATACGAACGCTTTCACGATAAATATATAAGTTATACCGGTAACTATTATTACCACTCGATCGTTAAAACGTAACTTACGCAATTAAAGAAATATTTATGAACGCGTATTTTGCCAAGGTATTATTTTGGGAAAATTATATGCAATAGAAAATATAATATTTTTGAGAAGAATATTTATATTTTGGAGTTAGAAATAAAATATATTTTAAGTGAGACTTAATAATATATTTCGAACACACATGTATTAAATCCCCCATCCTTGGGAAGGAAAATGATTACCAAGTATTTACTAAATGTAAACACGAAATAGTTGTCTAACTATTTCCCAAAAACATTAAACCACAAAGCTAAGGCACGGCCGTCCGACTAATAGAGTTAGTACGTGTAGGTCGTCGCACAGCTGCTTGAGCAGGAGATATACTTGGTAGAGACGCACCACTGTGAGTTCATGTCCCCTTTTTCTCTTAACTGTTTTCAGTTTTTAAACTGCGGAGGTGAAATACATGTTACTATGATTACAAGTACTTTATACATGGTATGGTTAGCGTAAGGAGGTTTACTACTTAGATCATGTGAGTGGGTAGGAGCAACATGAGGTCATTAATCCTCATGGTAGGACCGAGGGACAGGAGCGGTAGATCTATCTGGGTGTAGCGAGCCCAGCCCCAGGCCAAACTAGAAACGGACCTCGGGGTGACTTTGTGCCCAACGCATAAATCTGCTAGGTTTGAGTCTCCCTACTTGCACTTCACACATATCAATGGCCTTGCAAACCATTGGTGATCTCTTTTTCCTTATTTGCTAAAAACCAGGATTTTTATACATACAAAGGTTTATTTACTCACTTACACATGAACTCGCTCAACATTATTGTTGATTTTTCAACTTACATGTATTTCAGGGAATTAAAGGATCTGGCGCGGTATGACACGTTTTCCCGCTGCACTAGTTACGAGGTCATCCGGGTTTAGGGAATGTGACTCTTTCCTGGACAAGTCACAGTCCTTAAACTGTGTTTATGTCATGTTGATGTTTGTGTTTGTTGAACAATGTTTATGTCGTTAGGGTGTGTTTCCATTGATACAATGTTGTTGTATTTGGTTTTTAAAACTAAATTAAATGGATGATCTTGCATGGTTTTTATTTCATATAGCTTGTTATGGTTAAGCTATGGTATTAAGAAGTCACACCAAAATTAACCACGCTTCTGCAAAGCCAGGGTGTGACAAGCACGGGGCGTGTTCAGTCTTCTGTCTTCTCTATTTTGCTTGGGAGGATGCTGTTGAGGGGTCGGGCAATCCACTTATGTTCCTTTTCTTGTATTTATGTTAGATTTAGCTGTCTTTTTGCTTCTTTTGTGAATTTGAGCTCATTTAATCCTGAAAATACAAAAGGAAGACAAAAACACTTTTTTTCCAACATTAGTACTTAAAAAGGGTTAGTTTTATGCCTTATTTGATGTATTTTATATGTTGCATTTCACACACATCAATACCCCAGATATCACTAAGCATAAAGACCTAGTATCTCAGAAAGAGGGGTCCTTCAAAGAAGATTCCGGGGGTTACCCATATATCCGAGAGATGTTACCCACGAATTAAGCAAGTTTGAATTTAGGTTTATATCTCGACACAATCTACTAAATGTACAAAAACCTACTGGCACATCATCAGTGAGATCGTTTATCACATTTTTAACTTTCCAATTCTTTAGCGTGTTGTGATAGTCCACTGATGTACTATCATTTCCTCTTTTATACAACAAAACTCATTTTGAATTTTATCATGTTTTTGTCTTTTTCAAATTTTCTAATGTTTTTGGATTTTTTGAAAAATTTTACTCCCCTATAATGCAAAAAAATTTAAAGAAATTTGAAAACAAACTGTACAAACAATGCGACAACTGATTTTCAAGGTTCAATTTGCCATCCACTTGGCATCAACAATCAGAACTCCCCCTCACAACAAACTATTTTCCCATTAAGATTTCAAAACACTTAAGTTTGTTTTAATCAAAATGGTTTTTCCGGAAAATAAATTGTGTTGTAACCACTTGTAGGTTGGGGTTCATTTCATCACATTGTTTTTAATCACAAGAATGAGGATTGCATCAAGTTCAAATTAATGACCTTGACTAATCACTTTGACAGAATAAACCTCTGTACCACTTGGAAGATAACCAATCAAATATATACCAAGAAAGATGTCGATTCCTGCTCCACTCTTACCAACCTGGGAGCTCCGACAAGTCAGGTGTTTACTCAAACATTATGTCCACCCAAGCCTGACCAGCCTTGGGTGATTTTGGTACACATCTATCCCACCAACACTTTGATTTGTAAAAAATCTTTGGCACCTTTTACCTTCCTATCAACCATCTTACCGAAAATATGCTTGACTTTTCCATTGAAAGCCTTCTCAACATCAAATTCTCCTTTACCAGTGAAGAATTGATTTGAGATCTCAACCTTTCCAACTTTCGACTTCAAATTTTCCTTTGACAATGGAGGAAAATTCTCATCGTTCACTTCTGGAACGGAATTCACAATCTTTTTCTCAACCAAAGACTCCTCTGATTTTATGGAATCAGATTCACTGTCAGAACTACTCTCAGTTTTAACAACCCATTTTTGCCTTTTCAAATCAACTCTTCTTTTGTAAAACCGTTTTGAATTTTCACCCTTTTCAGAACTAGAATTTTCAACCATTTTATCATTTTTCAAAGATAGTTCTGTCTTATCAACAAATTTTCTTCTCGAATCAAAGTTAGAAGAAACTCTCTGTTCTTTGTAGTTGGACCTGGGACAATTCCAAGCAATATGCCCAACTTCTTGACATTTGAAACAGGTTCTTCTATCAACTCTTTTAGCAAACATTCTCACATTCTTTTTCACTTCAGCAAGAAACTCCTGGTTTGACTGTTTCCATAAAGGTTTCTTCTGTTCATCCTCTGAACTTCCTCCTGCAACAAATTTTGTTTTTGGTTTATAATTTTTCTCATTTTTATAATTTTTGAAGTACTAAAACCAAGACCTTTCTTTTTGAAATTACTGTTATGGTTCGATTTCTTTTGAAAACCATAACCACAACCGTAACCCATCTTCCTGTTAACTCTTTGTTGAGTTCTTGAAGAAGTGTATTTGTTAGGTTTCCATCAAGATTTAAATCTTTTATTTCAGAAATATTAATTTCTGTTAATTTGAAAACCTGTTTGATCATTTCTGTTTTAACACTTCTTATTGGAAATTCATTATCAGAATATAATTTGTCTGAATCTTTCAAAATATAAGCTACTTTGACTGATTCATCATTCAAATTAGATTTTGATAGTAAAAATTCCTTATTGTAAACCCTTTTAACCGGTGAACTCGGACTCTTCTCAGACGAACTCGAACTATCTGACTTAGATTCCGACTTTGACCCTTCATCCATATCCAACACCTGATCGACAACTTTCTTTACCAACACAGACTCATGATCAGTGTCGGACGCTGTGAATGTGACATCAATATTGTCTGGTAATTCATCAATGATTTCAGACTTTAATTTGATGTTTAGAGCCTTGTATACTCGTTCCTCATTTGGTTTCCTGGGAGAATAACTCTCAAAGATAGGAGGCGGACATCTGTTATACTTGACACTTGGTTTCTTACCGGTATCAGTATCTTCAGTCTTTTCCTTCTTGAAAGCCTCAAGACCTGCAACAGTAGGATAAACACGATCAATCAAATAATCACAAGTAGTATAACTCAACAGTAATCGTTTAATCCTTTCACTCTCAATCTTCTCAAGTTCCAACTCCTGCTTGAGCTTAGCACAGTCTTCAATATATTCATTGATGACGCTCTGCTTTGTCATTAATGTTGCGCTCATTTTACATTGCTTTTTCAATTTCTGAATTCGTCTTTTTCAGACCATCAACTGTCCTGTTCAGCACATCGTACGATTCCTTCACATACTTCACATCAGACAGTAAATCTTCTTTAATCTTCTCTAATTCAGTAATCTTCTTGTCTTTCTCCTCACAAGCTTTGCAAGATTCTGAGCATTTCAAACATGGTTTTTCAACTTCAACCACTTTTTCAACTATCTTCTCAACTTCGACAATCTTTTCAACTTCAACAAGTTTCTCGACTTCAACATTTTTTTCTATTTCGACAATTTTCTCTACTTCGACAATTTTTTTCTACCACTTTTCCAATTACTACTTCAACTTTTGTTTCTCCAGCTTCTATTTTTGTCTTTTCATCAGCGAGTACCTTTGCTGCTTCCAACTCTCTCTTCAATCTGTCAATCTTCTTTTGATTCAGCATCTCAACTTTATCTGCATAGAAAAAATTAAAACTATCAGGATCTATGCTTTTTCTACATTTGTTAAGATATTCTTCCTCATCATCAGTATCAACATCACTTCCTAGATCTGGAAAAATTGGGATTCTTTTCTGACTAGCCTCATTTTCACTCATAATTCTAGCAACAAGAGCTGTTCCAGGTATGTATTTTTCCCAACTAAATCCCTCGGCAACTTTTTCATCATCTTGATGAATAATCAAAGCTTTCTTCTTTCCATCGTCAATGGCACGAGATGATGATGGTTGTTGCTCAATTTGATGAAAAATTGATTTCTGATAATAATTGTTCTTATCTTGATTCCCAGTTGCTTCTTGGTTTTTACACTCTCGTTTAAAGTGTCCTTTTCCTTCGCAACGGAAACAAGTAACTTTAGACTTGTCAAAACCTAACGGAGAAGTAGCCAATCCCCGAAAATCATCTCTTCCGGTGATTTGCTGAAATTTTTCAACTCTTCGACCATGCACCATTTTACATCCATCAACTCAAGTTCCTCTGCATCAATTTGGTCATAATCTTCTTTTGTAAGCATCGGATTACCAATTCTTCCTGCGACCAGGCTTTCATACGACTCTAACATGGCGACAAGAGATGCCATGTGTTGCTTAGCCATTTCAGGAGACAAGTTGTGACCATTTTGAATTTTTAAAGTAACATTGCACTGCAGATTTGTAGAATTCTGTTGTTGAGGACATGATGTTGTGCTATTAGGATCAAAACTTGAAAACAATGAAGAATATCCACCACTTTGAGTTGTAGTGCTAACATTTGGACTTGAAGAACCATATGCACTAAAACTAGTTTGAATTTTTGGACTGGGACTGGTGGTAGCCTCAAACCTTGTTCCCTCGGTAATACAAACTGACATCCTGTTTAGCATTTGGATTTGTCATGATCGCCGTTTTCTGAATATCCAATTCCTGCTCTTCTATTTTCTGAATGAACTGTGCCAAATTCATACTTTCGGACTTCCTCATGAGTTTCACAATCATCAAATAAGTTCCCCACTTATGTTGTGGTAAAGCCTCAGCTAGTTTATCGACCCACTCATCATCTTCTTTCTTAATGTCCAATCTTCCCATTTCCAATACCAGAAGACAATATCTATCAATGGTCTGCTTTGTTGTTTCATGATCAAATGCTGAAAACATATCAAACGATTTCTTCAATAATGCCTTTTTGTTTTTTTATCATATCTGCACTTCCTCTGAATTTTTGAATCAAAGCCTCCCAAATTGATCTAGCTGTACCATTATGTTGAAGCAAAACAAAGATATCTTCCTTTATCGCTTGTTGAAGAATACTAATCATCATTTTTTCACTTGTAAATTTTAATTTGTCACTCTCTGAATAATCAACAATAGCTTTTTCAATCCCACGTTCATTCTTTGGTCTCTCGTAATCTTTTAGTAATGAACACCATGCATCAAATTTGTAAGCTTGCACCCAGTTCTCAAATCGATTTTTCCAACCTTGAAAATCTTCAATATACATGAGCTTTGGCGGTTTCTGATAAGTTCCTGTCTCATTCTCATTGTACACAGTTTCAGCAGCAGTAACTGGAGCAACCGGTGTCGCAAATGCATTGTAAAACTCTTCAGCCATGATTCTGTAACACGTTTTTCAATAACAGACAGTTTCAAGCGGAATAACAAGTTCACTTTTAAGCGAAATACCCAATACAAGCGAAATATCAATTTTAAGTTTCAAGCGGAATCACGAGCAGCACTTTCAAGCGAAATACCCAACACCGTTTCAAGCGGAATACCCAACTTAGCTGTTTGGAGCGGAATCAGTCAAGTTTTTGAAGCGGAATATCACCCAAAAGCTAAATCACCTGATTTCGCTTGAACCGACTCAAGCGAAATCACTTACTGAAGCGGAATAAGGTATTTTTAAGCGGAATCTCTGGTTTCGCTTGAAAATTTCAAGCGGAATCAAACAAATTCGAGCGAAATCTCAGTTGTTCGTTCAAGCGGAATCACTTCGAAGGCCCATTTCTACCATTTTTAATTAGAATTTTGCTGTGAAACTTTCAAGGATTTGTTAAAATGTAATTTTACATCAAATGTGTGAAAATGAACCGATTTTAACCGTAAAAACTTGTTCAAATTCAAAAAGAAGGGGTAGAAGTCAGAAAATGAGGCTGTTTTGACAAGAACTCTTCTTCCTGAGCTCTGATACCACTTGTAGGATCGATCTGAAACCCAAACGAGTCAATCAGAAGAGCTCTTATCCGTTTCAGAGGCGGAAACTAAGAAACGGACTAGAAAAACAACTTGAATTCACTATAAATTGCCTTGTATATTGATTAGAACCAGTTTACAGTCAAACGACACATCGGCAGCACTTCGGTACTGGAAAATCAGAAAGTTACAACTGAATCCGCTTGAAAGGTATATATAGGGGTGTTGATTTCGCTTGAAGTGACATATGACAGTTCAAGCGGAATCACTAATGTTGTGATTTCGCTTGAAAGTGTCACATGACATTTCAAGCGGAATCACCCATTCAAGCGGAATCAGATCAAAAACACATTACAATCTCCTATTTTCTCGTACAACGCGCCCTGATCTAACAATTCTAATACTAGACTCGATGCAAGACGAAGTTGACAGATGTATGCACCAATAAAAGTGTTACATCCAGGTCTACAGTAGAAGCTGAGTATAGAGCAATGTGCTCAGCTATCTGCGAAATTATGTGAATTTTAAATGTATTAACTGAACTGAAAGTTGAGTATAGTCTGCCTGTTAAGTTATTTTGTGATAGCAAGTATGCAATTTCTATCTCTCAAAATCATGTATTTCATGAAAGAACAAAACATTTTGAAATAGATTTACACTTTCTGAGAGAAAAAATTACAGCTGGAGTTATTGAACCTGAAAAGGTTCATACATATGTGCAGATTGCGGATATATTCACAAAGGGTTTGAGTGCAACTCAACACCAAATTCTTTGTGAAAACCTTGGTTTACATGACATGTTTGCCACATGAATTATGGAGGCATGTTAAAATGAATAATAGCAACTTGTAATTCATGTTGCAACATATGTTATCGTGTTATAAAATTTGTTACATGTTATATATTGTTACAACTGATTGGGTTGCGAGTGTACAAGTCTATAAGTTCGAGGGGATTATTGTATCTTATAAGGGTTGTAATGTGCATAACTGGATCTTGAAGGGTTGAAGTGAAAGTATCTTTCACCAGAGTATAAAAGAGACTCTTCTATGTTCATTTGTCTTTAACACCTCTAGAATTTTCTATTGTCTCTCTCATCTTGTACGATTAGGGTTTGTATCCTTTTGTTTAGATCGCTTGTGATCTAGTTGATCTCTTGTGAGATCTTGTAGTTGTAGGCATTATAGATCAACTGATTGTCATCATTTGATCATTCTCTTTTGTATTGTTTACAGATCTCACATATTATGAGATCTAGGGTTCTGGGGGGTGTTTTCTGGATTGGGTAATCAATAAAAGTTTTGTCACCGTTTTTGTCGCTATATCTTTGTTTAGTGTTGATTGTTATACCATTTTACAGTCCCCCATTTAGGCGCCATTCCAAGCATCTCATTAGTAAATATTAGAGAGTGTTGGAGAAAACTGATGTCGTTTTTTCAGCCGGGCGGACCAAATAACGTATGCCAAAACCACGAATTGTTTGAAGCCACAACTTCGAGCATGATCGTCTGGTATTGGTTATCACCTCTCAAATATTGGCCTTGTAGACGAGTTGGACACATTCTCTAAATGTTATGTGCATAGTCAATGCTACCGAGCATCCCCAGAAGACCATGTTTTTCTTCATGTGCATTGTACAAAAGTGCAATGTCATAGCATGTTGGTCTATGTAAGAACTCTTTGTCGTATAGATTAAGTATGACATTACATATATATTATAGGTACTCACGTGAAGTCATATCGCCCATACACAAAGACTCATCATATTCGTCTAGAGGGTTGCCAGTCGCAAGTTGTTTAACCGTTGGTGGGTATTTTTTTAACGTCGTGAAACTTTTTTTCATCTTACCGTTTAGGCTTTCTTGAAACCATCCAATTTTGGCTTTTGTATCTCCAACAACTTAAAAAGTAATGCCTTCAACATCCAAAATGTTGATCGAAACATAAGTTCATTGTATTTTGGATTATCGACAAAATATTCTTCTATTAGATCCTTTAGAGTTTTCTTGATGATCACGTGGCACATATTATTTTTGAGTTAATTACTGTTTTCGTCCCTGTGTTTTGTCAAAAAAATCACTATTTTAGACCATTAGTTTAAAAATTGCGATTTCAGTCCCTGTGGTTTCACTTTCGTAACCATTTCAATCCATTTATTCTATTAGTACAGGGACTGAAATGGTTACGAGGTGGACTGAAATGGTTACGAAAGTGAAACCACAGGGACTGAAATCGCAATTTTTAAACTAATGGACTGAAATAGTGATTTTTGACAAACCACAGGGACAAAAACAATAACTAACTCTTATTTTTATGTTGCCATGTCTTCAACTTCAGCTTGGACGACATCAATCCGTGAAATCGACAGCTACTAGATGCCCTCATTCATGTCGAACTCATCTGATGCTCGGGTGGATGTATTAATTTATGATTCACCTTGTGGTACAAAATTTGAATGAAGAATTGTTTGTAAAGTTGAAGAAATGAGAGTATGGAACTAGTAAATTTGGTGTAAAACTGAATGGAGATGAATTTTATCTATCTATCTATCTAGTTTAAATAAAATAACTTTTTTATATTGGTTTTGGTGTAAACTGAATGAAGATGAGTTTTATCTATACCTATACAGTTAAAATAAAAAAATATTAAATAACAGTCAAAAAGATTATTGAAAAACGTTAAAAATCCCAAATACTCCATCAGAGTCCACTAATCAAACCCGCTTACCGATACCCAAACCTAACTACATGATACGGTGTTGTCGCGACACCCAAACAAACCATAAAGATACCCAAGAGTTCCCCAACTACCCTAAAACTTTATCTTGTATGCAAATCTTACTCTATAATAAAAGAAACCACTTTAGGGACACTTGTCATCATATTAGTCCATCTCTTATAGATAATTATTATTTTAATTTAAAAATCTTCTAATTAATTATAGATAACCCTCCTACTAAATATTATTTAATTTAGAGTAAAGTCCTTTTTGAGTCCCTATGGTTTATGCATTTGAATCCAAAAACTAAACTTATCTTGATTTGAGTCTCTGTGGTTTGTATTTTTAACCCTTTGAATCCAAAACGCAAACCTCATCCAAATCATGGACTAAAAGGGTTGGATTCAAAGGGTTAAAAATACAAACCACAGGGACTTAAAGGGTTGGATGAGGTTTCATTTTGGATTCAAAGGGTTAAAAATACAAACCACAGGGACTCAAATCAAAACAAGTTTGGTTTTTGGATTCAAATAGTTAAAATGCATAAACCACGGGGACTCAAAAAGGACTTTACTCAAATAATATCTTATATTATAGATAACTCTCCTACTAAATATTATTAGTTTAATATCTTATGAATTTAGTTTAATCTCCATCTCATTTATAATATTATTTATTTGAATTAATTATATTTGAACGTTTTGTTTAGTTTGGTATCAAATAAATTTTACGAAACTTAAAATAAAATTAACTAATATTATTTATTATTTATACATTTACGGAGTTTTACATAAAAGGGTTGCAACAACATAATAATCTATTTTATCACGAAAACCAAACTTTGTATTAATATATTAAATATTTTTATTTTCACTAGACCCATGTAAGACATGAAGTTTTTTAAGATATAAGTTTTTATTATTTGATATATAAAATTAGATTTATTCAATTCATACAATACACGAGGTTTTTTAAGGATATATATTTTTTATTATTTAGTACAGAAAATTATATTTATTCAAACAGTGTAATGCGCATATTTTTAAAGATGTAATTTTTTATTGTTTGGTATATAAAATTACATTTATTCAACCCGTGTAATAAATGGGGTTTTTTAAAGACGTATTATTTTACTATTTGGTAAACAATATTACATTTATTCAACCCGTGTAATACACGTGGTTTTAAAGATATAACCTTTTTATTTGGTATATAAAATTACATTTATTCAACCCGTACAATATGGTTCTTATAGATATAACTTTTTATTATTTAATATATAAAATTATATTTATTCAACCCATACAATAAGTGAGGTTTTAAAGATATATTGCTTTATTATTTAGTATATAAAATTTATTTATTTAACCCCATGTAATACACACCTAGTTTAAACTATATGAAATTAGTTTAGAGATGATATGGAATTGAAGGATTGATTTTTCTCCACGCTACCATAAATCTATCTATTTAATTTAATAATAAAGAGAGAGAGAATAATAAATAAAAATAAAAAAAGATTTGGAATCAAGTGATGGAGTCGCAGATTATTGACAGGTAGGATTGCTTCTGCTACGTGTCACCAAAGTTACCTTCCTCCTATAAATATCCACAAGACTATCGCAATCTCCACTTACACAAACAACAACAACAACAAGCCCTAAGGTATTCAATCGCTTCAACTTTCTCCTTCCGATTCTTCGTTTTACATCATCTTATTATCAAAATTATGTTCACTTTCATTGATCGATCATGTTAAATAGTTGTTTACACTCGATTTCATTGCTTATTACCGATTATTTATCTCTGATTTCTTATATGTGTGTTCAATTGTGTATACTATGTGAACTTGTTTTGATTTTTTTGTATATGTTGTGTTATTGTTTGAGGTTTTGTGTAATTGATCATGTAGAAAGTCGATTTGTGTGTCTGGATTTGTATTTTGATGATATCTGTTTGTTATATTTGAATTGCTTATGCTTTTGACGGTTGAATTGTTCAGTAATTGTTGTTTAATAGAGGATTGATTGATTGATTAATTAATGTTTAATTCTTTAGTCACCAGTAGCACACAAAATAAGCACTGATTATGATTTTGAAGGTGATAGTTTTTTTTTTTTTCTTTTTTGTGTGTGTGTGTGTGTGTGTGATGAACTGAAGGTAATTTTGGACTTTGAAGTGTCAAGTGTGATTTTTTTTATTCATATGTTTCTTTGTTTAGAGATTTTAGGATTGAATAAGGGCGGTGGTGGTTGCATTTAATTTGGTTACATCATGAACGTCGGTTTGCAAATTTCGAATTTGTTTGTGTCATTCAGTGTATTCAAGTTTCAAGTAGTTAACATTAAATCATTATTAATCTCATGCTGAGAGAGATGGATGTTTAGCATGATTGGCTTACTATGAACAAATCTGATTCAAGCATATTCTATATAGGCATGATCAGTATGTTGACATGTTGGGTTAACAGATTGAAACGCGTTGAATTCGGAATTCTCATAAAACAGACTGTTTGTAATGTGATGCCAAGATATATAATAATCTTCATTCAATCATGTTGAATAGAAAGTTTTGGTAACAGACTGTTTCTGCAGGCAGTGTGATCAAAATCTTGTGATGGCTTCAAAGAGGATTCAAAAGGAGTTGAAGGACTTGCAAAAGGACCCCCCTGCTTCATGCAGTGCTGGTTAGTTTCCATCATTTTTGTATTGCTTATATGTTGACGTAGACTTCACTTTTTTTTTATCTCTAATCCAAAATAAGCAAATAGATGATGATTAAGTTTTCTGATACTTGCTATCTTTCTTCCAACTTCTAGAGCATGTAGCCCATGCCCACCAATGTGGGTTTCCTTTTGTTCATGCACTAGTTTTTTTTTTTTTTTGAACGGCCAACAAATCCTCCAAATGGGCTACTGGCGAAATTAACCACAACGGGATACACCCTCATCCGAACCGGGTGAGGTAAAACCCGTTCAGTTCAAGGATCGAACTAGCGATCGCCGCCTACCCGCCTAGTCTCCCATCATCACCAGGTGCTGCACTGCCGCCGAAAACTAATGGGGGGAAGCAGGAATTGAACCTGGGTCTCTTGGAAACACAAGTCTCTCCCTTACCACTCCACCACAAGCTCAATGGCGATGCAATAGTTGTTATTTCTTGTTGTTGTTAATAGTGGGTTAGTTTCTTTTGAGTCATTTCTTAGTGTAGTAGTGGGTCAGTTGGTGTAGTAGTGGGTCACTCGGTTATTTCCGTTTAGGCCTAGAGCTAAGCACCAACCTCAGCCCCACAACATGAATCATCTACACCAACACCAGCCCCAGTGGCGCCAAAACTAGCACCATCATTTGGTGTACTCCACCCTCAACCATCTCTGATCCCGGCAGCAAGAGCTACTGCTGCGGTCATTGCTTCATCACAACTAATGGACTGAAGGAGGTTAGAAAACTATTGAAGAAGGGCTGTGAATTCCGCGTCGTCAAAAAGAAATCGACACGGTGCAGCCGGAAAACTCAAGTGGCGCACACCATGACGCTTCTCATTGCTAATTAAAGAGCCGAATGGTGGCCATTGTGGTAATCCGCTAAGCATCATGCGTTCTTTCTTGAAGAGTGTGTTTAAGAAAGTGGAAATGATACGAGCCATTTTCCCTTCCAGCTTCTCCCCTACGTAGCCCATGCACACCAATGTAGGTTTCCTTTTTTTCTTCATGAAGTAGTAGTTATTTCTTATTGTTGGTAGTAGTTACTCAATGTAGTGGGTTTCGGTTAGTTATTTACGTTTTAAGCTTCTAAATGTTTTGGATATGAAGTGAATATATATCGAGTCTAATTATCTCCTCCTGATTCTTATTATCCTTTTGTTTCTCCAAATCCTGATTTGGTACACAACATTTTTTCATTATTAGAGTGGCTAGTGTAGCTATGGGGAAGACAACAACTTGACATGATAATTGATAGTATATAATTTTTAGTCTTTGATATTATACTATGGCGAAGTAGTCATATTGGGCGACTTGTTTTTGCACAACTTTTTTATGCATTTTTTACCGCTTATTTATTTTATACATTTTGCAATTTTTCTATAAATGTCCGATAAGCCCAAACCACTAACCTAAACCAACAGTTTGGTCTAGAAAAACTGTTAAAACTGGACCGTGTACAGCCCTGCTTAATATTGTGATTTGTGGTAAATTTAGATATTCGGAACGTGTAGTGAAGTTTTTATTTTAACCACAGATTATCAATTTATTTTGGCTAATTATTTAAAATTTGTGGTATCATCAGGCCCTGCTGGTGAAGACATGTTCCATTGGCAAGCGACCATTTTGGGTCCTTCAGATAGCCCGTTTTCTGGAGGAGTATTTCTCATCTCCATTCACTTCCCTCCGGATTACCCATTTAAGCCACCAAAGGTAACGCCTTTTGGACTCTAATATCTGATTAGAAAACCTTTAGCCACTAATTTGATGTAACTTTAAATAATTGACCTATGCTTATTATGAGTATAAGGTTATTGTACAAATGAGTCTTACCATACAAATTGGCTTGATGTGAGAAGTGAAGGAGCGATTTCTTTTCTTTTTTTATTTTTTTCTCATCTTATAAAGCACGTATTTTCGTCTCAGAAACTAAAAAAAAAAATCGTGATTTACACTAGTAGAGTAAGTATGATTACTCTAGAGTAATTACATAATTACTCTAGTAGTTTAAAATCACATTTTTTTTCTTTTTACATTTTGCAATTAAACATCATACTTAAGTAGATGGAAAAATAAAGTTTCTTTCACTTTTTATGTTAAGGTCATTTTAAGACCCATTTGCAGGGCCGTCACTGAGGATGATTAAAAAAAACTTTTGGGTCTCGTGTGAGACAAGAAAATTGGGCCCCTCCCTATAATATAATCATCAATCATATATCAAAAGACCACAATACGACGACAATTGTTATAAAATAAACAAAAAATCCTAGTTTTATGTTACAAATAAATTAATACACCTAACATTAGTTTCAACACCCTCCGCCTCTCCGGACAAGCAAAAATAACTAACACTTGAATCCTTTCAATAAAAAGAAAAGAACTGTAATATGTATTAACATATCCAAATTAGTTTGGCAACACGAACTTTTTCATACAAATAAAATAATAAATAGAACTAGATATTTAGTTCTTCTAAGTTTAACGGTAAATGATTGGGCCCTGTGCGATGTCAACTCGCGCACAGTCCCAAAGCCGGCTCTGCCCATTTGTATTTGATCTTTAGAGTGCTTATTATATCAAAAGACTAATTCTTGCTGTGAGTCGATACTCTTAAAATGGCTTGCAGGTTTCCTTCCGAACCAAGGTATTCCATCCAAATATAAACAGCAACGGTAGCATCTGCCTTGACATTCTCAAAGAACAGTGGAGTCCTGCACTTACCATCTCTAAGGTAATATATTTTTACCCTTTTTTATTAATCAGACATGGTGTTGATGACATGATATGACATGACAGAGTTGTACCAAGTTCTAAATATTGTTGTTTTTCATGGTATGGGGTCTATTCGGGTGTGTTGTATGTCTAATGGTCAAACGGGTGACATTGAAAAATTAGCATAGAAAGGATAAGGGTTCAAATTTCAAACAGATCTAAAAGTGGCTGATAATGTATCTTTATGCATAAAGATTCCTCAATTATTTCATTGACAAAACACACATGATTATATAAATAATGAAGTTTTTGTACTCATATATTATGACTCGCTAATTGTTTACACAAGACATAATTTTTTTAACCAAAAGTACTTTGGGTCAACTGTACAAAAAATTACTTGTTTGACCTGAACTGGGTTTGATGATCCACTGACCCGTTACTAGGGCTGCAAACGTTCGGCGAACAGTTCGTGAACCGTGCGATGGGAAGTTCGTTTGTGTTTGTTCGTTTATTAAACAAACGAACACAACAAGAAATTTCGTTAGGGCTTGTTTGTTCATTTATGTTCGTGAACGTTCGGTAACGTGTCCGTTTGTGTTCGATAGTTCAATAGTGTTTTAAGCTTTTATATTTTATTTAAATACTTCAACTTTCCGACAAATAAAATATTTAATAAGTGTCGATGTATTATAAATAGTTCAATAGTATTTTGGTCATGAACGTTTGTTTGTGTTCGTTTGTCACCATTTGTGTTCATGAATATTTGTTTGTGCTCATTAGTGTTCATCATTGTTTGTTTTCATTCGTTGACTAAACTTAACAAACGAACACGAACAAGTTTATTTCCTTAACAAACAAGCACGAACATAAAATCTCATTCGGTAAGCGTTTATGAACAGTTCATGAACAAATATATTTCTTAACAAAAGAACACGAACAAGGACTTGTTCGTGTTCGTTCGGTTTGTTTGCAGCCCACCCGTTACCCTAACGGTTTAACATAAGATTTAAAACTTTTAAACCGGCCATGATATCTAGCCTTTTGTTTGATTCTAATACATGTGAAAAATTTGCAGGTTTTGCTTTCAATTTGTTCATTGTTGACAGACCCGAACCCTGATGATCCATTGGTGCCTGAGATTGCTCATATGTACAAGAATGATAGGGCCAAGTATGAGACCACCGCTCGAGCTTGGACCCAGAAATATGCCATGGGTTAATCATTAGTTAGGGTATGTGGAATGCTTTCTAGTCGAATAAAAAAACCAACTCTTTGACATAAAAATTTGGTTGAGCACTTGGGCTTGACACCTCTAGCAACTTTATAAAAAACATATATCATGTGGTACTTTTGCCGTGTTGATTGTCTGTTTAATCTGTTCTATCGTTTGGTTAAAGTTGGTTAATGGGTGTATTAAGACTTGTGTCGAACCCAAACACGACATGGGTTGACACGAAACAAACACGGCCCTTTTTAACAGTTGTATTTTATTTGCTTATACCTTAAATTACAATTTTATAATAAAAATATATAAAATGTGTAAATTAGTTATGTTTATGCCAAAAGACACGATTTTCATTTATATTCTCTTAAATTTCGGTTTACGTTTTGTCAGACAATTAAAAAAATAAAAATAAATGGGTTAACCTGTGAACCTCTCAAGTTGACCCAGATAGCTACCAATTTAGGCAAAGACAAATCACTGGTGGAGAGTTTAGTTTGACCCAGTTCGTAGTGTAAATTTTACTGCAAATATCCGGAAATTTTTTAAGTGCCCCCCCCCCCCCCCCCCCCCCGTCGTTCAAGATCGTCACTCTAGGCAAAGACGACCTCAATGATTTTGCTGGTGGAACTTAGTCTGACCTAGATAGCTACCAATTAAGGCAATGACAAGTTCGTAGTGTAAATTTTATAAGCATCGGCTTCTCCAATTTTTTTTCTTTAAAACTTTCGGCCCCCTATTTACAAGTTCAGGATCTGTCACAAAAGTGATTTAATGACTAGATTCTTTTCGTGTTTTCTTAAGCACCTAGTTTGAATGGAAGCAAAAAATATACTTTTTGAGTGAGGTTGATAAAATTCAATGCATGAAGGCTTTCCTATTTTGAATGAAAGCACCAAGGAAAGTATATGCTATTTTAGAGTGAATTTGACAAAATTCATCATGAAGCCTTTTTATAGGTAAAATTTGACTTTGGTAGGTATGGCTAGATCTTGAAATTAAAAGTGATAAAAGAGTATGACTTAAACTAACAATTAATTAGGTGCATCCATAATCTTAGTATTTTTTTAATCAAAATAAAACCAATTGAAGTTGCTATTTGGGCGTTCTTTTATAGAATCAAAAGTGTAATAAGTAAAAATTACTATTCGCAACACGTGATATATAGTGTTGGAAAGCCATTCAAGTCCGTGAAGCAAATAGTTTGGAGGCTAATGCCAAGTTGGTCAAAGTTCAGGGTTAATAATGTCGGCAAATTTTTTTTAATCTTTGTTGTCTGTGAGATTTGAACCCAAGACCTCCTCCACTCAAATTCAAGTGTTTAAAAGCTGTCTTTGCCAATGGACCACCACCCCCATTGTTTGAAGATGGGTTCTTAATTGTTTGTTAACGCAAGAGGTTAGCATATAATTGGGGGTGATCATTCATCTTTCGGTTAGTTTGTTCGCTCTTAGTCTTTCTCTTTTCTATTTTTTCTGTGATCGGTAAGATTTCGTCAATAAAAGCAATAGTCTTTTAATTGTTATCCTTTTGATCTTGCAAGAACAACAATGACAACCATACCCACAAATAGCAAAGTCATTGGTAAGGTATGAAGATAGTGAGATGTAGACAAAACTTACCTCTATTTATGGGATAGAGAGACTAAATCAAACAATAGACAAAAAAAATAAACATACAAACAATAAAATTTAAGTAAAAACTACCAATAAAACCAACAAAAACAAGTGTGATGAAAGAGTGACCTAGAAAAAACAAAGTAGATGTAACATCATAAGACGAAGGCATAAATACAAGAATTTAATGACATGCAAAATCCACCTAAATTATAGGAATATCTAGGTCACTGAGCTAAGACACCTCTATACCAACCCCTACAATTCTTAACCATGATACTACGCCTCCACAAACTCCTATCCTATACCATGTTCTCAAAAAGGTGTAACAAGCAAATCTTGTCTAATCCGCTCATCCGAAGTCACTTTAGGCATGCATCCACTCCTATTCCCTTCCACAATAAGGATTTCCATTGCTCTAGTTGGCGCTGTCATCTGTCTCCTCTTCACATCTCCAAATCATCTTAACCTCCGCTCCTTTATCTTATCCGATATGCTAGCAACTCCTAATCTTTTCCTGTAAACTTCATTTCTTATTCGATCTAACCTTGTATGCCACTCATCCATCTAAGCATCCCCATCTCTGCTACCTCTATCTTGCAAGCATGTGTCTTCTTAATGGCCCAACAGTTTGTTTGATATAATATAGTCGGTCTAACTACAACCGCATAAAATTTCCACTTCAATTTTGTTAGGAACCTTTTATTACATAATACCCTAGTGGCTGCTCTCCACCCACACTAGCCAACCTGGATGCGATGGACCACATCACTATCTATCTCCTCATTCCTTTGTACAAACGATCCTAGATATTTGAACTTAGTTTCCTGCCGAACCACTTGCTCCTCAATGGTGATCAGAGTGTCCTCGCAGTCGCCTACACCACGGATATCACAATACATGTACTCAGTCTTAGAGCGGCTAATTCTTGAACCTTTATTCTCTAAAGTTGCTCGCCATTTCTCTAACCTTGCATTTAAGCTCTGTTTAGTCTCTGCAACTAACACTATATCATCAACAAAAAGCATGCACCATAGAACTGTCTTTTGAATCAACTTTGACAACTCATCCAGGACGACAGCGAAAAGAAACAGACTCAACGCAGACCTTAGTTTTAGTCATTATCCTACCTCCACAGGGAACAAATCATTATCCCCAAAGGCGCGCAAACACTAGTTTCAGTCATGCTATACATATCCCTAATCATGTCAATATACCTCCCTAGCACACCTCTACCATCCTTTTGATCTTGATTTTCTTTTTTAATGTTGTATGTCATTCCTCATGTTTCGTTCACACAACATTTGACCCGTACAGAATCTATTTACCTTTTTATAGTCCCTAACATAGAAAGTTCGGAATTTATCTCTCTTTTTCAGGTTGGATTCTTTTCTAACCCATTCATCTCCTATAGATAAGAATCATTGGGTGTTCTCCCCCACATGTTTGGCCTAATTAATGTGTTTCTTTTCAAGCATAAGTTTCATGTTACATGTTATGACATAACATAACTAAATCAGAAGGACTACTTCATAAATAAAGTTGCTAGTTCTTCGATGTTTACAGTTTACCTATGCATTAATGTGGCGCCAAAGGGCAAACATGTCTTTTCCTATACAAGTCCCTAACATAGAAAGTTCGGAATTTATCTCTCTTTTTCAGGTTGGATTCTTTTCTAACCCATTTATCTCCTATAGATAAGAATCATTGGGTGTTCTCCCCCACATGTTTGGCCTAATTAATGTGTTTCTTTTCAAGCATAAGTTTCATGTTACATGTTATGACATAACATAACTAAATCAAAAGGACTACTTCATAAATAAAGTTGCTAGTTCTTCGATGTTTACAGTTTGCCTATGCATTAATGTGGCGCCAAAGGGCAAACATGTCTTTTCCTATACAAGAATGGTTGTATTATAAATTTGAGTTAAACGCCATTTTAGTCCATGTGGTTTGGGCCATTTTGACAGTTTAGTCCAAATGTTTGAAACATTGTTATTTTAGTCCAAATAGTTTCAAGCGTTGCCATTTTAGTCCAAATAGTTTCAAGCGTTGCCATTTTAGTCCAATGGGTCCATTTTTTATGTTAGCTAGAAGGGTAATTCGATCATTTTATATGGTCGAATCTCTCTTCTAGTTAACATAATTACATTTAAAATGACCAAAATACCCTTCTAGTTAACAAAATAAAGGGATGGAGTTAACCCAATGGACTAAAATGGCAACGTTTCAAACCTTTGGACTAAACTGATAAAAAATACTCAAACCACAGGGACTAAAATGGCATTTAACTCTATAAATTATTTGTTTGGTCAACCTTGTTTTAAAGCAAAAAAAAGTTATGGAGGCAGCAAATAATACTCTGGTATTTGACCATTCAACACACCCCCCCCCCCCCCCCCCTGCCTCTTTTCTTTCTATTGGTTATCTTGGACGCAAAGAAAAGGTATCGTGGGATATGCAGGGGCGGATCTACATGGAGGTGAGGGGTTGCCCGGGATACCCCTCAACTTTTTGGCGAAGTGCAGTTTTTTTAGATCTTCGTTCGTTTTATTTATTAGAGATACCTCTAAGCAAATGTTAGGATACGCCTGAGTATAGATGAAGATAAGATGAAATGAAATTTAATGGTTGATGGAAACAAAAAATTCCGGTGATGAACAGAAACCTGCAACCTTTTTGTTAGAAACCTGCAACCTTTGTTAAAGATTGGAGACGATGAAGTAGTTTGTTAAAAAAAGTTAATATGGGCTGCATTGGTAATGAAAAAGCAACACAGTCTCCGATGTCAAAAACATAGTTAGTCAAACTTTAATAGGTTTTAAACCATTTACTTTTTTTAAAGTAAATAAATGATATTATATTATTATGCATAGAAACCCAAAACTTACAATTGTTTGAAGCTAGCAAGTGACTGGCCGTCTAGCCATAACAACAGCCCCATAACTACACCCCTCTTAGTTACACCAAACCAAATTCTAATTAAAGAAAAAAACACAGACTACCACTCGTAAGTTTGAAATTGTTGTACTTTTATAAAAGAAATGATATTTGGATTAAGGAAGCATTATACCTGAGTCCTCCTGTAATTAAATTGTTTTTATTAAAGTATTATAAAGTATGGGTTAAAAAAGTTGATTAATATTTTTTAAATAGATTCATCAAATATGTACGCTACTTAATTAATACGTAATTTCTATTATATCATATCATATTATTACTTCTAAATCTTATTACTAACTGTTTAGTATTTTTTTATTACATACGTGTAATACACGGATCTATAACCTAGTAATTATATATATATATATATATATATATATATATATATATATATATATATATATATATTTACTAGCCGCACAAGGCCCCTAAAGGTCTCGAATTTTCATGGATGACCTTAGGTAAAAGTAACTTTTTAAGGCGCACAGGGCTCCTTAGGGCCCTCGAGTTCTCAGAGACGGGCCTAAGTAAAAATAAATAAAAAATTTAGGATACCCCTGAATTTTTCTTCTAGGTCCGCCACTGGGGATATGCACGTCTTTTGATGACGAGAAGTTTGTGGGGTTGGGCCTGTTAGGTATTTTCTGGTATGAGGAAATATGAGCGATTCTTGTGCTTCCACTTTTGACCAAAATTAAATTATTAATGCTCAAATGAATATTCTAACTTTTAAAATATATAAACATTTGACTTTTTCAATTAACAACACAATTACATCAGGCATTATTGACCGAATCACCGAGCTTTTTGGGTTTGTATTTGGCTCTCCGGTATGGGTCCGTCCCCCTGCGTCCCGGTGCGACGCCGCTCCTCCCCCCATCCCCCTCCTCCACCGGCTGCGTTCTCCCCGGCTTCTTCAGGCCGTTCAAGTCGTCCCACCAGAGGACAAAACCTCCTCACACACACATATATACATACACCATATACATATATTTTAGGTCCATCCCCCATTTCCATACCTCCATCCTCTTTGCCCCATCCTCACACCCGATCTACGTGACGCCTACGTGGCGGACCATCCTCCAAGGAAGGACCATCACCATACCGCATAACCTTAGCTTGTAACTTTCCAAACAGGAGGTGATACGTTCGAGTTTTATGGACAAATTTTATTCTAGGTTGAGTCAAGGGTTTTCTAAGTTGTGGGTTTCTTTCTAGGTGGGTGAGTCGACAAATTTTATTCTAGGTTCGAGTTTTATGTTTTTTTGGGCAGAAGGATGATTCCAGGTGTCCGGGGCTTTCTAGTTAAGAAAAAAACATCTTTGAGCGAAAAATAAAGGTATCTATTGTCATGAGACACATTTGGGTGACAATTGATCACATGTGCTTACGTGTAAGGGTTCATTTGGATATTGTATAGAAATAAACAGTTAAAATTATAAATATTATAAATATTACATGTTGAAATTACTTATATTTATTTTATTAGTTTAAAAGGTTTATATTCATGTTTAGAAAATGTATTATCCAACGTTTATTGGAACATATGTCTATTTTAGTGATTTTTAAAAACTTGTGTTTATACGTAAAAAAAAATATATCATACACTTATACACGTTTATATGAGCAATATACTCTAGATGCATTTGGATATTATATGATATGGGTTAGGTTATTGTACAAATGAGTCTTAACATATAAATTGGTTTAACGTGAGAAGTGAATGCGAGATTTTTTTTTTGAATTTTTTAACATCTCATTTATTTTAGTCCCATAATCTAAAAAAACTTGTAAATTTACACTAGAGTAATATAATTATTCTAGAGTAATTACATATTTACTTTGCTAGACATATCCCAAAAAAATTTTAGTGTCCAACTTCTTCATATGTTTAGATAAGGGTTTGAAGGATAATGCTAGGTAGAAAACCCTAAAAATTTGAGAAAACCCTAGAAAACCCAACCTTCCGACTTTTTTTTTTTTTGAAAAAAATAACACATGTAATATACATGTTTTTAAGAGTTTTGAGCCAAAAAAATCAAAAAAGCGCCGAGTGTTTTTTTTTTAAAAAAAAATAAACAAGTTTCAGCACTTTTTTTGTCTAACACATGTTAGTGAAAAAGTTGCTGAAACTTGTTTATTTTTTTAAAAAAAAAAACCACTCGGCGCTTTTTTGATTTTTTTTGGCTCAAAACTCTTAAAAACATGTATATTACATGTGTTATTTTTAAAAAAAAAAAAAAAAAAAGTCGGGAGGTTGGGTTTTCTAGGGTTTTCTCAAATTTTTAGGGTTTTCTACCTAGCCCTACCCAGGGTTTGAATTTTACTATTTATTTCCATATTATAAATTTGCAACAAGTTGTTGCTTTATATTGTTGTAATGTATGTATTGGGGGTTTTTCAAAAAAAAGTTGCATTTTCCACTTTTAACCCAAAAGGTTTTATCTTTTACATTTTAACCCCTTTCACTTTTTTACTTTTAACCCAAACTTTTTTAACTTTTACAATTTAACCCCAACACTTTTATATTTTCAACTTTGATCTCCCATATTTTTCATCTTTCGCAAGTTTTTCGTTTTACGTTTCTTTTTATATTTTGCGAGTCAACACGCCGCAACGTGCGTGTGGGGTTCAATGTTTTTTCCCGTTTGACATGCCAAACGCAGTGCGTCTATTTTTCTCCATTTGACAGATTCGTCGCAACGCACGGGTCCTAAAATGTAAAGGCTTTTAGAATATTTTCGTGATTATTTTATGAATGTTTTGTAAATTTTGTTTGGATCCAAGTAATTTTATATCTTAAAAAACCTCATGAAAATCTACAACGAGCACGACAAAAAGAGTCGGATCAAATATAATATGTTTTCGTGATTATTTTATGAATGTTTTGTAAATTTTGTTTGGATCCAAGTGAAGTCAAATGTGGTTTCTCTTTTCCGTTTTTAAAAGCTCTAATTAATCTCTTTTCATTATACCTGTCAACTTTTGCGTTATACCCGTTACGTTTTCTATGTATTACTCGGGTCATATATAATACGTTATGATTTTACTCTATAATTTGATCTACTTTATGTTTTGATCAAATCGTAATGTTTATATTGGTTACATTGAGTTTAATCAAATACGTTAAAATGCGTGTTTTCATATGGTTAACGCATCACAAAACCTTTGAACTAATCCATTCGATGTTTGCGAAGAATCCGCGCCGCAACGCGCGCGGGTCTTAATGCTAGTTTAATATAATTATTAACTGATGTTTAGAGGGAAAGTAAAGAAAAAAGGGGAAAGTAAATTTTACATGATTGTCGGTGTTTATGTTCCCCACCACAACGCGCGAATACCTCTTTGGTATATGTATGTTACAAGTATGGGTGAGAGGGCCCATCATTCGTTTAAATGCGTTTGAAATCCGTACGTGAAGAAACAAACGCCCAACAAACGACCATCTCCAATGGTGCTGTCCAGTTTCAAAAAATACGTGGATGCCATGCAATGACGGATCTAGAAGAAAAATTTAGAGATATCCGTAATTTTTTTGAGATATAGGGGTATCTTAATATTTCTTCCCAGCACATAAAAAGAAGAATAAAAAAATAGAAAAATGTCCGAATCGTCCTTGTGGTTTGCTCTGTTTTCACCTATAGTCCCTACACTCCAATTGTGTTCTTTGGATTTTATCTTTTAGAGTTTAGCTTTTAGGATTTTTGCTCTTAGAGTTCAAGGTTTGACTTGCATGTTCTAGCGTCACCTAAATGAGCATAGTCGGAGTTCGTTTAAGCTAGATATTTTGTATTTCAAAATCCATTTTAAGTAAAACAAACTCCACAGCGGAATCCCCATATATATATATGATCCTGTATTTAAATATAACAATATGGTACTCATACTAAAAATAAAAAAAGCTCGTTATCATGGTGTAATTTAAAAAAAAAGTTATGTATAAAAAGTTATTGACGTTTAAAAAAGATTGGTGGAACTTGCATGTTCATTAAAGTTGATGGCAATTTCTTTATTTAAACAATTCAATATAAAAAGACAATATTACCCTTAATCTAACCAAATTAGTAAAAAAAAATATAACATAATTTACATTTTAAGCCCTTCTTGATCTCAATTATTAACTACAAGATCTAAAAGCTTAAAACACTTCTTACACTTCTCACAAAACCACCTCTTTTTACACTAACTCCACCATATATATATATATATATATATATAGGATTCGGTTCAAGAATGAATCACTACCAGTTGCTAGAACAATGAGAACTGTCACAACCCCCGACCCCACCCTGGAAGCGGGAGCCGTGAACCAGTCAAGTGGTACCGGTGTTTATTAAATACGCAGTGGAAAATTTTTTCATCAGGATCGTAGTTAGGAAATAATTTCAGAGTTTATAAAAACACCAACTTTTAATATTAAATAAATGGGCTAAAACTCATATTCAATTCAATTGTTTTTATAGGAATAAACTCAAATAAATAAAAAATAAATTTCTTCTTTTATTCAGGTATTTATAGCCACTTTATTTAAGCCTTCAGTGCTCCATAGCTGACTTCTATTATCTTTACAGCAAATTACCTGAAACGCGTTTTGAAAAGATTTTATTAGTAATAAATACTGGGAGTTAATTTCATTTCTATAAAAATATATTGTTATACTTTACAGCATCAACGGTTTTTACATTTGTTTATATTTACCCAAAACTAAATCAGCATTTGTCACATGGTGGCAGTTTCGATGTGACGGTGGTCATATCACTCATTGGCTAAATTTCGTCCAATAATGAAGTTTATCAAGTAATTATATCTTACTATTATTCAAATGTATTTGTCACTAGGCGATTCCCGTGACGGTGGTCATATCATTGTTGATCATTCTTTCAACTAGTGACTCTGGTCATATCACTGTTGATCGTTCTCTCAACTAGTAACTCTGGTCATATCACTGTTGATCGTTCTCTCAACTAGTGACTCTGGTCATATCACTGTTCTCTCAACTAGTGACTTTGGTCATATCACTGTTGATCATTCTCTCAACTAGTGATGCTTATCAATTAATATATACCATGTCCCACATATCGGGTTTTGAAATAATGTACTCCCGATGTATATCTTAGTTAAATATATAATTGACATATATCGTTTAATTTTATTATGATATACATTAAGGTTTATATTTTATAATATACTATTTTAAATATTAAATATAGTATTTAAACCATATTTAAACATTAAATATAATACTATTTTTAAATAACAAAACCATAATCTATTTTAATATATTTAATATATGATTACTTGTTCCAAAATGTAGATTTAAAGTAACGTTTGCATTTCTCTCGGAATTGGTGGTGGACTCGGGTTGCCGGGTTTCCCCGGAATTGGTGGTGGACTCGGGTTACTCTCGGCGTACTCCGTTTATCCAGTGGGTGCCCCGAGAGTGCTCGGGATTGATTCTGTTGGCCGTTCAAAAAAAATATACAACTTATAATTATATATTATATTTTATAAACGTATTTAATATGTATATTTTAATTTCTGTTGGAACCTACGAAGAACACAGATATTTAAGTTGTTCTTAAGATCACCATGGGTATTTGACTCTATTGTACCTAGATAACCTTCACTATTTAGTGATAGACTGCATATAGTGTTTTACATTTACCTATATAAAATGTATTTAAACATTTTCAGTTTGCACAAATTCTATATTTTGTGCTTTTAATGTGATATTACCTACTTTTAATGTGATAATATGTATTAATAGTACCTATATAAAATGTATTTAAATGAAGACTGAATTAGGTTGTGCACTTACAAAGACTCGATCACTGGGGGGGGGGGGTATTCCACGGTCCTCCCAACCGCCGAGGTGATCCCACCTCGCAGACCGCCACCCAACAAGCCTGAGTCTGGGGGTAAATCCGCTACCGTAGGGGCATTGGGAAGACTCGATCACTGTAAGTATAACATTGATAAACATTTTGGGTTTTGTAAAGCATTTTTAAATATAAATGTATCACAAAAAGATGATAAAAAAGAAGAATAACTCACTTTGTAACTTTAGAGTTCAAGTAAAATCCTCCTGGTATAATCTTAGGTATAACTCCTGAGCTATTTAATAAAATAACAAAAGTATTACGTAATTTAGAAAATACAAAAATATCGAAAATGATATCTATTTCTTTTTGCTCTATTTTGTCTTATATGTTTATTAGAAAATACAAAATTATGGAAAATGATATCTACTTATTTTTCTCTATTTTCCCCTAATTCTGACATAATGTTCTCTATAAAATGTAAGCTATGTTTGTCTTATATGTTTATTGAGAATTTCTATTTAATTCGTTAACTTTTGATAACTTTGCACTACAACTTAAAAAAAACATTCGAAAACGTGCGTAAAAAAAGTTTTGACAACGTGCGTAAACATTTACACGAACTGAGTATGAGAACACCACTATGTAAATAAATAAATAAATATTTTGACAACGTGCGTGAAAAAAGTTTTTTACGCGCCTAATCGCCACCCGAGCTCCTCTAAACGTCACACGTAAATCTATATATAGGGATGGGGTAAAATAGGAACCTCCTTTAGATGCGAGAACTGTGTAAACCATTATCCACCCTAGATCTCTCATGTATGAGTGGTTGAGATTGAAAATTTTAAGGTTGATTTGTGTTGTAGTGATTTTATCTATTTAAAAAAATAATTAATTATAACACATGATTTATTATACAAAAAATTACACTACATGTATAAAAAAGCAACATCTTCGATCTCTGATCTTGATCTTCATTTTTTGTCCATTATCCTCGTCACTTGAACGTAAAAGCCCCAACACCTACGATAATCAAAGAAAAAAACATAGCGTTTACATTCCACAAACATTTAGAGGATCTCAGGCGGGCGATCAGGGGCGTAAAAACACATTTTTTATTGTGTGTAATAAAAAACATTTTTTACATTCGACATCGTGCGCAAAGTTTTTTTTACATTCGACAACATACAAGAAACAATTTTTCAAACATATGTAAAAACTAAACATTTACGCGTGTCGTTTTTACATACGTTTGAAAAATATATTTACGCGTGACGTTTAAAGGAGCTCGGATGGACGATCAGGGAGTACAAAAACATTTTTTTCTCATTTGACACCGTGCGCAAAAAAAATATATTACATTCGACAACTTACGTAAAAAAAATTTCAAACATACGTAAAAACTATTTTACGCCTTTCGTTTTTACATACGTTTGAAAAATAGATTTACGCGTGACATTTAGAGGAGCTCGGATCGGCGATCAGGGGCGTACAAAACTTTTTTTACGCATGTTATCAAAACATTTATTTATTTATTTATTTACATTGTGGTGTTTCTGATACCCAGTTCTTGTAAATGTTTACGCAACTTGTCAAACTTTTTTTACGCACGTTATCAAAACTTTTTTATGCACGTTGTCAAAACTTTCTTTATGCACGTCGTCGAATGTTATTTTTTAAAAAGTTGTAGTGTAAAGTTATTAGACGTTAACAAATGAAATAGAAATTCTCAATAAACATATAAGACAAATATAGCTTGCATTTTATAAAGAACATTATATCAGAATTAGGGAAAATATAGCAAAAAGAAATAGATATCATTTTCAATAATTTTGTATTTTCTAATAAACATACAAGACAAATATAGCATGCATTTTATAAAGAACATTATGTCATAATTAGGTAAAATAGAGCAAAAAGAAATAGATATCGTTTTCGATATTTTTGTATTTTCTAAATTACGTAATACTTTTGGTGTTTGAATTTTAAACGTAAGATATATGTGTGTGTGTGTGTATATGGGTTGGTTAACGTACAATGTTCCTTAACATATGACGTGTACACTGGGAAATCATGCACGTTATAAAACTCAAAAACCCTAATCACTCATGTTGAACCTATAATCATGCATGCTCCTGCAGCCTTTATCCTCTGTTCTAGGGGTTGATTTCGAGTCGTCATTTTGATGAAAATTTTCAAAATCAAATATGAATTTGAACATAATTCGATAAAATTGACCGAACAATGGGCAATTTGAACTTAAACGAAAAGAAATTTGAAACGAATTGGATGAAATTGATCAAACAATTTATCAATCCCATGCTAATTGAAACGAACCCTAATCACGCATGTTATACAACTAATCACGCACGTTATATTTTCCCAGCGTACGTTAACCCAGATTGTATAATACACTTTATATATATATATATATATATATATAGGATTAGGTTCAAACGTGAACAAAATCCTAAGAGTGAACTGCGTGAACTGATCTGGGCCCTTGTTTTTTATGATCTTGAGATTAAAGTGAGTGGCATGATGGTAATTATTTGGCTAATTTTTTTCATTTAATTAAATACAAAAAGGGTATATGTGTAATTTCAATCTTAAATTGATTGCATAAATCTCTCACAAATCAAGTAATCAATTATCCTCTTAAATTGATTGCATAAATCTCTCACAAATCAAATCAAGGATTAGGAAAGATGTAACTTAATTCAATTATTAAAATAATTATTTGTTTAAATGCGATGTACACATGTGTATTCTGATTTTGCCATCTTTTTAATGCGATGTACACATGTGTAAACCGTCTATTTTTGTGATATCTCAGATTTTTTTTTGTATTGAATGTTGATGTACACCTGTGAATTACTGTACACATATGTATGATGCTGAGTACATATGTGTACTGTTCTATTTATATCCAAGTACACATGTGTATACCATTGAAATATGAAGGTTACGTGGATCTTAAAAATCAAAATTTGAATTCTGGTGATGTAATCTGAAATAAAAATTAAAATTGAAATCTGGTGATTTGTTGTTTCTTTTGATAATTATCTTATTAGTAAATAAACATAATGTGGATAATGAATTTAAATTAGGAAAGATGTAACTTAATTCAATTATTAAAATGATGATTTAAATCTAATTTTTTATATAATTACAATCCTACCCTTAACAACTAAAAAGGAAATCAAGGGTCCATATCTGTTCTCGTAGTTCACTCTTGGGAGGTTGTTCACGCTGGAACCCTACCCTATATATATATATATATATGGTGGGGTTCTAAAGTGAACACTAGTGTATTTGTGAACTAGGTGAACAGATCCTGACCATTGATTTACACTTGTGTATTGATAATCAAGGGCTAGTATTAGTTCACTAGTGTTCATTATCAAGGGGGTTGTTCACAAATAAACCTAACCACATATATATAGTGTGAGGTTCATTAGGGAACACTAAAAAAGTGGTGAACCGGGGAACACTCTTAAAATTTAACTTAACATGTTAAAAATCAATTTTTTTTAATTTTTTTCGACACTTTTCCTTATAAATACTTGTAGAAGCATTTTTAATATTTGCCAACGAGGTGGTGGTGGAGTGGTAAGAGAGAGAGAGACTTGGTGTTCTAAGGGACCCAAGTTAGATTCCTACCCTTCGCATTATTTTCTGCGGCACTTGGTGATGATGGGAGACTAGGCGAATAGGTGGAAATCGCTAGTTCGATCCTTGAACTGAGCGGATTTTACCTCACCGCACTGTCGTGCCTTCGGGCGAGTGTTCACGGGCTTCGGCCCTAGGTGAGAGTTTTCCCCGGTTTGGAGGCGAGTGTATCCCGATATGGTGAATTTCGCCAGTAGCACATTTGGAGGATTCGTTGACCGTTCAAATATATATATATATATATATATATATATATATATATATATATAGGATTAGGTTCAAGAGTGAACACTAGTGTAGCTTGCGAACTAAGTGAACTAATCCTGGCCATACATGTGTGTAGATCAATGGTCAGGATTTGATGTTAAAATACACAAGTGTATTTTACGATTTGATGATGAGATCCTGGCCATACACGTGTGTAGATCAATGGCCAGGATTTGTTCACTCAGTTCGCAAATACACTAGTGTTCACTCTAGAACTCCACCCTATATATATATATATATATATATATATATATATATATATATATATATATATATATGATGATGACTTTGAAGATCCCATATCAACATTGAAAAACGTGAATATATATATATATATATATATATATATATATTCACGTTTTTCAATGTTGATATGGGATCTTCAAAGTCATCATCAGACTCTATTTCTACAAAAACGCATGCTATCAGACAAAAACCTTATAAAGTCGCATGTATTTTTTAACCATTTACCAAAACTCATTAATCTAATAAAATCGCATGAATTAGTTATCAATTCGCATGTATCATTTAAGCATTACCAAAACTACCTAATCTTATAAATCGCATGCTTCAGACAAAAAACATTTATAAAATCGCATGTATCATTTAATCATATACCAAAACTAACTAATCATATAAAATCGCATGGATGATTTATAAATTCGCATGTAAAAGCTAACCACTACCAAAACTACATAATAATATAAAATCGCATGCCCTAGACCAATATAAAGAAAGCTAACCACTACTAATCATATAAAATCGCATGGATGATTTATAAAAAGTTAAAAACAATATATTATGATATCTATATATACAAATAATAAACGAAAACCAATATTTAAGTTAAAATTAAAACAAAATCTGTGGATAAAGAAATAAGTGTTACGAATATTTGGAAATTAAATTTGTAAACGGAATATTTCCAAACAAAACATTTGAAAAAAATAATAGTTTTGTCTTTATCATTTTCTTAAGTGTTAATAATACTTGCAATATTCATTAATCAACTTCAATATATGATCTAAAGATGTAGAATGATAATATCGTAATCCATGATGGCCTACCAAAATTTAAAGTCCTTCAATTTCTTATAATTAAACTAATGGAGAAATAATTAAAAACGAGAGAGAGAGAGAGAGAGAGAGAGAGAGAGAGAGTTAAGAAATGAGAAAATTAAAGGATTTTAATTAAACATACTTGGCTAATGTCAATCTTACCCTTTTAATCTAAAAAATAATCAAGGGCCAAGATTATTTCACTTAGTTCACTCTTAAGAAGTTGTTCACTCTTGAACCTAATCCTATATATATATATATATATATATATATATGTATATATATATACACACATATATACAGGGGATAGATCATAAGAAAACTAGTTTAAATGAGAAAACAAAAAAACTAACTAAAAAGGCCTAAAAACATACCAATTTTTTTTTTACAAATTTTTATAAAAAATCGCTATTTTTTATATACAAAAAATTTTTTAAAAAAATTGTATTGCACATGTGCACTAATACGGAAAGCCTAAACCACTTAACCCCCCCGGCCCCCACCGACACCCCCCAAAAACCTAAACCCCCCCCCCCACCTCCACCCCCAAAAACCTAAATTCACCCTCCCACCAAAAGCCTAAAACCCCCACCCCCAAAAACCTAACCCCCCTCCCGAAAACCTAAAACTAAACCCTAAACATAAACCCGAAAAAAACCTAAATCCCCTCCCCCCCCACACACCCCTAAAAACCTAATCCTAATCCTAAACCTCCAAAAAACCTAACCCTAAAAGCTAAACTAAACTCAAAAGCTAATTTTAACCATGTAATGCAGAGGAGGAGTTGGGTTGAAAGTGGGTTTTTCCTAGAAAGTCTAGGAAGCAATAAGAATGTGATACGTGGCATGGAGGGATTTTAACTAAATGGGCACTTGTGTAATTTGACATTTTACTTTATTTTTGGAATTTTATCTCTCATTAACTAACAATGCTTGTAATTATGGAAAGTGTTTCTCCAAGATTTTTTGTATTTCGCAACCTTCTCCTTCTTCGCCTTTGTCATCGTCAAACACTTCTCCATCTCCACCATCTCCGAGTTCATCATCACCATTCAAATATTGTTCGTATCATCTCCGTTTTCTTGACGATGTGTTTTAACAGCAAGCAAATTAATACAGTTGTGTTTTAGCAGCAAGCAGATTCATGCAGTTGTGTTTTAGCATTCCGATTCATACAGTTGTGTTTTAACAGCAAGCAGATTCATACAGTTGTGTTTTAGCATTCAGATTCATACAGTTGTGTTTTAACAGCAAGCAGATTCATACAGTTGTGTTTTAACAGCAAGCAGATTCATACAGTTGTGTTTTAGCCTTCAGATTCATACAGTTGTGTTTTAACAGCAAGCAGATTCATACAGTTGTGTTTTAGCATTCACATTCATACAATTGTGTTTTAACAGCAAGCAGATTCATACAATTGTGTTTTAACATCAAGTAGATTCATACAGTTGTGTTTTAACAGCAAGCAGATTCATACAGTTGTGTTTTAGCATTCAGATTCATACAGTTGTGTTTTAACAGCAAGTAGATTCATACAGTTGTGTTTTAGCATTCAGATTCATACAGTTGTGTTTTAACAGCAAGCAGATTCATACAGTTGTGTTTTAACAGCAAGCAGATTCATACAGTTTTGTTTTAGCATTCAGATTCATACAGTTGTGTTTTAACAGCAAGCAGATTCATATAGTTGTGTTTTAGCATTCAGATTCATACAGTTGTGTTTTAACAGCAAGCAGATTCATACGCTGTGTTTTACCACCCATGCTGGTAATGCTGGAGGATTTCTTGACGCTGTTTTTTAACAGCAAGCAGATTAGCAAGCAGATCAATACGATGTGTTTTCTTGATGTGTTTCTTCATGAAGGATAGAAGGAAGAGAGAGAGAGAGAGAGAGAAAATCGCATGAAATGTGGGGTGCTTATGGAATAACAATTATTTCCATATTTAAAACAAGCTAAATGACATATCTACCCCTAATTAATATATCTACCCCTGATTAATTAAATAATCCTATTTTTAAGAAACACATATTACCAAAATGCCACCAAGATGATCTCAACCATTAAACACACCCATTGGATGGCCCAGATCGCTTCCTAGACTTTTTAGGAAAAACACACTTTCCGAAGGATCCCCACTCATGTAATGCATATGTGTAGTACACATATAATGCACATGTGCAGTGCAAGTTTTTTTTTTCAAAATTTTATTTTTATATATAAAAACTAGCGATCTTTTATAAAAAAAATTGGTATGTTTTTAGGTTTTTTTAGTTAGTTTTCTAGTTTTCTTATTTATATGTAGTTTTCTCATGATCCTCTCCCTATATCTATTATATATAATAAATGAAAGGTGATTTGGGCCACGTGTTAGTAAATTAGGGCTTCTTTTCCCGCCCAACAGTGCCATCCCCTTTTTCTTTTATCATCTCTCTTCTCATCTTTGTTTTGAAACGCCGAAAATGTCATCCACTGCCGCTTCATTCTTCTCATTCACGCACGCGATTCTAGGGTTTCTTTCCCAGTCGCTTCAAGATCTATGCTTTCTCAGTGATGAATCTCTGTTGATCCGACACCAGCTCGATTGGTATGACCGCTCGGTACTTTTCTTTTTACCATCTCTGTTATATGTTATTTGAATCGGATCTGGGTTGTGATTTTCCAGACTTGGTGGAAGATCTAGGTTTCGTCTTTGGTACATGTTAAAAGAAAGTAAGCCTAATTGTTGTTTGGTTTGTTATAGGGTTGATATTTGTACAAGTCTAACCCTACTCGTGACCCTAACGATGCCGATTTTGTTGCCGATGTAAGAAGGCGGTGGATGAAGCCGTTGATGACGTCACCGCTGCCGTTGCCGCTGCATCTGCTGAAGCTGCAGAACCCTAGGTATGTGTTTTATGTGTAACTATTAATAATAAGTAAGCGTTATTTGATCTCTACATGTGTCTGTCACTTTTGTTTGATATAGCTTTTGGAACGGATCTGTTGGCGCATAAGTTTTTTTTAATGATTTTGAGCCGATTTTGAAACTACACTGTTCAAGGCAACAAAATCATGGAGAAGAATAATAAGAATACTCAGCTGATATGTTCGAGAAAAGGTATGGTTTTAGGAATGATAATTGTTATTAATATATGATTGGCCCAATATCTTTTAGGGTTGTGCTTATTTTGATGTTATAATTCAGGGAGTTCCAGCAGAATCTCAACCATCAAAGCATGTTGGTAGCCAAGGTTCTGCCAGTCCATATTTTGATTTTGAGAAACTAGCTGAGGTTTGTTTCATACCCTTCACCCACCCAATCCTGCCTTTTGTTTTGGAAACTTTTACTTTGGGGCCAGTAATTAACGTGGTTGTATTCGTACTTTTTATACCAGTTAGCTTCTTGGCATTGACTTTATAGTTTTTATGTGGAGGCATTGAGTTTTTGGTGATTAATTGATTATTATTGTGGGTGTTTTAATTAATAGTTTTTATGTGGAGCCATTGAGTTTTTGGTAATTGTTCTTACTTTACTTTTATTCCTGCAGATTAGAAGAACATGTGGCTCCAGACACAGGTATGTTTTGTATCAACTAATTATATAGAATCAAAAAATGAGAACTGGGATGTGACTGTAAATAAGTTTTCTGGTTTGTATACTCCTTTTAGGAGAACTGTGATCTAATTGTAAAGTGGTGGGTCAAAGGATGGTGTCCAAATTGCTAAATGAGAGATTTTGATTGTTATTGTAAATATGTTTCTGTAATCACATTTAGTGCATCAATTATGCATTCTTTTTTTCTGGAAAAGCTGAACAAAAGCTAACCTACATGTTTTGACCCGTGTTAGTCGACCTATACACGTATGCATGAAAATTGTATCTGATGACATCGCTTAAGCCATGAGATGGCAGAGCAGGTGGAAGAGTTGTTTCGTAGCCGAGTGACTCCTTCGCTTATCAGGATCTTGGAAGAAAGCATGCAAAGAATTTGCATCATTATTCTTATATTATTCTCATCAGCCTCTTTTGCTGATGAGAATCGAGAGAGTTATTTTTTATAACAATTTTTGATTGTTTGAGATTTACCTAAACTGTTTCGAGTTGATTTCAAGTTTGTGATAATTGGAAGTAGAAATGATGCTGGATATGCTATTAGGAATTTTGTTGAACATGGGATGACTGATGGAAATTTAGTAAGACCAAATTGAAAGGTTAGTTAGTTTTGACATCTTGAACAATATCATGCTTTTTAGCTATAAAGGATATTAAATACATGCTTTTTTCAGTTGTTAGAACAATGGCGATGGCTTGGTGGTTTCAAGCCAAGCCAGAGGCGGTGATGGTGTTCAGTGGAGGCTTGAGATGACTGGTTTCGGTGATAGTTGATTTTCAGTGACAGGCGACTAGGGTTCCAAACGCGATCTCTGGGTTACAGATTGGTGAGTGTGGTGACTAGCGACAGTTGTTCTTGACTTCGACCGTGACGATGGAAGGCACCTGGTTTCTTTTGGACTTCAATTTAAAGATCTGGCCAAGGGCATAATTGAATGGCAACAACGTGATTTTGATGGTAGGGCTTGCTGTTTGTTTGCAATTTTAAACATGGATTCAAAGCAACGATTAATTTCTTTTGAGTGATTTATCTCTTCTTGTAGGTGACTTTGGGCTTGCTAAGACTTTGAAGGCTGATGACTTGGCTTCTTCGGTATGTTCTTTATATTCATATATGGTATATATACTTAGTCTATTATATATAATAAATGAAAAGAATTTGGGCTACGTGTCACTTGATTAGGGCATCCTCAATTCCATATATATACGTATGCATTCCGAAAATGAAAAAAAAATTAAATAAAACTCTTTTTTATTCTATTATCCTTATATATAATTTTTTATTTTTTTATTACATGCGAGACATGATGGATGTATGAAGCAAATGTTGATGGTGTGGATTTGCCGTTTAGTTGCTATTTATACTCCGGTCAGAGAAGGCAACTTTGAGGGTCATCCAGTTTGTGCTTCAACTGAACCAATAACTATTGGTATGCCAATTTCCCCCAAACTATATTTTATTTTTTTCAAATATAATTTCTTTGTTAAGTTGTCTTTCAGTATATTTAAGCATCTATTTAATGTCTGATTAGTTCATCTCACAACTCAGTACATCTATTCGCAGATCCTGATGTTCAAACAGTGTTTTAATCCGAGAAAAAGTGAAACCACTGTTTTGGGTTAAGATAGTGTTTTGAAACCACTTTTCGGTTAAAACAGTGTTTGAAACCACTGTTGGGTTAAAACAGTGTTGGTTCCCCCAAACTATATTCGAATATCATGGGCTTCTTGATAGTGTCCAAAGATCCTTTGGAGCTCAACGTAGATTTTTCAATGTGGTTAAGTAAATTCTTTGACCATGATACTAAGTTTTTGCTTCTGATGTTTTTGCTGCTCTTTAGAAGACTATAGGAGCTGATGTTGCTGGGTCTCTGTTCTGTCCATTCTGCTGCTAGGGGTACTCACGAGAACTGGATGCATCAATACTGGATGGTTGTTCGAATCGTTAAGCATGCTATGGAGAAACAACCGTAAAAAGGTTGATGGTTGTTCGCATCGTCAAGCACGCTATGGAGATCATCCACCTTTTCACCGACGCTAATCCCATCCAAATCATTCTTGATGCTGTCATTAGCAGGTACTTTTTTTTAACTTATTTATTTAATGAGCTTAATATGATGCTGGTTGATCCACTGTTGGGTTAAAACAGTGCGTTAAACCACTGTTGGGTTAAACCAGTGGTTGAAACCACTGTTGGGTTAAAACAGTGGTTGAAACCACTGTTGGGATAAAAAACAGTGGTTGAAACCACTGTTGGGTTAAAACAGTGTGTTAAACCACTGTTGGTATGTAATATATTAATGTACAACAAATTTTACATGTTAGTTTGTACATATTTTGTAAGTAAATACCAGTTTTAACATAATCAACTCATATATTCGTTTCGGGCTTTCAGCATTTTATTCGTTCAAAAAGAGTACAAGCATCTAAAACGGATGAGCACCAGAAGAAGAGAATTGGTATATGGTCTAGGGAATTGGTATATGGTCTGTGGTTGAAAAAGAAGAAGGAGAATGGTCTGATGCAGATGGTAGTGGTATGCCTGAAAAGTCAACTTCTGTCTCTGATGATGATAAGTCAGAGGTGAAACCAATGGCTGTTTTAGTCATCGAACATGTTTTTAAAATATGGAAGGTGTTATGGGTGATTTTCTGCTCATATATCCTGGCTAATATACTGACTGTGTTTCTTTTGTTTGTGACCAGGATACCGGATCAGGATATTGGTAACATCCTGATGTGATATCCTAGTAGTAACCAATTAACCCACATGCAGGTTGTTGAAATCAGTCTCTAACGGTCAGGTGGACCTCTTCTCCTTGAGACTCAGGCAAACCAGTTAGATAAGAGACGTTAAAGCCGGAAGATGTGGACTACAACGTTCACATATGGAATATTCGCCGGATCCCGGAATAGTAGGATAGTTAGTTGCTTTCTTTTTACTATAAAAGGGGATTGATCAGATCAGATTAGGGACACAACTTTTCACACACTCTTTTATTCTACTAGTAAACCATCACTACACACCAACACGTGTACTCAATTCGCATTGTAACACTTAGTTGATCCGCATCATATCCTGCACTGTATCCTGATATTTGAAGTAATAGAAGAATAAGGCAGCTGCAATTGCCAGCTCCCGAGGTTTTATGCCGGCGATCTAGATTGATCAAGGGCTTTCCTCGTACATCCCGTGTCACCTTTTACATTTTCTCTCATTGTTTGATCATAAATACAACTCTATATCCTGAGCCGTATCCTAAAACTGTTTTTGCAAACAGCTTAACCAACATATTTTTAACACAATTCTTCAGCACACTACCTCACTTAAACTAATTTGATCACTTAATTGCTTCGGTAATTTTTGACCAAAACAATTTGGCGCCCACCGTGGGGCAAGTGGTGCTATTTCCACTAAAAGCTTTTGCAAAATCATTACTTGGTTTTCTATTTTCAAAACTTTTTGCTACACTATTTTCAATGGCCTCGAGACCAAACATGAGCTCTTCCACCGTGTCTGCTACCACCTCTGCAACAACTGGTTCGGTACTTCCACCACCTCCTCCAAGATCGCAAGCCTCTTCTCAAGGAACTGAAATTCATGTGGCTCGGGATGTTATCCCCGCCCGCAATATTCAGGGATCTGGTCCTGTTTTAGCTTCTAATGAGGAAATTCTAAATTTGTTTGGTAGTGTACAGGAACAGATGAGGCAGCAACAGAAAACTAATCAAATGCTGATGAGAGAAATACAACTCTTAAAATCCGGCTCGAGCAGGCCTGCTGAAGATGCAGGTGTGATATCAGCATTATCTAGGGAGCTTCAGAAACTAAAGGACATGATATCCAGTGTGCCTGGGGTGGTCCAGCCAATTCAAGAAGTATCCCAGGACAGCCATAGGATATCCCGGTTTGCGCATCCAATTTGTGATGTTGAAATGCCAAAAAGATTTCAGACCCCCAACATGAAGCTCTATGATGGAACCACGGATCCTGAGGAGCATATTGCCCAGTATAGGGAAAGGATGGAAATCAACCCTATTCCTCCGGATCTCAAGGAAGCATGCCTGTGCAAGGGTTTTGGTTCTACCCTAACAGGATCAGCCTTAAAATGGCTCTTAAACGTTCCTCCCCACTCAATTACTTCATTTGCTCATTTGGTTAATATATTTAATAGTCAATTTTCTTGCCGCCGAAGTTTTGAGAAACTAACTAGTGATCTTTACAGGATAACTCAAGGACCTCAGGAATCCTTGAGGGATTATGTGAACAAATTTAGCCGGGAATCTTTGGATATCCCGCATCTTGATGTTGCAACAGCTGTGCAGGCTTTCAAGATGGGGTTGCAAAAAGACTCTCAATTTTACCAGGATCTTGTAATGAATCCCTGCAGGAATCTGGATGAAGCTCGCAACAGGGCTCTAAGATATATTCGGCTGGAGGATGATAAAAAGATGCAAGAGAGGATGAATTCGTCTACAACCTATGAGTCGACCAATAGGAAATCAGAATCCTCGTATAAACCATATCGCTCTAAACCATATGGCATACATGACAGCAAAAAAGTGAATGCTGTTGAGGATGAGGATCCCGAGGAGTATCCTGAGTTGTCAGAATATTGTTTTTCTATTAATATACCTGAATTGATGTATGCTATGTAGGGTTTAGGAGACAAAGCGAGATGGCCCTGGAAAAATCAACAAAAAGCTGATTGGAAGGATAAGTCCAAATGGTGTGCCTTCCACGAGGATTTCGGACATGTTACTGAGGATTGCATTGCTCTAAGGAAACAAATAAGCTATCTCTTGAGCAAGGGATATCTGAAGGATCTCCTAGGAAGAAAGAAGAATAAAGCTCAGGATCCTGAAAAGGATCCTGAACGAGCGGCATCACCCCCTGCGGATGCAAAAATAATTAACTTTATTTCAGGAGGATCCGACATTTGCGGGACTTCATATTCCGCAGCCAAGAGACATGCAAAGGAAGCCAAGGCAAAAAGAGGAGATAAGCCAACCAGGATGACAACCCTTACAACTGATAAAGTGATCACTTTCGATAGTGATGACAGGGATACGGTCCAGGATCCTCACCATGATGCTCTAGTAATAACATTATATACGGCTAACCATTTTGTACGCAGGATACTGGTAGATAATGGCAGCTCCATCAACATAATTCAGCTGGAGACATTGAATAGAATGAATGTAACCCCGATGGATATTACTTCAAAATCCACTGTGCTTGTCGGTTTTAGTGGAGAGGCTAGAAACACTGTGGGGGAGATAAAATTTCTTGTATATGTTGAAGGGGTCAACTCAATGCAGCGCTTTTGTGTCATGGACTCCTTATCCTGCTATAATATTATATTAGGTAGGCCTTGGATCCATGATATGAAAGCTGTGTCGTCAACCTATCATCAATGCATCAAGATACCTACCCCTTGGGGAGGAGTAAAGGTGGAAAATGATCAGCAGGAAGCAAAAGAGTGTTATTCTTCTTCAATGAAGTCCTCGACAAAGCCTACTGCAGCATAGCAATTAAAGATGCGGGCCCAGGATGTTGTGGAGGCATCTGAACAGGATGTAAAGAAAATTATCCTGGATCAGGATAATCCAGATATCTCGGTGCTCGTAGGAACCAATATCCCTCAAGATATTGAAGATGTAACAACCCGCACCTTCGTGCGTTGTTACTACTCGTATACTCATTACGCCTAGCGCCAGAGATTCGGATCATAATGTAACAATACCAGATACATCGCTAAATCGAAGTATAATCGAATAATTACGCATATTATATCGCTATTACAAAGCATTTTTCATAAATCATAACACTCACGATGATGTTGAGTGACGGCTTAATCTACCCTCCTCGATAACCGTGACGTGTCAAAACGTAAACTCGATCATTGCACCGAATATTGGTTATATAGATACGTATATACGACCCTTTTTTTGTGATTAATTATAATAAATAAATAAATAATAATATAAATATATGAAAATATGGCCCAAACTATCGCAACGCACCAAAAACAAGGATCGAAAGGCCTCCGTACGGACGAGCCAGCCAAACAGCTGGGCCAGTCGATCGAACGGGCCAGCCGAAGGCTGGGCCAGCCGATCGGACAGGCCAGCCGAACGGCTGGGCCGGCCGATCGAACGGGCCAACCGAACGGCTGGGCCGGCCGATCGGACAGGCCAGCCGGACGGCTGGGCCAGCCGATCGAACGGGCCGTCCGATCCAGGCCACTTTGCCCTCCTTTCCTCCCTCCTTGCCTATAAATACCCTTCATTCACCCCCAAAACACTTGTTATCACTGTTGCTGCTCGACCAGACGTCCCAATCCCTTTATCTCTCGATTTCTCGCGATTCTTGTAAGTTTTCCACTCAAATATTGTACTTCCTTGATCTATATGCATTCCTTCACCTTTCTGTCTTTCAATTTTCGACTTTTAACCGTGAAATCAATGGATTTGAGGTGTTCTAGGGTGATGTCATCATGGAGTTCTTATGAACTTCAAGTGTTGGCCTCATTCCACCAAGAACAACTCAGATCTAAGGGATTTCCACACGAATAAACAAGGTTTTCACATCAGATCTATACATAATCACGAATAAAAGGATTGAAGGATGGTTTTCCAAACTTTCTTTCAACTCTTTTACTCTTAAGGTATTCAAAAACGGAAGAATCAGGGCTTATTCCGACCATCTACTCATTTTTAGTGTCGTGTTGGTCAATGATCTGATTCCTAGCGATGAAACAACCAAATTCGGGTTAAACAAAGGAAACGGCAAGTCCTGATGGAACGGGGTGATTCCCGGCCGTTAGAACAAGTCGGAATTGATGGAATTTCAGTTGTTCAACACGTCACAGCAAAACGTCTCGACCAAAACCACAGAAAACATGTAAAATTTTCGAAAACAAGCTAGCCGATCGGACAGGCTGGCCGATCGGGTGGCCCAACCGATCGGACAGGCTAGCCGATCGGACAGCCCAACCGATCGGGCTGCCCATCCGATCGAACAGTCTATTCGATCGGACAGCCCATCCGAACGGCCCAGCCTTAAATCTGATTTTCGTTCAATTCCGTGTATTCCGATATCATTTAACGCGCTACCCAATACTCATGTAATCAGTCTGAAATCAGGGCATTCTCAGGCATTAACCCATAAATCCAACCTAATACGCACGATGAGTATACTTGACCCTTTTTTTATCGAATTTTGGGTGTAACATACGTTCCTTATAAATCGAACTCATCAACGAATCATTTAATCAGTCAATTTATCACTTGCGAATAACTGTTTGCATAGATATATGTGATGCTAGTTACATATGTGCTAGGACTTATACTCGTGACGTCCCACCACGACTAGTATAGTACTATTGCGCCCAACGGGGTCTAGTATGCCATCGAAGAATCGAGCATCGAGGACTTAGCTGGTAGTATCAGTTTTGTGAGTATATATGTCGTGTATTACGTCTATGCATGTGGAAATTCACAGCACTTTTAAATCTATTATGCTATTACATATCAGACCTGAATACTCGCCAATACTTTTGTATTGACATTATTTTAACGTATGTTGCAGGTTTAGTTGAAGTCTACATCAAATCAAGCTAGGAAGTCTAGAAACTCACCTAAAATCTAGGTTGTCGGATTTGAATTGTTCGAGAGGACAAGAAATCTGTGATAACTTATGTGACTGTATTGTTTGTTAGTATGAGATAACAAATGTAATGAATATTATCGCAATATAGTTGTTATGGATTCTCTTGAGCAATCTGATTCACCTAGTGCCGCGCCCCGATGATTCCGCCATCGGTTGGGGTGTGACAGATTGGTATCAGAGCCATAACTATAGGGAATTAGGCAAGACTCGACCTAGCCCGGGTCGACGTCTTAGAAATAGACCTAGTCTATATTCTAAGCACCCACAGGCTGACTCGTATGAACCCAGTAGGGTTTGTATTGCGCCTACCTGATGCTTTCGATCGAAATTGCAAAAACTACGACTTTGTGTGAACCCTGCATACTACAACTTCACACGAAGAAGCCTTTCCTAAGGCTGGAATACTACCTAGCCTTTCCTAAGGCTGACACAATACACATGTTATCGAAAGTACTCGAATCTCACAACCGAGTAATCCAGTCGAGACCAGGTGTGAAAACCAATAGCTCTCGATAGGATTGCTCACTCAACGCATTTTTCTAGCATGAGAATCTTTCGTCGAGTTAGGAGTGACATCCATACCTCGACGAAAGCCTCCATTTCGAAATTCTAGTGGAGCTCTCGGATTCGTTCGATGAGCACAACCACAATTGGGAACGAAACTGTTAAGTCAGGGGTGAAACCCGTACCTTAATGAACCGTTCCACTCCCTAAAAATAGTTTAAAAAAAAACTCTCACCAAGGACTCGAGCCACGCGATGACTAAGAGGACGAATGCCATGAGCTGCATTCCCAGTGGAAGCATAATTCTCCAAAGTCAACGCGCGTGCACGAACTTGTTGGGGTGTGATTGGGTTACCTTGGGTAGTCGACGCCTAAACACCCGAGGCACTCCGAGTACTTTATCAAGCCTACGACTCATCGTATTTTACGTTTTGATGAACTTAGTTACGTTTTATGTGTTTAACTACGATTATCAATTTTCGCTCCCTGTTTTACAAAACGCACAACTCGCACAACCATCGCAATCCAAAACAAAGATCGAATGTTCGCAACAAAACTAATGTCTAATTGTCCGAATTCCTCTCGCATACTCCCTCTCTCTCAACGCGTCCTCGCGCATTCTAAACCATAATATATGTGTGTAAATATAAACTACAACTATCTATATCTAAGTACAACCAAAACATTGTGTAAGAATCTAGGAAGTTTCGTGTCTCCTATGTGGCCCTATGTGAAGTCTATTTATATTGCACGTTACAAGTTTCGATCGCGCTCAATCGCATCGTAAACTCAAAATCATTATGAGCGAATCTCATTCCAAATCCCTCTCTGTCTAGATGCCTTCCAACAACTCTACCTCGGGATGAACAGCTAGGAGAAGAGCCAAACGAAACGCTGATAAGAGGATTAACTCGCTTGTGACCAAGGAAGTGGTCAAGCTCATTCCTCAAATTGTCGCTCAAATTCACTCTCTCAGCAACTCTCGAGCCTCGAAGGACTCTAAAACGGAAGCGCCGCAATCTACTTTTCTCTACAAACACTTCAAAGCCTGTGACCCGATGGAATTCACGGGTGAAGGAGGTGTTCCCCAACTACTCCAGTGGTTCGATTCTATCGAAGTTACCCTTCGTCAAAGTGGGTGTCCCGATAGCTTCCGTACTACTTTCGCTACCGGAGTATTTCAATCACGAGCACTCGACTGGTGGACCGCCGAACACAACAAATGTGGGATCTCCGTGGCTTACGCCCTCTCTTGGGATGAGCTGAAGGAACTCATGAAGGAAGAATACTGTACTCCTTACGAAGTCCAGAAGCTAGAAAACGAATTTTGGGAAATCAAGCAAACTGAAGGTGACAATGCTGGCTATACCGCAAGGTTCAAGCAGCTTAGTACAATCTGCCCAAGTCAAGTCAACACTTCAGAAAAAGCCATTCCAAAGTACATCCGCGGCTTGCCTGAGTGTGTGGGTGATTTTGCCAAAGCTGCAAGACCTGCTACCATCGAAGAAGCTTAGCGCCTGGCTGCAGAAATCAACGACAAACGAGTCTTGGACGGATCCTTCTCTAAAAAGCCTGTCAAACAAGCTCAACAGACAATCATCATCAACTCATCCGACGATTCCTCTAGTGAATCAACCGATGGTTCATCTGACGACTCCTCTGAAGGTTCTTCTAAGGATCGCTCCGACAATGTCTCCGTCGAATCACTAGACGAATCCGCAGACGACACTGCATCATCTCAGGAAGCATAACCTAGCCGCAAGCGAAAGACAGTAAGCCCAGACTCTGCAACAACTGGAATGTCACAACCAGAACCTCTCCGAGCAGTCCCAGTTCAACTGAAACGTGCTTACAATGGGCCCCATCCCCTGTGCTTCACGTGTACGTATCATCACCCGCCAGAAGCAAATTGTCGCCATTGCACAAATTGCCACTGGTATGGTCATCATACGCAGCACTGCCGCGCAGGACCGCAACTTTGAGGAAATTCAGCAACAACCGCAGCCTCCGCAGAAGTCCTCCCCAACAACATTATTTTGTTTCTAATGTTGTTGTAATAATACGACTTATCGCCGTCATTTTCTTTTATGTGTGGATTCTATTTCTCTTATACTCGTGCACCATCTAAACGCTAGCACTATGTACTATACAATGTATTTTACCCTTACAACACTCTTAGAACGAGGTACGATAGACGTGCAAGGAACAACTAATCGCGGGTGCACACGGGATTATTTTGGTCAGTGCACGGAGATCGTAGTGAAATTCTAATGGTGCAATAACGTTAAAAGCATGGTTAAGCGTGGTGGATACGCCGCTGGTACTTCCTATATATAAGCGTCTTGGCCATGTCAACAGAGCGTGACACCAAATGACGGGGCAAAAGTAGTAGGGGTAACGCAAGGTGTGCTTTACCATACTACCGAAGTTTCGTGAAGAAAGTGCCATTTGGAGTTGGACGTTATTAGACCTATTATAGTATTATGGTTATTTTCGACACAATACAAATCAATCGCAAGGCGTAACAAAACCAAATCTCATCACTGCGAGACTTTCTCGTAAGTCTACGTACGCAACACAATTGCCACATCGATGGACTTGGGAAAGTCCACCCCGAAGAGCAATTGGAGCAACGCAAGACTGGTCGTAAGTCCACATCGCAACTCAATCGCAGTTTAGCTAGATCTATCTCGCAATCAAAATCGCTCATTATGTGGCTCGAAATCGCAATCGCATCTTGTGTTATCTCGCAATCTCTACCGCTGGTTATTAACCATTGTGTAAACGTCTACCGCTTGGTGTGGATCGCTTATCATGGATCGCTAGACGAGTATCGAAAATCACTCGCTACTTATCGCTTTAACACATTTCGCGCCTATTTCATCAACTCGATACTCTTATCGCGTGTCGCTATCACTCATCGATATTCGTGTTATCTATGTTATGCTAGCACGCACGACCTCGCTCCACGAGACAAAACTAATAGGGCTAAAACATGGTGGTGTTTTAACCATATTAGCAGACTTTCGTGGAAAAAGGCCATGTGGGCTAACATTAGTTAATGTTTGTGGTGTATTCAGCTCAATCGAATCGCATATTGCTCGCAACGCAACAATCGTCACTTATCATTTATTTGGGGTCGAATTGCTTATCGATATTCAAATCATCGTTCATCGCTTGGGAGTCATCGCAGTCATGTAGTATTAGGGTACATGACATCGCTTCACGAGACAAAACTAATATGGGAAAACGTGGTGTTTGCCATATTAGCAACTCTCGTGGAAACATGCCATGTGGGTTTTTATGTGGAAACGAATCAAAATCGCGTCTTTCGCCATCGCTTATCAATCGTCGTCTAACCCAGTGTGCCATATCAATGTTTCGTATGATCGAATTACTCGCGCTCGCTATCTATGCTTTGTTTGCATCCGACTCGCTTCTATTCACGACTCGGTCTAGCATCCTATCGCTTGGACTGAGGGAACGAAATCCTATCTGTGTCTTATCAGCACGCGTGACACCTCCTCACGAAACAGAGGTAATATGGGTAAAACATGGTGGATACGCCGATGGTACTTCCTATATATAAGTGTTTTAATCATATTAACAAACTTTCGTGGGAAAGTGCCATGTGGGGCTCGATGTAAGTTATTTTTCCGTACTGTTAAAGAAAACCAATTTTTATAAAATTTTATTTTATTAAAACCGTTGGACGAGTGAAATTTCCTTACGACATGAAGAAAACATCGAATCAGTTTAGCTCCATGCTCAATGGAAGTTCCATAAGTCCAGTTTTCCTTAAAACTTTCGCAACTACAAAAAGAAATCTTCCCGAAAACGATGGTTCGACAATCAAGTTTCAGCTCGAACCCCCATTATAGGAGAGCTTTTCCTAAAACTAATTCTACCGCTAAATCCTTTAAAATGTATAAGTCTTTTACTAAACTAATAATAAAAACCCTTCCCATAGCGCTGGTGTGGACATCGAAGCAGTTAACGCCGTGCCGTGGGGAGATTTTCTTAAAACATCTTCGAAGGTTAATCGACTATCCGTAAGTTTAAAACACTATGGAATCACTTTCGTGTGTGTTATCGCCTTTGGTTGTTCGAATCGTATCTTCTCCCCGCTCTCGCTCGTCGAATCTTAATTGACCGCTCGCTAATCTAAATGTTTTAATCGCTGCCCTCATTCGCATCAGCTCCTACAACCCTACTGGTGGATTAATTTCAGGACGAAATTTCCTAAAGCAGGGGAGACTGTAACAACCTGCACCTTCGTGCGTTGTTACTACTCGTATATTCGTTACGCCTAGCGCCAAAGATTCGGATCATAATGTAACAATACCAGATACATCGCTAAATCGAAGTATAATTGAATAATTACGCATATTCTATCGCTATTACAAAGCTATTTTCATAAATCATAACACTCACGATGATGTTGAGTGAGGGCTTAATCTACCCTCCTCGATAACCGTGAGGTGTCAAAACGTAAACAAACAATGCTAACAAAGACTATCGGGAGAGTACCATGTCTCCAGCCATCGTGACGATGACGGCAATACGCGCAAGTAGTACCCCGATAATCATTGTGGCACATCACATCGAAGAACGCACTCGAAGGCATGCGTAACTCGATCATTGCACCGAATATTGGTTATATAGATACGTATATACGACCCTTTTTGTGATTAATTATAATAAATAAATAAATAATAATATAAATATATGAAAATATGGCCCAAACTATCGCAACGCACCAAAAACAAGGATCGAAAGGCCTCCGTACGGACGGGCCAGCCAAACGGCTGGGCCAGTCGATCGAACGGGCCAGCCGAACGGCTGGGCCGGCCGATCAGACAGGCCAGCCGAACGGCAGGGCCAGGCGATCGAACGGGCCAACCGAACGGCAGGGCCGGCCGAGCGGACAGGCCAGCCGGACGGCTGGGCCGGCCGATCGAACGGGCCGTCCGATCTAGGCCACTTTGCCCTCCTTTCCTCCCTCCTTGCCTATAAATACCCCTTATTCACCCCCAAAACACTTGTTATCACTGTTGCTGCTCGACCGGACGTCCCAACCCATTTATCTCTCGGTTTCTCGCGATTCTTGTAAGTTTTCCACTCAAATCTTGTACTTCCTTGATCTATATGCATTCCTTCACCTTTCTATCTTTCAATTTTCGACATTTAACCGTGAAATCAATGGATTTGAGGTGTTCTAGGGTGATGTCATCATGGAGTTCTTATGAACTTTAAGTGTTGGCCTCATTCCACCAAGAACAAATCAGATCTAAGGGATTTCCACACGAATAAACAAGGTTTTCACATCAGATCTATACATAATCACGAATAAAAGGATTGAATGATGGTTTTCTAAACTTTCTTTCAACTCTTTTACTCTCAAGGTATTCAAAAACGGAAGAATCAGGGCTTATACCGACCTTCTACTCATTTTTAGTGTCGTGTGGGTCAAAGATCTGATTCCTAGCGATGAAACAACCAAATTCGGGTTAAACAAAGGAAACGGCAAGTCCTGATGGAACGGGGTGATTCCCGGCCGTTAGAACAAGTCGGAATTGATGGGATTTCAGTTGTTCAACACGTCACAGCAAAACGTCTCGACCAAAACCACAGAAAACATGTAAAATTGTCGAAAACAAGCTAGCCGATCGGACAGGCTGGCCGATCGGGCGGCCCAACCGATCGGACACGCTAGCCGATCGGACACGCTGGCCGATCGGACATGCTGGCCGATCGGACAGCCCAACCGATCGGGCTGCCCATCCGATCAAACAGTCTATTCGATCGGACAGCCCAACCGAATGGGCCAACTTTAAATCTGATTTTCGTTCAATTCCGTGTATTCCGATATCATTTAACGCGCTACCCAATACTCATGTAATCAGTCTGAAATTAGGGCATTCTCAGGCATTAACCCGTCAATCCAACCTAATACGCACGGTGAGTATACTTGACCCTTTTTTTATCGAATTTTGGGTGTAACATACGTTCCTTATAAATCGAACTCATCAATGAATCATTTAATCAGTCAATTTATCACTTGCGAATAACTGTTTGCATAGATATACGTGATGCTAGTTACATATTGTCTAGGACTTATACTCGTGATGTCCCAACACGACTAGTATAGTATTATTGCGCCCGACGGGGTCTAGTTATGCCATCGAAGAATCAAGCATCGAGGACTTAGCTGGTAGTATCAGTTTTGTGAGTATATATGTCGTGTATTACGTCTATGCATGTGGAAATTCGCAGCACTTTTAAATCCATTATGCTATTACATATCAAACCTGTATACTCGCCAATACTTTTGTATTGACATTATTTTAACGTATGTTGCAAGTTTAGTTGAAGTCTACATCAAATCAAGCTAGGAAGTCTAGAAACTCACCTAAAATCTAGGTTGTCGGATTTGAATTGTTCGAGAGGACAAGAAATCTGTGATAACTTATGTGACTGTATTGTTTGTTAGTATGGGATAACAAATGTAATGAATATTATCGCAATATAGTTGTTATGGATTCTCTTGAGCAATCTGATTCGCCTAGTTCCACGCCCCGATGATTCCGCCATCGGTTGGGGTGTGACAGAAGATCAATTAACTAACTTTTTGAAATGCAGGATGTCGACGTTCGCGTGGAAGCACGAGGATATGACAGGCATTTCCAAGGATATTATAACTCATAAGCTCGGTATTGACAAATCATTTAAGCCTGTCCAACAAAAGAGAAGGAAATTTGCTCCGGAGCGAAATGTGATCATCCAAAAGGAAGTTGAAAGACTGCTAAAAAGCAAGATGATCAGGGAAGTGAAATTTCCCAAATGGCTGGCGAATGTAGTTGTGGTGTAAAAGAAAAATGGGAAATGGAGAGTCTGTGTGGATTACACAGATTTGAACAAAGCTTGTCCCAAAGACCCGTTTCCTCTACCTCATATCGATTCAATGGTGGATGCTCCTGCTGGCCACGAGATGCTAACCTTCATGGATGCCTCCTCAGGATTCCAACAGATCCAGATGGAACCCGCAGATCAGGAGGATACTGCCTTCATGACACCAACAGGTATTTATTGTTATACTACTATGCCTTTTGGTTTGAAAAATGCAGGTGCAACATACCAGAGATTGGTAAACATGATGTTTAAAGACAAACTGGGGGAGACCATGGAGGTGTACATCGATGATATGGTAGTAAAATCCAAGAAGGCTGAGGATCACCTCCAGGATATTAAGGGAGCATTTGAAATCCTGGACCAGTACAACATGAAATTGAATCCTGCTAAATGCCATTTTGGAGTGGGGGCAGGAAAGTTTCTAGGATACATGGTGACGAAAAGGGGGATAGAGGCAAGCCCGGAGCAGATTAAAGCTATCTTGGATATCAAGTCACCTTCAAATATGAAGAATGCTCAACGATTAACAGTGCGAGTAGCAGCATTAAACAGATTTATCTCAAGATCCTCCGAAAAATGCAAGGAATTTTATGATATCCTGAAGAAGAATAAGAAATTCGAATTGGGAGAGAAGCATGAGACAGCCTTGCAGGATTTGAAGCAGTATCTCTCAACTGCACCTCTGTTGATGAAGCCTGAAGATGGTGAACCCTTATCCCTATATCTTGCAATATCAGGAAATGCAGTAAGTGTTGTCCTTGTAAAGGATCATGAAGGTCAGCAGTATCTTGTTTATTATGTTAGTAAAAGTTTATTAGATGCTGAAACTAGATATTCTCATTTAGAGAAATTGATATTAGCCCTAGTTATTGCATCAACAAAACTTAGACATTATTTTGAAACACATAGGATTCATGTTAAAACTAACTATCTTGTTAAAAATGTGCTTAGGAAACCCGAGATGTCAGGTAGAATGGCTAAATGGTCAGTGAAATTAAGTGCCTATGATCTAATATATGAACCTAGAAATGCCATAAAATCTCAGACTTTAGCTGACTTTGTGGCTGATTTTGGTAGTGATATTCAAAATGAAGTAGACCTAGATGTGCAACAACTAGGAGAAAACATAGAATCCTGGACACTATATACTGATGGAACATCAAATGTCAGAGGTGTAGGTTTGGGTATACTACTAAAATCGCCACAAGGGGACATATTACCCCGGGCTATTAAATGTGAATTTCCTGCCACTAATAATGAAGCAGAATATGAAGCTTTAATTGCAGGATTAGAATTGGCTAAGAGTATGAATATTAAGAATTTGCAAGTATATGTTGATTCTTTGTTAATTACTAATCATTTTAATGGATCTTATGCAGTAAAAGGTGAAAAATTAGCTGAATATCTTGAAATTGTCAAGAAATTAGCAGGATATTTCGATGTTTTTACACTTGAACAGGTACCCAGAGAGGATAATGCTGAAGCTAATGCGTTGGCAAATCTAGGATCATCAGTCAGGATACCGGAAGGAACCCAAATACCAATATTGCATGTCCTATATCCTGCGATGGATTCTTAGGATAAGGAGGTGATAAGCATTCAGGATCCTAATGATGAGTATCCCGAGGAGGATCCTAAGTCCTGGACGGCTCCGATCATAAGATATCTTAAGGAAGGATACATCCCAAAGGATGAGAATCCTAAGGCCTTTAGAATGAAGGTATCACGATTCACTGTTATAAATAATGTTTTGTATAAGAAATCTCTTGCAGGTCCATATCTGAGGTGCTTGGAGGGCCCTAAAACCAAAGAAATGCTTCAGGATACACGAAGGGGATTGTGGTAACCATACTGGGGGCAGGTCCTTATTCTCAAAAGTATTAAGAACAGGATATTATTGGCCAACCATGAGGAAAGATGCTGCAGAATATGCTCGAAGGTGTGACGCATGTCAAAGACATAGTAATATATTACATCAGCCTGCTGAACCATTGTATCCCATCATTTGCCCTTAGCCATTCATGAAGTGGGGAATGGATATAGTAGGAAAATTGCCAAAGGCTCTAGGAGGGAAAGTCTTCATGTTAGTAATGACTGATTATTTCTCTAAATGGGTTGAAGCTGAAGCATTTGTCCAAGTTAGAGACCAAGAAGTAGTATCCTTCATAAAAAGGAATATCCTAACCAGGTTTGGAGTACCAGTCGAGATAATATGTGACAATGGTTCTCAGTTTATAAGTAAGAGGACTACTGACTTTTGCAAGAGTTGGGGAATTAAAATGATTACATCCACACCGGTACATCCTCAAGCAAATGGACAAGCAGAATCCTCAAACAAGATAATTGTCAACAATTTGAAGAAAAGGCTTGGAGCTAAGAAGGGAAGATGGGCAGCAGAATTACCCTTTGTCCTATGGGCTGATAGAACGACAGTGAAAAGTGCGACTGGTCAACCCCATTCTCCTTAGTATTTTGAGCAGAAGCCGTGATCCCGACAGAAATGGTGATACCTACAGCAAGATCCAGCCTCATGGATCCTGAGCAGAATCCTGAAGCCCTCTGCCAGGAATTAGACACTATTGATGAAACAAGAGATGCGGCAAAGTTAAGGATGGCAGCATATCAACATAGGATATCCAGAGCATATAACAAGAATATAAGAACTAGAAGGTTTCAAGTTGGAGATTGGGTGTTAAGAAAGGCTTTTCAGAATACTACTAATCCTGCCGATGGAAAGTTAGCTCCAAAATGGGAAGGACCATATGAGATTGAATCAGAATCAGGAAAAGGAGCATACCGACTCAAGAATATGGAGGGGGATATGCTACCAAGATCCTGGAATGCTATACATCTAAAGCTCTATTTCAAGTGAGTTTGGAATTTAATTTCTAACTCAGGATGGTATGAATTCTATCTCTTTTAATATGTTTAATATTATTTATTCTTTTGAACCCAATACTGACTTAAGCATCGGAGGGGTGTTAGCCAGGCTAACACCCACCTTAGTTTAGGGTTGTTTTGCAGGATATGCTTCGGTATATAGCTCCAGGATATACATTCAGGATACTTCGAAAGATTAGAGGATTGGCCCCCTCTCTCACGTTTAAGGGATCCTGATCCCTTCTCAGGTTTAAAGGTATTCACCTTTCTCTCTAATTGGGTTTAAACACCCCGCCTGGAGCACAAGTTATCCAGGGATAGTTCAAGATAGCGGGACCAGTCCATGTAAAAGTGGCTGATAATTTCGTTATTATTGGCTATATCATGGATCGTAAAGGTATATGAGGATTGATCATCCTCTCTCGCGAAAGGGTATTTTCATACTCTCAAAGGTTTAAAGGTTTTCACCTTTCTAAGTCTTGGAGTTTCTACACTCCCGCCTGTAGCGCAAGAAAATTTGGGATTTTCCCCAGGATACTTATGGGATCATCCCTAGGATACTAAGGATTTGTCTCCAGTACATTTTTGGGTTTACCCCCTGTAACACGAGAACTGTTCAAACAGTTGGAACCGGTGTTCGAAAAGTTCATAAGTATTGTTAGGGCTGGATTTTTATGACCTATGATCCTTACATGTGATCCTAACAAGTGATCCTTACTTCTTTGGCAGATAGTGATCCTCAGAGGAGCTCCAGGATCAGGATCACGGACCATCCTAAGGATCCTCACACTAACGATTTTTCTCTTTGGATTAAATGTTGTTTTGCAGGAATTACTAGTTGGACTTGGTCTTAGCAACGTAAACAAGGAATCTATCACGCTAATTTTGCACATGCATAATCAAAGATGGACGTTATGAAGAATATGGAAACTCAGCACAATTCAAGGGCGATTATTTAGGCTAAATTTACTTCTATTTCTAAAGGGGTAACGAGCTAGTAGTTAGGTGATTTGCCTAAAATAGAACCACACACACTTGTATAAAGGACACTCTTGAACATTCGAAACACACAACACATTTCTTACACACTCTAGCATACCACACCATAGCGATCTTTGTACCTAGCTCGTTACCATCCGAAGTTGTAAACATTGTTTCTTATATTGAAGTTTGGTGATCGGTAGTTTCCATCACCCGAGGTTTTTTATGCCGGAGATCATTCATTGATCAAGGGCTTTTTCCTCGTATAAATCCTTGTGTCACTTGTGCATTTTACATTTGAGTGATCCTTTACTTTGTTCCTCATACCAAGCATCATTCCCCGTTTACATAAAGTTTGGTTGCATTATCTTTAAGTGATTTTTGACCAAAACAGTTTGGCGCCCACCGTGGGGCAATTGGTGCTTCAATTCTGAGAAATTTTGTTCATTTCATTTATTTCGGTTCATTACCTTCAACCACATGGCTTCTACAGCGAAGAACACTCCAAGCTCTATGTCGGCGGTCACTTTTTCACAGGGCATTCCGCCTTTGAATCATCTCCCCATTGCATTCCAGAAAAATGCTGAGAATTCTCCGAAAAAGACAACCCCCGTTTTCACAAAACCAACTGTTGTTTCTTCCTCTACACTTACTAACAGCGATTTTTATGCTTTGATTGTGCAGATGAAGGATCACATGCAGCAGGTCAAAACTAATGGCAGTATCCTTCGCGAAATTGATAAAATCAGCAGAGGATCACTCCCCTTTGATGCCGTGGTCGCTGAATTTCGACACTCCAGTCATAACTTCCCAGAACTTTGCAGCTCCACATGTCCAATACCAGGGTGGATCAACAGGAATACGTTCTGGATCATCGACAATGTCTCAGATTCAAGGATCCTCGCAGGTTCAAGGATCCTCTCAGGTTCAAGGATCCTCGCAGGTTCAAGGATCCTCGCAGGTTCAAGGATCCTCGCAGGTTCAAGGATCCTCGCAGGTTCAAGGATCCTCTCAGGTTCAAGGATCCTCGCAGGTTCAAGGATCCTCTCAGGCTCAAGGATCCTTGCAGGTTCAAGGATCCTCTCAGGCTCAAGGATCCTCGCAGGTTCAAGGTTCCTCCTTCCAGAGTTTAGGTGACAAGGTTAGGTGGCCAAGGAAGAATGACAAACCGTCTGCCACCGAAGACGAATCAAAATGGTGTGCTTACCATGGGTATTCTGGTCATCTCATAGATGAGTGCATAGCATTTAGGAAGGAGATATGTTATCTTTAGAGCAAAGGATACTTGAAGGAATTGCTTGGAAGGAAAAAGTCAAGGATCAAGTATCCTGAGAAAATTCCTGAAAAAGCTCCTCCTCCACCATCCGATGCTTGAATCATCCATTTCATCTCCGGAGGTTCTCAGCAGCTAAGAGACGTGCAAAGGAAACAAAGATGGAGAATGGGGGCAAACCTGTTCGGACCTCCATCCTTACCCAGAAGAAAGTGATATCATATGATGAGGATAACTGTGCGGACATTCAGGATCCTCATCACGACGGTGTAGTTATTACATTATTTATATCTAACCATTTTGTTCGCAGGATTCTCATTGATGGGAAAAGCTCAGTGAACATAATCCAGTTGGATGTCCTCGATAGAATGGACATCCTTGAATCCGATATTGTCCAAAGATCATCTATCCTTGGAGAGACAAAGATTACATTGGGGGACACCAAACTTCCTATCTACATAGAGGGAGTAAATTATGTTAAAAAAAAATTCTATGTTATTGATTGCTTATCTTGCTGTAACGTTATCTTTGGCAGGCCATGGATACACGATATGAAGGCAATCCCTCTCAACATATCATCAATGTGTCAAGGTCCCAACTCTATGAGATATGGTGAAGTTAGAAAGTGATCAGCAGGAGGCAAAAAACTATTACACTTCTTCAAAGAAGCTAGCCTCCAAGGAGCAAGACATCATTGAGGCAAGAAAGCAAGACGTCAAGGATATTATGTTGAAGTCAGAGGATCCTGAATCCAAAATTTTTATAGGATCTGGGATCCTAGACAGTATTTAGCAGGATTTAGTATCCTTCTTGGAAAGAAGAAAATCTACCTTCGCTTGGAAACATGAAGATATGACAGGTATATCTAAGGATATTATCACTCATAAACTTGGCATTGACAGGTCATTCAAACCAATCCACCAAAAAAGGAGAAAGTTTGCACTTGAAAGGAATGCCATTATCCAAGAAGAGGTCGACAGATTGCTCAAGACAAATTTGAGTGGACTAATAGGCATGAAGCTGCACTTAACGTTCTTAAGGATCATCTATCCTCAGCACCATCCCTGATGAAACCAGAAAATGGAGAATCGTTATCCTTATACTTAGCTATTTCAGCTAAAGTAGTAAGTGTGATCCTAGTTAAGGATCATGAAGGTTCTCAACATCCGGTATACTATGTAAGTGAAATTCTACTTGATGCTGAGGCCAGGTATTCTCATTTGAAGAAATTAATTCTTGATTTAATTATGGCTTCTGCTAAACATGGACATTATTTTGAGACTCACACCATTATTGTGAAAAGTAACATTTCTATCAAGAATGTTCTCAGAAAACTGAAATAGCAGGTAGAATGGCAAAGTGGATAGTCAAGCTTAATGCATATGACATTAAGTATGAACCTAGGACTGTCATCAAGACCGAAGCTTTAGCTGACTTTGTGGCTGATTTCAGTAGTAAAAGGGAAGCTGAATTAGAAGTTCAACAACTTGAGAAGACCAAGGATCCTTGGACACTCTTCATGGATGGAGCTTCAAATGTTAAAGGAACTGGACAAAGCACACTACTAAAATCGCCACAGGGGGACATTATACCCCAATCCATTACGTGTGAATTCCAAACCACTAATCATGAGGCAGAGTATGAGGCCTTGATAGCAGGTTTGCAATTAGCTAATAATATGAGAATCAGGTATCTTCAAGTATATGTAGATTCTCTATCAATTACTAATCATTATAATAGTTCTTACACTGTCAAATGTGAAAAGCTAATCAAGTACTTAGAAATAGTCAGGAAACTGGCAGATTCTTTTGCTTTTTCAGTCTACCACAGGTACCCAGGGAAGAAAATAACTAACCTTTGATCATTCCTAAAGATGCCAGAAGATGTGAAAAATACTCATTACCCATGTTTTAACTCCTGCAATTGAGGATCACATAGCCATGGAGATAGTGGAGGATTCTGCAATCATACCTGGTGATCCTGCACAGTCGAATTCAGGATCCTGGATCCTTCCAATCCTAAGATATATACAACATGGAGAGATCCCTACAAGACAAAATCCTAAAGCTTTCAAATTCAAGGAGAATGTGGAAACCACACTGGGGGCAAAGCACTACTCTCAAGGATCCTTAGAACAGGATACTGTTGGCCTACCATGAAGACGTATGTTGTGGAATACACAAAGAAGTGTGATGCTTGTCAAAGACACAGTAATATTCTACACCAACCAACATAACATCTGCATCCTAAGAAGAAGCTTTCGCTCAAAGTCAGAAAAAAGGAAATAGCCAGTTATCAACAAAGAATGGTTGGAGCGTACAACAAGAATGTCAGGATTAGAAGATTTCAAGTTGGTGATTTTGTGCTAAGAAAAGCATTCCAGAACACTACAAATCCTTCTGATGGCGAGCTAGCACCAAAGTGGGAAGACCCCTATCTAATTGAAGCTGAATCAGGAAAAGGGGCATATCATTTGTTAACAATGGATGGTGATCTCCTACCAAGAGCTTGGAATGCTGTTCATTTCAAAAAATACTTTAAGTAAGAAGGATCGGGGATCCTCAGCGATACCGGTATTCTGATTAAGGATCCAGGATCCTCAAAGGATATATGATTCTACATTTGGTAACACATTATTTTCATTTTCATTCATTTTATACTTATTACTTATCATAAGTTAAAGATGTTAATCAGTTAACATCTATTTTCACAAAGTTTAAGCTTTTGCAGAGTTGTTATCATTTTACAGAAGATCAAAGTGGTTGGCCAACCCTCCAAAGTTTTGGGCTTGTCCCCAGTTTTCGCCTGTAGCACACGATGATCCTGGTATAGTTCATGTCTTTGGGACCAGTACCCACTCCAGGGGCTGATAACCTCATCGTACTGGCTATACCCAGGATCCTACGTATAATGGTAGACGTACCATACATCCGTTCCTAAGGTTTCTAACGTTTTCACGTTAGCTAAGGTTTTGGCATTTTCATGTCACTAAGTTTGGATAGTCGCCAGTGAGGGCCATACTCCAGTTTACATACGATCCTTGGGCTTGTCCCCAGTTATCCTTCGGGCTTGTCCCCAGTTATCCTTTGGGCTTGTCCCCAGTGATCCTTTGGGCTTGTCCCCAGTTATCCTTTGGGCATGTCCCCAGTTACTAACTTATCTTTTATATTGGCTTAGTCCCAAGTTATATCCCATTTTTTCAGGTTTTCGAAGTTAAACAATTAAGGATCCTTAATCCTTACTATCCATTAAAGTTTTACTTATGGTTATCCTGATTAAAGGTTAGGATCCTAACTTGGACCCTCAGGTATGATCCTTAACTATTTTTAATTTCATTCATTATTCATTTGAATAACCCTTAGACCTTGACAACTGAACCTATGATCCTTAAAATAAACTACTTTGAAAATTTTCGATTATAGGATATTTGATCCAGGATCATATCCTAAATTTCTTAAACATAGTTTGCTTAACTTTTCTTACTCAAACAAATATGTATTAAAACAATTGGAAATTAGAAGGATAACAATATGAGATAAGCCAAAAAGATTAGAGTTATTTTATTAACAAAGGTTTGAAACCCTTCAAAGTTGTCAAAATTGCCAACCCACGTTTCTACCAGCAAAACGTGGCCCGTCCACATGGGTTGGCAAAGGGTGTCCATTGTTTGTGCGGTCATAGCATGCAGGTAAATAAAAGGCAGCAGGATCACAACGGCTTCATCTCCCAAACAGAGGATCCCTCCACCATTTGCAATCCTACCTATCGTCTGAAGGATCCTGGATCCTTAATCCTAAAACTATTGTTCAAAGTTACAGACCATAATTGTTTCTAAAAAACATCAACAACCACAAAAAAAATTGGGCTCCGGTCCAGGTAAATGCTTTTCCCAGCTCAAAGGCTATGTCTAGAAGTTTCCTTCATCGCCCAATCCTGCAGCTCAAGCCTTCGCTGCACCATCACCACCAGCTCCACTTGCCTCTCCACCCTGATCCTTGCCAACATCACCACCCTCAAGCATCGGGACCTCCTCAGCCTCTTCATCATCCTCCAACTCTGCCAGCCTCGCCTTCCAGCCCTCAACGTCCCATGTGCTCTTGTCGAAGGCAGGATCCTGAGCCTCCGCAGCCATCTGCAGCTGGATCTTATACATGGTTATCGCAGCAGAGACCTTAGCATCCTGGGTGATATCATGCTTCTCATAGTCAAAGTTGATCAGCATTTTGGCAGCTTCATCCTTGGTAGCCCGAAGCTCCTTCTCAAGATCAGCAATCTTGAGATCCTTCAGCACACCCATTTGTTGGAGGTCAGCAATTTGGCGGTCCTGATCCTCGACGTGGCCAACATAAGTCTCTATCTCAACAAATTTCTGTAAGGAAAACAGGGCATAACATCAGAAACAAGTAATCCTCAAAACTGTCAGGATAACAAACAGGGGCAGTGATCCTTACCTCGTTGAAGTAGTCCAAAAACTGTTGGCGGAGCAGGGGCAGGCCTTGTAAATCCTCAGAGGCCTTTCTCTTCTTTCCTTTACCCCTAATAGGTGCTTTAGGGGCTGAGGCAGTTGGGCTGGCAGCAGGAGTCTTCTTCCTTGCAGATTTGACATTAGCAAGATCATCAATACCGAACTTTGAAGCAGACTTAGAGGATTTTCCAGCACCTACACAACCAAAATAAGATAAGTATTCTAATTAAACTTGAAAATCCTACCTAGAATTACTTTTTAAATAAGGATACTTACTTGACATTGTGACAGAGGCAGAGGATACTTCTTGGGAATCCTGGGTAGCAACCTGGAAAGTTCTTGTCTCCGGATCAAGCTTCTTAAAAGCCAAAAGTCTCTCTTTTGCAGCAGGGGTCAACCTAAGACGAGAAATGGATATAGCTGCACAATAAACAAGAAAATATCAGTGATCCTCATCCTAAGGAACAGGTTTTATGGTGATCCTTCCAGGATCCTCTATCCTACCATGAGTAGCCCACTCTTTGGGCAGATCCTTCCCATCAGGGATGGTGTCTCTCCTAACAAAAAAGAACCGTCACTTCCAGTTCGTGTCATTCTTGGTGACTTTGAAGATAGGGTGATCCTCCCCAGCTTTTCGCTTAAACAAATAGCGATGGGATCCGAAAGTGGTAAGATCATACATCTTAGCCAACTCCGCCATACCAAGGTCAATCCCCTCTTGATCAATGATCCTCTCAAGGGTGTATAACACCCTCCAGATCATGGGCATAGCCTGGATATAGCAGATGCCAGTAAGAGAGAAAAAGGATTGAGTGAACTGTGGGAAAGGATACGAATATCCTATCAAGAACGGAGTAACCGGAAAAGCTACCCAAGTATCAGAAATAAAATCACTCAAGGCAGTAGGGCTAAAAGATTTGAAAAGGGTGTTCGCCGGAAAACAATGACGGATTTTGTCGATCTGAGAATCGGTAAAACAACACCTCTCAGTGGGAGAATCCTTGATGATCCCTTGATTCTTTAAGGGACTGTTCTTCTTAGGATCCTTGTGTGGGGAGTTCCGGAGCAACATTTTTCAAGACGATGGAAAGAAAAAGAAAAACAGAGCAAGCAAGATAGAAGGAGAAGGGGAATACCTGTTCAATCCTCTGATCGCGGTTATAAAGGGAAGAGTTCTCGAATTTAAATGCAAATGATCCTATCCCTATTTCTATTTATAATGATGATTTGTGCAGGGCTGTCATCTCCATGACGTCAGATCGCAACGGATAGTTCATTCTTAACGGCTATATATCCGTTGAGTTAGTTAGAGATAAGATTCAGCAAAATATAACTCGTTTATATTACATAAATACTCCTTATATTTTGGGGGCAATTGTTAGGGCTGGATTTTTATGACCTATGATCCTTACATGTGATCCTAACAAGTGATCCTTACTTCTTTGGCAGATAGTGATCCTTAGAGGAGCTCCAGGATCAGGATCACGGACCATCCTAAGGATCCTCACACTAACGATTGTTCTCTTTGGATTAAATGTTGTTTTGCAGGAATTACTAGTTGGACTTGGTCTTAGCAACGTAAACAAGGAATCTATCACGCTAATTTTGCACATGCATAATCAAAGATGGACGTTGTGAAGAATATGGAAACTCAGCACAATTCAAGGGCGATTATTTAGGCTAAATTTACTTCTATTTCTAAAGGGGTAACGAGCTAGTAGTTAGGTGATTTGCCTAAAATAGAACCACACACACTTGTATAAAGGGCACTCTTGAACATTCGAAACACACAACACATTTCTTACACACTCTAGCATACCACACCATAGCGATCTTTGTACCTAGCTCGTTACCATCCGAAGTTGTAAACATTGTTTCTTATATTGAAGTTTGGTGATCGGTAGTTTCCATCACCCGAGGTTTTTTATGCCGGAGATCATTCATTGATCAAGGGCTTTTTCCTCGTATAAATCCTTGTGTCACTTGTGCATTTTACATTTGAGTGATCCTTCACTTTGTTCCTCATACCAAGCATCATTCCCCGTTTACATAAAGTTTGGTTGCATTATCTTTAAGTGATTTTTGACCAAAACAAGTATTTAAGGACTTTGTGCACAGGGGACATTCCTTCTGAGGTGATCGTGTAAGGCTCAAAGGATCAAGTTTCTGCCTAATGTACTAAGCATTTCGGACTGGGGACACCTAAGTGGAAAAAGTTGCAAAAGGATTGGAGTTTGGTAATAGCTGTTAGGGGAGGATTTCTCAATGACCTGTGATCCTTAATTACTGTTGGGTTTGGTGATCCTCACTTCTGTTTCAGTTAGTGATCCTCAGAAGTGCTTCAGGATCAGGATCATGGATCATCTTAAGGATCCTTATACTAGCGATTGTCTACTTTGAATATGGTATTGTTTTGAAGGAGTACTAGCTTAGACTTGGTCTTGGCGACATTCCTGGGGCATATTCCATGTTTATTCCACACGTGCTTAGCTAAAAGTGGACGTTATGGAGTCGTGGAGGACTTGCACCATTTACGGAATGTTAGTTAGTGTAGATATTTTCCATTTTTAAAAGGGGTAGCGAGCTAATTAGCGAGCTAAAAGGGATATCATACAACTGCTCTCACCAGCTCTCTGCAATTCACTTGGCGATTACACACATTTTTACACAATACACTATAGTGATCCTTGTACTTAGCTCGCTATCATCCAAAGTTGTAATACATTCATTGTTTAATTTGAGTTGGTGATCGGTAGTTTCCATCACCCGAGGTCTTTTATGCCGGAGATCATTCATTGATCAAGGGCTTTTTCCTCGTATAAATCTTTGTGTCACTTGTTCATTTCATTTCTGAGTGATCCTTATTGTTGTTCATCAATTCAAGCATCATACCTCACAACAGAAAGTTTGGTTACATTGTCTTAGCTTGATTTTTGACCAAAACAGTTTGGCGCCCACCGTGGGACAATTGGTGGTTCATTCCTAAGAAATTCTTGTCTTTGTGATCATTTTGGTTCATTGTATCCAAGCAGATGGCTTCATCATCAAAGAACACTTCCAGTGCGATGTCTGCGGTCAATTCATCCCAGGGCATTCCACCTTTGCCTCCACCACCTTCTGGATCTCAGAAAAATGCCGAGAAGAATCAAACTCCCATTTTCTCAAAACCTCCAACTTCTTCTGCTTCTTATACTCCTACTACTAGTGATTTATTTACTTTAATTTTGCAGATGAAGGAGCATATACAGCAGCAGGATAAGACTAATGAAAGGATTCTTAGAGAAATTGGAGATATCAAGAAACAGAAGAGATCGGCAGAGGATCATTCCCCATTGATGCCCAGATCTTTGAATTTCGATACTCCGGTCATAACCTCCCAGCCTTCAGTGGTTCCAGACATTCAATACGTGGGAGGACCAAAAGGAGTGCACTACGGATCATCAGCAATGACTCAGGCTTCAGGATCATACTTCCAACCAGCAGGATCCCTCCCTCAGCATATAGGATCCTTCGCTAGCTCAGGAGGATACTCGGGAGCGCAGCAGATTCAAGGGTTCTGGCCGTTTCAAGGATCCTTTCATGTTCAAGGATCCTCTCAGGTTCAAGGATCCTCGCAGGTTCAAGGATCCTCGCAGGTTCAAGGATCCTCTCTGGTGCAAGGATCCTCTCAGGTCCAAGGATCCTCTCAGTTTCATGGATCCTTCCAGATTCCGGGATCCTTAAGGAGTTTGCAACCAGGGAATCCAGATATCCATCAAGGAGATTTCATTCCAATGCAGACCATTGCTTCTACTGGTCCTTCAATCATCCCAGAGTCTCAACAATATGGATTCACATCCGGTGTTCCTAATTTAAACCCAATGGGAGGTAACACTTTCAATAATTCTTATACCACTAACCATGGCCTTATGCAGGATATAGGTATCAATTATGCCATGGCTAGAGAATTGAAAAAGTTGAAGGATATGATATCAAGTGTTCCAGGAGTGGTCAAGCCTATCCTGGAGATTGCAGATGGGAGCCATAAGATATCTCGTTTTGCACCACCCATCTGTGATGCTGAGATACCCAAGAGGTTCCATGTGCCAACAATGAAGTTATATGATGGCTCAACAAACCCTGAAGAGCACATAGCACAATACAGGGAAAGGATGGAGATCAATCCCATCCCAGAAAGGTTAAAGGAAGCATGTCTGTGCAAGGGATTTGGATCCACCCTTACTGGGTCGGATCTTAAATAGCTGCTAAGTCTTCCCCCTTACTCTATTACCTCATTTGCTAATCTAGTTAACCTATTCAATGATCAGTTTTCTTGTAGTAGAAAATTTGAGCGTTTAACTAGTGACTTATATAGGATAACCCAAGGTCATAATGAATCATTAAGAGATTATATCACTAAGTTTAGTAAAGAATCCTTAGATATCCCTAACCTAGATATAGCAACAGCTGTTGAAGCCTTTAAAATGGGATTGCTTAGGGATTCATTATTCTATGATGATCTTGTTATGACACCTTGCAGGAATCTAGATGAGGTAAGAACCCGGGCCCTTAGGTTCATCCGGCTAGAGGATGACAAAAGGATCCAGGAAAGATTAGCAGGATCCTCAAAGAAAGAGAAGCAAGGATCCTCATTCAGGAGCAACAAGTTCAGATCCTACAACAAATTTGATAACCAGAATGTGCATGTTGTAGAACAGGAAGAGGATGATGAGGATTATCCTCCAATTTCTGAATACTGTTTTTCTGTTGATAACAACGAACTAATCCTTGCGATGCAGAATCTAGGTGATAAAGCCAGGTGGCCGAGAAAAAATGACAAACCAGCTGCAACTAAAGATAAATCAAAATGGTGTGCATACCACGAAGATTTTGGTCACCTCATAGAAGAGTGTATCGCATTGAGAAAAGAAATTGGATACTTGCTGAGCAAGGGGCACTTGAAAGAATTATTGGGGAGAAAGAAGTCAAGAACTCAGGATCCTGAAAGGATCCCAGAGAAAGCTCCAGCCCCTCCAGCAGACGCACAAGTTATAAACTTTATATCTGGAGGATCAGACATTTGTGGAACATCCTTTTCTGCAGCTAAAAGACATGCAAAGGAAACCAAGATGGATAATGGAGATAGACCCATTCGAACATCCAGTGTCTCCAAAGGAAAAATCATAACTTTTGATGAGGACGATCGTGTTGACATTCAGGATCCTCATCACGATGGTTTGGTTATTACTCTTTTTATTTCTAACCATTTTGTTCGCAGGATCCTTATAAACGGAGGGAGCTCTGTGAATATCATCCAGCTTAATGTTCTTAAGAAAATGAATATTCCTGAATCCGATATCATACCAAGATCCTCAGTGCTTGTGGGATTCAGTGGCGAGACTAAGAATACTCTGGGGGACATTAAACTCCCAATCTATATTGAAGGGCTACATTCTTACCAAAAATTTTGTGTTATTGATTGTTTATCTTGTTGTAACGTTATCCTTGGCAGGCCTTGGATACATGACATGGAGGCAGTCCCATCCACTTATCATCAATGTGTGAAGCTTCCTAGCCCATGGGGGATAGTGAAAATTGATAGTGATCAACAAGAGGCTAAGAACTGCTACACTTCATCAATGAAACCAGCCTCAAAGTCAAGGGAGCATTAGCAATCAAAGCATCCTCCGAGAGATGTCTTGGAGGCAAAAGAGCAGGATGTAGTAGAAATCCTTATGGATCCTGATGATCCTGAATCTAAAATTTACATAGGATCAGGGATCCTTGGCGTAATGAAAGAAGACCTAATATCCTTCCTCAAAAGGAGAAAGACTACCTTTGCATGGAAACACGAAGATATGACAGGTATATCTAAAGATATAATCACTCACAAACTTAGTATTGACAGGTCGTTCAAACCAATCCATCAAAAGAGAAGAAAGTTTGCACCAGAAAGAAATGCCATTATCCAGGAAGAGGTAGAAAAGTTACTCCGAGCAGGTATGATTAGAGAGGTCAAGTATCCAAGATGGTTGGCCAATGTGGTTGTAGTTCAAAAGAAAAACGGAAAGTGGAGGGTATGTGTCGATTTTACAGATTTAAATAAGGCATGTCCCAAGGATCCTTTCCCATTACCCCACATTGACTCCATGGTGGATGCAACTGCGGGTCATGAACTGTTAACTTTTATGGATGCTTTATCAGGATTTCAGCAAATTCAGATGTAACCATCTGATCAAGAGGATACAGCCTTTATGACTCCAACTGGTATATACTGTTATATTGCTATGCCGTTTGGACTAAGAAATGCAGGTGCAACTTATCAAAGGCTAGTGAATATGATGTTCAAGGATCATATTGGACACACTATGGAAGTTTATATAGACGACATGGTGGTTAAATCTAAAAAGGCTGAGGATCACCTGAGAGACTTGGAGGAAGAATTCAATATCCTTGACAAATATAATATGAAACTTAATCCTTCAAAGTGTCACTTTGGTGTTAAAGCAGGTAAATTCTTAGGGTATATGTTGACAAAGAGGGGCATTGAAGCCAGTCCAGAGCAAATCAAAGCTATAATAAACATCAAGTCCCCTGCCAACGCTAAGGATGTTCAGAGGCTAACAGGCAGGATTGCAGCTTTAAACAGATTCATATCCAAATCCTCAGAGAAATGTAAAGAGTTCTATGATATCTTGAGGAAGAACAAAAAGTTTGATTGGACTGAGAAGCATGAAAATGCTCTCAAAGCTCTTAAGGATTACCTGTCCTCGGCTCCTGCCTTGATGAAACTAGAAAAAGGAGATGTGTTATCCTTATATCTAGCAGTATCCTCAAAAGCAGTAAGTGCGGTCCTTGTCAAGGATCACCAAGGTACACAACATCCTGTCTATTATGTAAGTAAGAGTTTACTTGATGCTGAATCCAGGTATTCACACTTAGAAAAACTTATTCTTGCCTTAATCATGGCATCTACTAAATTGAGACATTATTTTGAAACTAATGCCATTATTGTTAAAACTAATTTTCCAATTAAGAATGTTCTCAGGAAACCTGAAATGTCAGGAAGGATGGCTAAGTGGGCAGTGAAGCTTAGTGCTTATGATATAAGATATGAGCCTAGGACAGCCATTAAATCCCAAGCCTTAGCTGACTTTGTGGCAGATTTCAGTAGTGACTTGCAAAGGGAAGCCGAGTTAGAAGTCCAACAGCTAGAGGAGACTAAGGATCCTTGGATACTCTATATAGATGGATCCTCTAATGTCAAAGGAACAGGGCTTGGAATACTACTAAAATCACCACAGGGGGACATAATACCCCACTCTATAGCTTGTGAGTTCCAAACTACTAACAATGAGGCTGAATATGAAGCATTGATAGCTGGTTTGCAAATTGCTAAGCATATGAGGATCAGGTATCTTGAGGTACATGTAGATTCATTATTAATCACTAATCGCTTTAATGGATCCTATGCTGTTAAAGGTGAAAAGCTAACCAAATATTTGGAGATAGTCAAAGAATTGGCACTCTCTTTTGTTTCCTTTAGTTTGACACAGGTACCAAGGGAGGAAAATACAGAAGCTGATGCATTGGCTAATCTAGGATCATCTTTGAAGATCCCGGAGGATATAAGTATCCCCATTATCCATATCCTGACCCCTGCCATCGAGGATCATGTGGCTATGGAGATAGGAGAGGATTCTGCAATTATCCCCAGTGATGATACTCAATCTCATTCAGGATCATGGATTCTCCCAATCATGAGATACATACAACATGGAGAGATTCCTACAGGAGAAAACCCTAGGGCTTTCAAAATTAAGGTATCCCAATTCACAATATTAAATAATATGTTGTATAAACGATCTCTTGCAGGACCATACTTAAGATGCATTGAGGATCCTGAAATCCAAGAAGTTTTAAAAGACTTCCATGAAGGAGATTTTGGAAACCACACTGGGGGCAGGGCATTATTCTCAAGGATCCTGAGGACATGATACTATTGGCCAACTATGAAGAGAGACGCTGTGGAGTATGCTAAGAAATGTGATCCTTGTTAGAGACACAGCAATATCCTTCATCAACCGGCTGAATTCCTGCATCCTATATCCTCCTCTTGGCCGTTTATGAGATGGGGTATGGATATAGTTGGTAAGCTTCCTAAGGCACCTGGTGGAAAAGTGTTCATGCTTGCTATGACTGATTACTTCTCCAAGTGGATAGAGGCTGAAGCCTTTGCCCAAGTCAGAGAAAAGGAAGTTATATCCTTCATTAAAAGAAATATTATTACTAGATTTGGTATTCCTTTTGAGATTATTTGTGATAATGGATCCCAATTTATTGGGGGCAGAACTACTAACTTTTGTGACAGCTGGGGGATTAAGATGATAACTGTTTTGGTCAAAAATCACTTAAAGATAATGCAACCAAACTTTATGTAAACGGGGAATGATGCTTGGTATGATGAACAAAGTGAAGGATCACTCAAATGTAAAATGCACAAGCGACACAAGGATTTATACGAGGAAAAAGCCCTTGATCAATGAATGATCTCCGGCATAAAAAACCTCGGGTGATGGAAACTACCGATCACCAAACTTCAATATAACAAAAAATGGTTACAACTTCGGATGGTAACGAGCTAGGTACAAGGATCACTATAGTATCGTGTGCTAAAGCGTGTGAGAAATGTGTTGTCTCTTCCGAATGTTCAAGAGTGCCTTTTATACAAGTGTGTGTGGTTCTATTTTAAGTAAATCACCTAACTACTAGCTCGTTACCCCTTTAGGAATAGAAGTAAATTTAGCCTAACTAATTGCCCTTGAATTGTGCTAAGTTTCCATATTCTCCATAACGTCTATCTTTGATTGTGCAAGTGCGAAATTAGTGTGACAGATTCCTTGTTAACGTTGCTAAGACCAAGTCCAACTCGTAATTCCTGCAAAACAACATTAAATTCAAAAAGAACAATCGTTAGTATGAGGATCCTTAGGATGTTCCGTGATCCTGATCCTGGAGCTCTTCTGAGGATCAATATCTGCCAAGGAAACAAGGATCACTTGTTAGGATATCATGTAAGGATCATAGGTCATAAAAATCCAGCCCTAACAATTGCCCCCAAAATATAAGGAGTATTTATGTAATATAAACGAGTTATATTTTGCCGGTCTTATCTATAACTAACTCAACGGATATATAGCCGTTAAGATGGAACTATCCGTTGTGATCTGACGTCATGGAGGTGACAGCCCTGCACAATCATGATTATAAATAGAGATAGGGATAGAATCGTTTGCATTTAAATTCAAGAACTCTTCCCTTTATAACCGCGACCAGAGGATTGAACAGGTATTCCCCTTTATCTTCTTCTTGCTTGCTCTGTTTCTCTTTCTCTTTCCATTGTTCTGTAAAAGATGTTGCTCCGGAACTCTCCCTGCAAGGATCCTAAGAAGGACAGCCCCTTGAAGGGTCAAGAGATCATCAAAGATTCCCCCACCGAGAGGTGTTGTTTTACAGACCCTCAAATCGACAAAATCCGTCATTGCTTTCCGGCGAACACCCTTTTCAAGCCTTTTAGCCCTACCGCTTTGAGTGATTTCATCTCTGAGACTTGGATAGCTTTCCCGGTCACTCCTTTCATGATAGGATACTCGTATCCTTTCCCTCAGTTCACCCAATCCTTTTTCTCCCTTACCGGCATCTGCTATATCCAGGCTATGCCGATGATCTGGAGGGTGTTATACACCCTTGAAAGGATCATCGAACAAGAAGGGATAGACCTTGGCATGGCGGAGTTGGCTGAGATGTATGATCTCACCACTTTTGGATCCCACCGATATTTGTTCAAGCGGAAAGCTGGAGAGGATCACCCTGTTTTCAAAGTTACCAAAAATGACCTGAACTGGAAGCGGCGGTTCTTTTTTGTAAGGAGAGATACCATCCCTAATGGGAAGGATTTGCCCAAGAAGTGGGCCACCCATGGTAGGATATAGGATCCTGGAAGGATCACCGTAGAACTTATTCCTCAGGATAAGGATCACTGATATTCTCTTGTTTATTGTGCAGCTATATCCGTTTCACATCTGAAGTTGACTCCTACTGCAAAAGAGAGGCTCTTGGCCTTTAAGAAGCTTGATCCGGAGATAAGAACTTTTCAGGTTGCCACCCAGGATTCTCAAGAAGTATCCTCTGCCTCTGTCACAATGTCAAGTAAGTATCCTCATTTAAAAAGTAATTCTATGTAGGATTTTCAAGTTTAATTAGAATACTTATCTTATTTTGGTTGTGTAGGTGCTGGAAAATCCTCTAAGTCTGCTTCAAAGTTTGGCATCGATGATCTTACAAATGTCAAATCCTCAAGGAAGAAGACTCCTGCTGCTAGCCCAACTGCTTCAGCCCCTAAAGCACCTATTAGGGGTAAAGGAAAGAAGAGAAAGGCTTCTGAGGATTTACAAGGTCTGCCCCTGCTCCGCCAACAGTTTCTGGATTACTTCAACGAGGTAAGGATCACTGCCCCTGTTTGTGTATCCTGACAGTTTTGAGGATCACTTGTTTCTGATGTTATGCCTTGTCTTCCTTGCAGAAATTTGCTGAGATAGAGACGTATGTTGGCCAGGTCGAGGACCAAGACCGCCAGATTGCTGACCTCCAACAAATGGGTGTGCTGAAGGATCTTAAGATAGCTGATCTTGAGAAGGAGCTCCGGGCCACCAAGGATGATGCTGCTAGGATGCTGATCAATTTTGATTATGAGAAGCATGAGATCACCCAGGATGCCAAGGTCTCTGCTGCAATAACCATGTATAAGATCCAGCTGCAGATGGCTATGGAGGCTCAGGATCCTGCCTTCGACAAGAGCACATGGGATGTAGAGGGTTGGAAGGCGAGGCTGGCAGAGTTGGAGGATGATGATGAAGCTGAGGAGATCCCGATGCTTGAGGGTGGAGGCGCTGGCAAGGATCATGCTGGAGAGGCAAGCGGAGCCGGTGGTGATGGTGCAGCGAAGGATTGAGCTGCGGGATTGGGCAATGATGGAAATTTCTAGACATAGCCGGAGCCCAATTTTTTTTTTGTTTGATGGTTGTGATGTTTTAAAACAATTATGGTCTGTATTTGAACAATAGGTTTAGGGTTGAGGATCTAGGATCCTGTGAATAATAGGTAGGATTACATATGGTGGAGGGATCCTCTGTTTGGGGGATGAAGCCATTGTGATCCTGCCGCCTTTTAAATTCCTGCATGCTATGACCGCACAAACAATGGACACCCTTTGCCAACCCATGTGGACGGGCCACGTTTTGCTGGTAGAAACGTGGGTTGGCAATTTTGACAACTATGAAGGGTTTTAGATCTTTGTTAATAAAATAACTCTAATCTTTTTGGCTTATCTTGAGTTGTTATCCTTTTAATTTCCAATTGTTTTGATATATATTTGTGAGAAAAGCTTAACCAAATTATGTTTAAGAAGTTTAGGATACGATCCAGGATCAAGTATCCTATAGTTGAAAACTTCCAAAAAGTAATTCATTTTAAGGATCATGGGTCCAGTTGTCAAGGTCTAAGGGTTATTCAAATGAATAATGAATGAAATTAAAAATAGTTAAGGATCATACCTGAGGATCCAAGTTAGGATCCTAACCTTTAATCAGGATAACCATAAGTAAAACTTTAATGGATAATAAGGATTAAGGATCCTTAATTGTTTAACTTCGAAAACCTGAAAAATGGAATATAACTTGGGACTAAGCCAATATAAAAGATAAGTTAGTAACTGGGGACAAGCCCAAAGGATGACTGGGGACAAGCCCAAAGGATCACTGGGGACAAGCCCGAAGGATAACTGGGGACAAGCCCGAAGGATAACTGGGGACAAGCCCAAGGATCGTATGTAAACTGGAGTATGGCCCTCACTGGCGACTATCCAAACTTAGTGACATGAAGATGCCAAAACCTTAGCTAACGTGAAGACGTTAGAAACCTTAGGAACGGATGTATGGTACGTCTACCATTATACGTAGGATCCTAGGTATAGCCAGTACGATGAGGTTATCAGCCCCTAAAGCGAGTACTGGTCCCAAAGACGTGAACTATACCAGGATCATCGTGCGCTACAGGCGAAACTGGGGACAAGCCCAAACTGGGGACAAGCCCAAAACTTTGGAGGGTTGGCCAACCACTTTGATCTTCTGTAAAATGATAACAACTCTGCAAAAGCTTAAACTTTGTGAAAATAGATATGAACTGATTAACATCTTTAACTTATGATAAGTAATAAGTATAAAATGAATGAAAATGAAAATGAAAGTAATGTGTTACCAAATGTAGAATTATATATCCTTTGAGGACCCTGGATCCTTAATCAGAATACCGGTATCGCTAAGGATCCATGATCCTTCTTACTTAAAGTATTTTTTGAAATGAACAGCATTCCAAGCTCTTGGTAGGAGATCACCATCCATTGTTAACAAATGATGTGCCCCCTTTCCTGATTCAGCTTCAATTAGATAGGGGTCTTCCCACTTTGGTGCTAGCTCGCCATCAGAAGGATTTGTAGTGTTCTGGAATGCTTTTCTTATCACAAAATCACCAACTTGAAATCTTCTAATCCTGATATTCTTGTTGTACGCTCCAACCATTCTTTGTTGATAACTGGCCATTTCCTTTTTTCTGACTTTGAGCGAAAGCTTCTTCTTAGGATGCAGATGTTATGTTGGTTGGTGTAGAATATTACTGTGTCTTTGACAAGCATCACACTTCTTTGTGTATTCCACAGCATACGTCTTCATGGTAGGCCAATAGTATCCTGTTCTAAGGATCCTTGAGAATAGTGCTTTGCCCCCAGTGTGGTTTCCACAGTCTCCTTGACATTGAAAGCTTTAGGATTTTGTCTTGTAGGGATCTCTCCCTGTTGTATATATCTTAGGATTGGAAGGATCCAGGATCCTGAATTCGACTGTGCAGGATCACCAGGTATGATTGCAGAATCCTCCACTATCTCCATGGCTATGTGATCCTCAATTGCAGGAGTTAAAACATGGGTAATGAGTATTTTTCACATCTTCTGGCATCTTTAGGAATGATCCAAGGTTAGTTATTTTCTTCCCTGGGTACCTGTGGTAGACTGAAAAAGCAAAAGAATCTGCCAGTTTCCTGACTGATCCTCATATTATTAGCTAATTCCAAACCTGCTATCAAGGCCTCATACTCTGCCTCATGATTAGTGGTTTGGAATTCACATGCAATGGATTGGGGTATAATGTCCCCCTGTGGCAATTTAGTAGTGTGCTTTGTCCAGTTCCTTTAACATTTGAAGCTCCATCCATGAAGAGTGTCCAAGGATCCTTGGTCTTCTCAAGTTGTTGAACTTCTAATTCAGCTTCCCTTTGTAGATCACTACTGAAATCAGCCACAAAGTCAGCTAAAGCTTCGGACTTGATGACAGTCCTAGGTTCATACTTAATGTCATATGCATTAAGCTTGACTATCCACTTTGCCATTCTACCTGCTATTTCAGTTTTCCTGAGAACATTCTTGATAGAAATGTTAGTTTTCACAATAATGGTGTGAGTCTCAAAATAATGTCCATGTTTAGCAGAAGCCATAATTAAATCAAGAATTAATTTCTTCAAATGAGAATACCTGGCCTCAGCATCAAGTAGAATTTTACTTACATAGTATACCGGATGTTGAGTGCCTTCATGATCCTTAACTAGGATCACACTTACTACTTTAGCTGAAATAGCTAAGTATAAGGATAACGATTCTCCATTTTCTGGTTTCATCAGGGCTGGTGCTGAGGATAGATGATCCTTAAGAACGTTAAGTGCAGCTTCATGCCTATCAGTCCACTCAAACTTGTCTTGAGCAATTTGTCTACCTCTTCTTGGATAATGGCATTCCTTTCAAGTGCAAACTTTCTCCTTTTTTGGTGGATTGGTTTGAATGACCTGTCAATGCCAAGTTTATGAGTGATAATATCCTTAGATATACCTGTCATATCTTCATGTTTCCAAGCGAAGGTAGATTTTCTTTTTTTCCAAGAAGGATACTAAATCCTGCTAAATACTGTCTAGGATCCTAGATCCTATAAAAATTTTGGATTCAGGATCCTCTGAGTTCAACATAGTATCCTTGACGTCTTGCTCTCTTGCCTCCATGATGTCTTGCTCCTTGGAGGCTGGCTTCTTTTGAAGAAGTGTAATAGTTTTTTGCCTCCTGCTGATCACTTTCTATCTTCACCATATCTCATAGAGTTGGGACCTTGACACATTGATGATATGTTGAGAGGGATTGCCTTCATATCGTGTATCCATGGCCTGCCAAAGATAACATTACAGCAAGATAAGCAATCAATAACATAGATTTTTTTTTACATAATTTACTCCCTCTATGTAGATAGGAAGTTTGGTGTCCCCCAATGTAATCTTTGTCTCTCCACTGAATCCCACAAGGACAGATGATCTTTGGACAATATCGGATTCAAGGATGTCCATTCTATCGAGGACATCCAACTGGATTATGTTCACTGAGCTTTTCCCATCAATGAGAATCCTGCGAACAAAATGGTTAGATATAAATAATGTAATAACTACACCGTCGTGATGAGGATCCTGAATGTCCGCACAGTTATCCTCATCATATGATATCACTTTCTGCTGGGTAAGGATGGAGGTCCGAACAGGTTTGCCCCCATTCTCCATCTTTGTTTCCTTTGCACGTATCTTAGCTGCTGAGAACCTCCGGGGATGAAATGGATGATTCAAGCATCGGATGGTGGAGGAGGAGCTTTTTCAGGAATTTTCTCAGGATACTTGATCCTTGACTTTTTCCTTCCAAGCAATTCCTTCAAGTATCCTTTGCTCTAAAGATAACCTATCTCCTTCCTAAATGCTATGCACTCATCTATGAGATGACCAGAATACCCATGGTAAGCACACCATTTCGATTCGTCTTCGGTGGCAGACGGTTTGTCATTCTTCCTTGGCCACCTAACCTTGTCACCTAAACTCTGGAAGGAGGAACCTTGAACCTGAGAGGATCCTTGAACCTGAGAGGATCCTTGAACCTGAGAGGATCCTTGAACCCGAGTGGATCCTTGAATCTGAGACATTGCCGATGATCCAGAACGTATTCCTGTTGATCCACCCTGGTATTGGACATGTGGAGCTGCAAAGTTCTGGGAAGTTATGACCGGAGTGTCGAAATTCAGCGACCACGACATCAAAGGGGAGTGATCCTCTGCTGATTTTATCAATTTCGCGAAGGATCCTGCCATTAGTTTTGACCTGCTGCATGTGATCCTTCATCTGCACAATCAAAGCATAAAAATCGTTGTTACTAAGTGTAGAGGAAGAAACAACAGTTGGTTTTGTGAAAACGGGGGTTGTCTATTTCGGAGAATTCTCAGCATTCTTCTGGAATGCAATAGGGAGATGATGCAAAGGCGGAATTGTTAGGGCTGGATTTTTATAACACGTGATCCTCACATGTGATCCTAACCAGTGATCCTTGTTTCTTTGGCAGATAGTGATCCTCAGCAGAGTTCCAGGATCAGGATCACGGACCATCATAGGGATCCTCATGCTAACAGTTGTTTTCATTGAATTTAATGTTATCTTGCAGGAATGTCTAGCAGGATCCGCTCTTAGCATCGCAAACAAGGGACGCGTCTTTACAACTTTGGCATATGCTTAATCAGAGATGAACGTTGTAAAGGATATGGAAACTCGGCATGATTTAAGGGCGATAATATAGGCTAGATTTACTTTTGTTTCTAAAGGGGTAATGAGCTGATTGTTAGTCTATTTACCTAAAATAGGTCACTCACACTTGTATATATAACACTCTTCCCCATTCGGAAGACACACAACACATTTCTCACACGCTTAGACACTCGATACTATAGTGATCCTTGTACTCAGCTCATTATCATCCGAAGTTGTAACCATTTTTTGTTATATTGAAGTTTGGTGATCGGTAGTTGCCATCACCCGAGGTTTTTTATGCCGGAGATCATACATTGATCAAGGGCTTTTTCCTCGTATACATCCTTGTGTCACTTGCATATTTCTTACCAAAGTGATCCTTTACTTTTTCAACAAACCAAGCATCATTCCCCGTTTACTTAGAGTTTGGTTGCATTATCCTTGTGTGATTTTTGACCAAAACAGTTTGGCGCCCACCGTGGGGCAATTGGTGCTTCATTCATAAGAAAACTTTCTGTTCGAAATCATTTCAAAGAGTTACATGGCTTTATTATTGAAGAATACATCCACAGCGATGTCGGCAGTCAATTCATCCACTGGCATTCCACCTTTGCCTCCACCACCAGCTGGATCTCAGAAAAATGCTGAGAAGAGACCAACTTCTATCTCCTCTAAACCATCATCTTCTGCTCTAACTTCTTCTGTTCCCAGTACTAGTGATATATTTACTTTGATTTTGCAGATGAGGGATCGTATGCAGCAGCAGGATGAAACTAAGGACAGGATCCTCAGAGAAATCGGAGATCTCAAAAGGCAAAAGAAAACGGCAGAGGATCATTCCCCACTAATGCCCAAATCTTTGAATTTTGATACTCCAATGATTACTTCTCAGCCATCAGAGGTCCCAGACATTCAATATATGGGTGGATCAAGAGGAGTGCATTTCGGCCCAGCAACAATGACTCAGGCATCAGGATCATATTTCCAACCGGCGGGATCTTACGCCCAGCATTTGGGATCCTTCATGAGCTTAGGATCCTCCTTTGTTCCAGGATCATCCCAGGTTCAAGGATCCTCCTTCGTTCCGGGATCATCCCAGGTTCAAGGATCCTCCTTTGTTCCAGGATCATCCCAGGTTCAAGGATCCTCCTTCGTTCCAGGATCATCCCAGGTTCAAGGATCCTCCTTCGTCCCAGGATCATCCCAGATTCAAGAATCCCTACAGATACCAGGATCCTTGAAGAATTTGCAAACAGGAAGCCTAGATGTCCATCAAGGAGATTTATTCCAATGCAGACCATTGCTTCCACTGGTCCATCCATTATCCCAGAATCCCAGCAATATGGATTCACACCCAATGTTCCTAACTTGAACCCGATGGGAGGTAACACCTTAAATAATTATCTTACCACTAACCATGGATTCGTGCAGGATACAGGTATCAATCATGCTATGGCCAGGGAGTTGCAGAAGCTGAAGGATATGATCTCAAGTGTTCCAGGGGTAGTCAAGCCTATCCCGGAGATTGCAGATGGAAGCCATAAGGTATCTCGTTTTGCACCACCAATTTGTGATGCAGAGGTACCCAAAAGGTTCCATATCCCTACTATGAAGCTGTATGATGGTACAACGGATCCTGAGGAGCACATAGCACAATACAGGGAGAGGATGGAGATCAATCCAATCCCAGAAAAGTTAAAGGAAGCATGCCTATGTAAAGGATTAGGATCCACTCTTACTGGATCAGCTCTTAAATGGCTGCTAAGTCTTCCCCCTTACTCTATCACTTCATTTGCTAATTTAGTTAATTTGTTCAATAATCAATTCTCTTGTAGTAGAAAATTTGAAAGATTAACTAGTGATTTATATAGGGTAACTCAAAGTCATAATGAATCGTTAAGGGATTATATAACTAAATTCAGTAAAGAATCCTTGGACATTCCCAACTTGGATATGGCCACGGCTGTTGAGGCCTTCAAAATGGGATTGCTTAAGGATTCATTGTTCTATGATGATCTTGTTATGACACCGTGCAGGAACCTAGATGAAGTAAGAACTCGGGCACTCAGGTTCATCCGGCTAGAGGATGACAAGAGGATCCAGGAGAGACAAGTAGGATCCTCAAAATAGGAGAAGCAAGGATCCTCCTTCAAGAGCAATAAATTCAAATCCTACCATAGAAATGACAACCAGAACGTGCATGCTGTTGACCAAGAAGAGGATGATGAGGATTATCCTCCGATTTCTGAATATTGTTTTTCTGTTGACAATCATGAACTAATCCTTGCAATGCAGAATCTAGGAGAAAAAGCCAGGTGGCCCAGAAAGAATGATAAACCATCCGGGACTAAAGACAAGTCAAAGTGGTGTGCATACCACGAGGATTTCAGGCATCTAACCGAGGAGTGCATCGCATTAAGAAAGGAAATTGGATATCTGCTAAGCAAGGGACATTTGAAAGAATTGTTGGGAAGGAAAAAGCAAAAGACTCAGGATCCTGAAAGGATCCCTGAAAAAGCTCCAGCCCCTCCGGCAAACGCACAAGTGATCAACTTTATTTCCGGAGGATCAGACATCTGTGGTACATCCTTCTCAGCGGCTAAAAGGCATGCAAAGGAAGCCAAAATGGATAATGGAGAAAGACCTATTCGAACATCAAGTGTCTCGGAAGGAAAAACGATAACGTTTGATGAGGATGATCGCATTAACATCCAGGATCCTCATCATGATAGTTTAGTTATTACTCTCTTTATCTCTAACCATTTTGTCCGCAGGATCCTTATCGACGGAGGAAGCTCAGTAAACATTATCCAGCTTGATGTTCTAAAGAAGATGGGTATCCCGGAATCAGACATCACACCAAGATCCTCCGTGCTTGTGGGATTCAGTGGAGAAACTAAGAAAACCCTGGGGGACATTAAACTCCCAATCTACGTGGAAGGATTACATAATTATCAAAAATTTTGTGTCATTGACTGTTTATCTTGTTGTAATGTTATCCTTGGCAGGCCCTGGATACATGATATGAAAGCAGTCCCATCCACCTACCATCAATGTGTGAAACTCCCTAGCCCGTGGGGGATAATCAAGATCGACAGTGACCAGCAAGAGGCTGAGGATTGTTATACCTCATCCATGAAACCAACCTCGAAGCCAAGGGAGCAATAGCAATTACAGTATCCTCCAAGGAGTGTCTTGGAGGCAAGGGAACAGGATGTGGATGAAATCCTTTTGGATCCTAGTGATCCTGAATAAAAAATCTATATCGGATCAGGGATCCTTGGCAAGTTGAAAGAAGACATAATATCCTTCCTCAAAAGAAGAAAATCTACCTTTGCATGGAAACATGAAGATATGACAGGTATATCTAAGGATATCATCACTCATAAACTTGGCATTGACAGGTCGATCAAACCAATCCATCAAAAAAGGAGGAAGTTTGCACCAGAAAGGAATGCCATTATCCAGGAAGAAGTAGAGAGACTACTTCGAGCAGGTATGATCAGAGAGGTAAAATATCCAAAATGGTTAGCCAATGTGGTTGTTGTCCAAAAGAAAAACGGAAAGTGGAGGGTATGTGTCGATTTCACTGATCTGAATAAGGCATGTCCCAAGGATCCTTTCCCATTACAACACATTGACTCCATGGTGGATGCAACGGCGGGGCATGAACTGTTAACCTTTATGGATGCATCATCTGGATTCCAACAAATTCAGATGGAGCCATCTGACCAAGAGGATACGGCTTTTATGACCCCAACCGGTTTATATTGCTATATTGCCATGCCTTTTGGACTAAGAAATGCAGGTGCAACATATCAAAGGCTGGTGAATATGATGTTCAAAGACCAAATTGGACAAACTATGGAAGTGTACATAGATGATATGGTAGTAAAGTCAAAGAAAGCTGAGGATCACCTAAGGGACTTGGAGGAAGCATTTGATATCCTTGATAATTATAACATGAAGCTTAATCCTTCGAAATGTCACTTTGGTGTTAAAGCAGGTAAATTTCTAGGATATATGGTAACTCAGAGGGGCATTGAAGCAAGCCCGGAACAAATTAAAGCATTGGTGAATATCAAATCCCATGCCAATGCTAAGGATGGCAAGCTACCAACAAAGAATGGCTGGTGCCTACAACAAAAATGTCAGGATAAGGAAGTTCCAAGTCGGGGATATGGTGTTGAGAAAAGCATTCCAAAATACCATCAATCCTGCTGACGGTAAATTGGCACCAAAGTGGGAAGGCCCTTACTTGATTGAAGCCGAAGCAGGAAAGGGGGCATACAGATTGCTAACCATGGAAGGAAATTTGTTACCAAGAGCCTGGAATGCTATTCTCTTAAAGAAGTGTTAGGGCTGGATTTTTATTATACGTGATCCTTATACGTGATCCTAACCAGTGATCCTTGTTTCTTTGGCAGACAGTGATCCTCAGCAGGACTTCAGGATCAGGATCATGGACCATCAAAGGATCCTCATGCTAACAGTTACCTTCGTTTAAAACAATGTTATTTTGCAGGAACATCTAGCAGGATACGCTCTTAGCATCATAATCAAGGGACGCGTCTTCACAATTATAGCATGAGCTTAATCGAAGATAGACGTTGCAAAGGATATGGAAACTTAGCTTGATTTATGGGCGGCAATTTAGGCTAGATTGTCTATTATTTCTAAAGGGGTAATGAGCTGATTATTAGTCTTTTTACCTAAAATAGGTCACCTACACTTGTATAAATACCACTCTTCCTCATTTGGAAGAAAACACGACGAGACACGAAACAACTCTCACACACTTAGACACTCGAAACTATAGTGATCCTTGTACTCAGCTCATTATCATCCGAAGTTGTAACTATATTTTTCTTATATTGAAGTTGGTGATCGGTAGTTGCCATCACCCGAGGTTTTTTATGCCGGAGATCATACATTGATCAAGGGCTTTTTCCTCGTATAAATCATTGTGTCTTTGCATATTTCTCATAGAAGTGATCCTTTACTTTTATAATTAACCAAGCATCATACCCCGTTTACATAAAGTTTGGTTACATTATCCTTGTGTGATTTTTGACCAAAAGAGTTTGGCGCCCACCGTGGGGTAATTGGTGCTTCATTCACAAGAAAACTCTTTGTTCAAAATCATTTCGAAGAATTACATGGCTTCATCATTGAAAAACATGTCCACGGCAATGTCTGCAGTCACCTCGTCTCAGAACACTCTGCCTCCTCCACCGGCAGGATCCCAGAAGAATGCTGAGAAGAGACAAACTCCTACTAACTCTAAACCCCCATCTCCTTCTGCTATGAATTCCTATATTCCCAGTACTAGTGATGTATTTACTTTGATTTTGCAGATGAAGGATCGTATGCAGCGGCAGGATGAAACTAATGATAGGATCCTCAGGGAAATTGGAGATCTCAAAAGACAAAAGAAAACGGCAGAGGATCATTCCCCACTGATGCCCAAATCCTTGAGCCTTGATACTCCAATGATTACTTCTCAGCCATCAGGAATTCCAGACGTGCAAATTATGGGAGAATCAAGAGGATTGCACCTCGGATCGACAACAATGACTCAGGCATCAGACTCACACTTTCAGCCGGGAGGATCCTATCCCCAGCATATGGGATCCTTCATGAATTCGGAAGCCTATCCGGGAACACAGCAGCTTCAAGGATCCTACTTTGTTCCAGGATCATCCCAGGGTCAAGGACCCTTCTTTGTTCCAGGATCATCCCAGGGTCAAGGATCCTCCTTCGCTCCAGGATCCTTCCAGATACCAGGATCCTTCCAAATGCCAGGATCCCTAAAAAGTTTGCAAACAGGAAGTCTAGATGTCCATCAAGGGGACTTCATTCCAATGCAGACCATTGCTTCCACTGGTCCCTCCGTTATCCCCGAATCCCAGCAATATGGATTCACTAACTTGAACTCAATGGGAGGTAATACTTTAAATAATCATCTTACTACTAACCATGGATTCATGTAGGATACAGGTGTCAATCATGCTATGGCCAGGGAACTGCAGAAGCTAAAAGATATGATCTCAAGTGTTCCAGGGGTAGTCAAGCCTATCCGAGAGATTGCAGATGGAAGCCACAAGGTATCCCGCTTTGCACCACCAATTTGTGATGCAGAGGTGCCCAAAAGGTTCCATATCCCTACTATGAAGCTGTATGATGGTACAACGGATCCAGAGGAGCACATAGCACAATACAGGGAGAGGATGGAGATCAATCCTATCCCAGAAAAGCTGAAGGAAGCGTGCCTATGTAAAGGATTTGGATCCACTCTTACTGGATCAGCTCTTAAGTGGCTGCTAAGTCCTCCCCCTTACTCTATTACTTCATTTGCTAATTTAGTTAATTTATTCAATAACCAATTCTCTTGTAGTAGAAAATTTGAAAGATTAACTAGTGATTTGTACAGGATAACTCAAAATCATAATGAATCATTAAGGGATTATATAACTAAATTTAGTAAAGAATCCTTAGACATTCCCAACTTGGATATGGCTACGGCAGTTGAAGCCTTCAAAATGGGACTGCTTAAGGATTCATTATTCTATGATGATCTTGTTATGACACCATGCAGGAATCTAGATGAAGTAAGAACTCGAGCACTCAGATTCATCCGGCTAGAGGATGACAAGAGGATCCAGGAGAGACAAGTAGGATCCTCAAAACATGAGAAGCAAGGATCCTCCTTCAAGAACAACAAATTCAAATCCTACCATAGAAATGAGAACCAGAATGTGCATGCTGTTGACCAAGAAGAGGATGATGAAGATTATCCTCCAATCTCAGAATATTGTTTTTCCGTTGATAATCATGAACTAATCCTTGCAACGCAGAATCTAGGTGAAAAAGCTAGGTGGCCGAGGAAGAATGATAAACCATCCGGGACTAAAGACAAGTCAAAATGGTGTGCATACCATGAGGATTTCGGGCATCTAACTGAAGAATGCATAGCTTTAAGAAAAGAGATTGGATATCTGCTAAGCAAGGGGCACCTAAAAGAATTATTGGGAAGAAAAAAGCAAAGGACTCAGGATCCTGAAAGGATCCCTGAAAAGGCTCCAGCACCTCCGGCAAACGCACAAGTGATCAACTTTATTTCCGGAGGATCAGACATCTGTGGTACATCCTTCTCGGCGGCCAAAAGACATGCAAAGGAGTCAAAAATGGATAATGGAGAAAGGCCTATTAGGACATCAAGTGTCTCAGAAGGGAAGATGATAACGTTTGATGAGGATGATCGCATTAACATTCAGGATCCTCATCATGATAGTTTAGTTATTACTCTCTTTATCTCTAACCATTTTGTCCGCAGGATCCTTATCGATGGAGGAAGCTCAGTGAACATTATCCAGCTTGATGTTCTGAAGAAAATGGGTATCCCAGAATCAGACATCACACCAAGATCCTCCGTGCTTGTAGGATTCAGTGGAGAAACGAAGAAAACTCTGGGGGACATCAAACTCCCAATCTACGTGGAAGGATTACATAATTATCAAAAATTTTGTGTTATTGACTGTTTGTCTTGTTGCAATGTTATCCTTGGCAGGCCATGGATACATGATATGAAAGCAGTCCCATCCACCTACCATCAATGTGTGAAGCTCCCTAGCCCATGGGGGATAATCAAGATCGACAGTGATCAGCAGGAGGCTAAGGATTGTTATACCTCATCCATGAAGTCAACCTCGAAGCCAAGGGAGCAATAGCAATTACAGTATCCTCCGAGGAATGTCTTGGAGGCAAGGGAACAAGATGTGGACGAAATCCTCTTGGATCCTAGTGATCCTGAATCAAAAATCTACATCGGATCAGGGATCCTTGGTGTTGGGGCTGGATTTTACTATAAATGATCCTTATACGTGATCCTGACCAGTGATCCTTGTTTCTTTGGCAGATAGTGATCCTCAGCCAGACTTCAGGATCAGGATCATGGGACGATATGGTGATCCTTACACTAACGGTCACTTCCACTTGTTACAAAATTGTTTTGCAGGAACACCTAGCAGGATATGCCCTACACATCATGATCCAGGGACGCGTTTTCACAAATATGGCAAGAGCTAAATTGGAGATAGACGTTGTACCGGATATGGAAACTTAGCTTGATTAATGGGCAGCAATTTAGGCTAGATTATCTTTGTTTCTAAAGGGGTAATGAGCTGATTAGTGGTCTATCTACCTAAAATAAGTTACCTACACATGTATAAATACCACTCTTCCTCATTCGGAAGAACACACACAACATATACGGCAACTCTCACACACTCAGACAATAGTGATCCTTGTACTCAGCTCATTATCATCCAAAGTTGTAACTACATTTTTATTATATTGAAGTTGGTGATCGGTAGTTGCCATCACCCGAGGTTTTTTATGCCGGAGATCATACATTGATCAAGGGCTTTTTCCTCGTATAAATCATTGTGTCTTTGCATCTTCATCACAGAAGTGATCCTTTACTTTCATAGCTAACCAAGCATCATACCCCGTTTACATAAAGTTTGGTTACATTATCCTTGTGTGATTTTTGACCAAAACAGTTTGGCGCCCACCGTGGGGCAATTGGTGCTTCATTCATAAAGAAAATCTTTTGTTCGAAATCATTTCAAAGAGTTACATGGCTTCATCATTGAAGAACACCTCCACGGCGATGTCTGCAGTCACCTCAGCACAAACCACTCTACCTCCTCCACTGGCAGGATCCCAGAGAAATACTGAGAAGAGACCAACCCCTTCTTTCTCTAAACCTCCATCTTCTTCTGCTATGAATTCTTCTACTCCCAGTACTAGTGATGTGTTTGCTTTAATTTTGCAGATGAAGGATCGTATGCAGCGGCAGGATGAAACTAATGACAGGATCCTCAGGGAGATTGGAGATCTCAAAAGACAAAAGAAAGCGGCAGAGGATCATTCCCCACTGATGCCAAAATCCTTGAGTTTTGAGACTCCAATGGTCACCTCTCAGCCATCAGGGATCCCAGACGTACAGATCACAGGGGAGACGAGAGGATTACATCTCAAGTCAGCAGCAATGACTCAGACATCGGGCTCGTATTTTCAACCAGCAGGATCCTATCCTCAGTATATGGGATCCTTCATGAATCCGGGAGCCTATCCGGGGGCACAGCAGTTTCAAGGATCCTACTTTATTCCAGGATCATTCCAGGGCCAAGGATCCTCCTTTGTTCCAGGATCATCCCAGGTTCAAGGATCCTCCTTCGTTCCAGGATCATCCCAGATACCAGGATCCTTACAGATGCCAGGATCCCTAAAAAGTTTGCAAACAGGGAGTCTAGATGTCCATCAAGGGGACTTCATTCCAATGCAGACCATTGCTTCCACTGGTCCCTCCGTTGTTCCAGAATCCCAGCAATGTGGATTCCCTAACCTGAACCCAATGGGAGGTAACACTTTAAATAATTATCCTACTACTAACATTGGATTTATGCAGGATACAGGTACCAATCATGTTATGGCCAGGGAACTACAGAAACTAAAGGACATGATCTCAAGTGTTCCAGGGGTAGTCAAGCCTATCCCAGAGATTGCAGATGGAAGCCACAAGGTATCTCGCTTTGCACCACCAATTTGTGATGCAGAGGTACCCAAAAGGTTCCATATCCCTACCATGAAGCTGTATGATGGCACAACGGATCCAGAGGAGCATATAGCACAATACAGGGAAAGAATGGAAATCAATCCTATCCCAGAAAAGTTGAAGGAAGCATGCCTATGTAAAGGATTTGGATCCACTCTAACTGGATCAGCTCTTAAGTGGCTGCTAAGTCTTCCCCCTTACTCTATTACTTCATTTGCTAATTTAGTTAATTTATTCAATAACCAATTCTCTTGTAGTAGAAAATTTGAAAAATTAACTAGTGATTTGTACAGGATAACTCAAAATAATAATGAATCATTAAGGGATTATATAACTAAATTTAGTAAAGAATCCTTGGATATTCCCAACTTGGATATGGCTACGGCTGTTGAAGCCTTCAAAATGGGACTTCTTAAGGATTCATTATTCTATGATGATCTTGTTATGACACCTTGCAGGAATTTAGATGAAGTAAGAACTCGAGCACTCAGGTTTATCCGACTAGAGGATGACAAGAGGATCCAGGAGAGACAAGTAGGATCCTCAAAACAAGATAAGCAAGGATCCTCCTTCAAAAACAACAAGTTCAAATCCTACCATAGAAACGAGAACAAGAATGTGCATGCTGTCGACCAAGAAGAGGATGATGAAGAATATCCTCCAATCTCCGAATATTGTTTTTCCGTTGATGATCATGAACTAATCCTTGCAATGCAGAATCTAGGTGAAAAGGCTAGGTGGCCCAGGAAGAATGATAAACCATCCGGGACTAAAGACAAGTCCAAATGGTGTGCATACCATGAGGATTTCGGGCATCTAACTGAAGATTGCATAGCCTTAAGAAAAGAAATTGGATACCTGCTAAGCAAGGGGCATCTAAAAGAATTATTGGGGAGAAAAAAGCAAAGGACCCAGGATCCTGAAAGGATCCCTGAAAAGGCTCCAGCACCTCCGGCAAACGCACAAGTGATTAACTTCATATCCGGAGGATCAGACATTTGTGGAACATCCTTCTCAGCGGCCAAAAGACATGCAAAAGAATCAAAAATGGACAACGGAGAAAGGCCTATTAGAACCTCAAGCGTCTCAGAAGGGAAGATGATAACATTTGATGAGGATGATCGCGTTAATGTTCAGGATCCTCACCATGATAGCTTAGTTATCACTCTCTTTATCTCTAACCATTTTGTCCGCAGGATCCTCATTGACGGGGGGAGCTCAGTGAACATTATCCAGCTTGATGTCTTGAAGAAGATGGGAATCCCAGAATCAGACATCACACCAAGATCCTCCGTGCTTGTAGGATTCAGTGGGGAAACGAAGAAAACTCTGGGGGACATCAAACTCCCAATCTACGTGGAAGGATTACATAATTATCAAAAATTTTGTGTTATTGACTGTTTATCTTGTTGCAACGTTATCCTTGGCAGGCCTTGGATACATGATATGAAAGCAGTCCCATCTACCTACCATCAATGTGTGAAGCTCCCTAGCCCATGGGGAATAATCAAGATCGATAGTGACCAGCAAGAGGCTAAGGATTGCTATACCTCATCTATGAAGCCAACCTCGAAGCCAAGGGAGCAATAGCAATTACAGTATCCTCCGAGGAATGTCTTGGAGGCAAGGGAACAAGATGTAGATGAAATCCTCTTGGATCCTAGTGATCCAGAATCAAAAATCTATATCGGATCAGGGATCCTTGGCAACATGAAAGAAGACATGATATCCTTCCTCAAAAGAAGAAAATCTACCTTTGCTTGGAAACATGAAGATATGACAGGTATATCTAAGGATATTATTACTCACAAACTTGGCATTGACAGATCTATCAAACCAATCCATCAAAAAAGGAGGAAGTTTGCACCAGAAAGGAATGCCATTATCCAAGAAGAAGTAGAGAGACTACTTCGAGCAGGTATGATCAGAGAGGTAAAATATCCTAAATGGTTAGCCAATGTGGTTGTTGTCCAAAAGAAAAACGGAAAGTGGAGGGTATGTGTCGATTTCACTGATTTGAATAAGGCATGTCCCAAGGATCCTTTCCCATTACCCCACATTGACTCCATGGTGGATGCAACAGCGGGGCATGAACTGTTGACCTTTATGGATGCATCATCTGGGTTCCAACAAATCCAGATGGAACCATCTGACCAAGAGGATACAGCCTTTATGACCCCAACCGGTTTATATTGTTATATTGCCATGCCTTTTGGACTAAGAAATGCAGGTGCAACATATCAAAGGCTGGTAAATATGATGTTCAAGGATCAAATTGGAAAAACTATGGAGGTGTACATAGATGATATGGTGGTCAAGTCAAAGAAAGCTGAGGATCACCTAAGGGACTTGGAAGAAGCATTCGATATCCTTGATAATTATAACATGAAACTTAATCCTTCAAAATGCCATTTTGGTGTTAAGGCAGGAAAGTTCTTAGGATACATGGTAACCCAGAGGGGCATTGAAGCAAGCCCGGAACAAATCAAAGCATTGATAAATATCAAATCTCCTGCCAATGCCAAGGATGTCCAAAGACTGACAAGCAGGATAGCAGCTTTGAACAGGTTCATATCGAAATCCTCAGAAAAATGCAAAGAATTCTACGATATCCTAAGGAAGAATAAGAAGTTTGAATGGACTGAGAAGCATGAGAATGCTTTACAAGCCCTAAAAGAGTATATGTCCTCAGCACCAGCATTAGCGAAACCGGAAAAAGGAGATGTGTTATCCTTATATCTAGCGGTATCCTCAACCGCTGTAAGTGCTGTCCTTGTTAAGGATCACGAAGGTACACAATATCCTATCTACTATGTAAGTAAAAGTCTACTTGATGCCGAATCCAGGTACTCACACCTCGAAAAACTTATCCTTGCATTAATCATGGCATCCACTAAGTTAAGACATTATTTTGAAACCCATACTATTGTCGTTAAAACTAATTTTCCAATTAAGAATGTCCTCAGGAAACCGGATATGTCAGGGAGAATGGCTAAGTGGGCAGTGAAGCTTAGTGCCCACGATATAAGATACGAACCAAGAACAGCCATTAAATCTCAAGCACTAGCTGACTTTGTGGCTGATTTCAGTAGTGATCTACAAAAGGAAGCAGAATTGGAGGTCCAGCAGCTGGATGAGACCAAGGATCCTTGGATCCTACACACTGACGGATCCTCAAACATCAAAGGCACAGGGCTAGGGATCCTACTAAAATCGCCACAGGGGGACATAATACCCCACTCCATAGCTTGTGAGTTCCAGGCAACTAACAATGAGGCTGAGTATGAAGCCTTAATTGCTGGCTTACAAATTGCTAAGGATATGGGGGTAAAGTATCTTAAAGTATATGTAGATTCATTATTGATCACTAATCACTTTAATGGATCCTACGCTGTTAAAGGCGAGAAGCTAACCAAATATTTAGAAATAGTCAAAGAATTGGCACTCTCTTTTGTCTCTTTCAGCTTGACACAGGTACCAAGAGAGGAGAACACAGAAGCTGATGCATTGGCCAACCTAGGATCATCCTTAAAAATTCCAGAAGATATAAGTATCCCTATCATCCATATCCTGGCTCCTGCTATTGAAAATCAAGTAGCCATGGAAATAGAAGAGGATACTGCAGTAATCCCTAGTGAAGAAGCTCGATCTCATTCAGGATCATGGATCCCACCAATCATGAAATACTTGCAAAACGGAGAGATCCCAATGGGAGAAAATCCTAGAGCTTTCAGGATCAAGGTATCTCAATTTACAATCCTAAATAATATGCTATATAAACGATCCCTTGCAGGACCATATTTAAGATGTATTGAGGATCCTGAAATCGAAGAAGTATTGAGAGACTTCCATGAAGGAGATTGTGGAAACCACACTGGGGGCAGGGCATTATTCTCAAGGATCCTTAGAACAGGATACTACTGGCCAACCATGAAAAGGGATGCTATAGAGTATGCTAAGAAATGTGATCCTTGCCAAAGGCATAGCAATATCCTTCACCAACCAGCTGAATTACTACACCCCATTCCATCCTCTTGGCCATTCATGAGATGGGGAATGGATATAGTTGGCAAGCTCCCTAAAGCACCTGGTGGAAAAGTATTTATGCTTGCCATGACTGACTACTTCTCTAAATGGATAGAAGCTGAAGCCTTTGCTCAAGTCAGAGAAAAAGAAGTTATATCCTTTATCAAAAGAAATATTATAACTAGATTTGGCATTCCCTCTGAAATTGTATGTGATAATGGTTCCCAATTCATTGGAAGCAGAACCACTAACTTTTGTAACAGTTGGGGAATCAAGATGATAACATCAACACCAGTTCATCCACAAGCCAATGGTCAAGCAGAATCATCCAACAAGATCATCATCAACAATCTGAAAAAGAAGCTAGGATCCAAGAAAGGGAAATGGGCAGAAGAATTGCCTTATGTGCTATGGGCTGATAGGACAACTCCCAAAAACGCCACTGGTCAAACACCTTTCTCTTTAGTATTTGGGGCAGAAGCAGTGATCCCAACAGAAATGGTGATCCCAACTGCTAGAACAAGTGCTCGTGATCCTGAAGAAAATGCTGCAATTCTAGCTCAGGATTTGGATACTATTGAGGAAATCAGGGATCTAGCCAGAATAAGGATGGCAAGCTACCAACAAAGAATGGCTGGTGCCTACAACAAAAATGTCAGGATAAGGAAGTTCCAAGTTGGAGACATGGTATTAAGAAAAGCATTTCAAAATACTATTAATCCTGCTGACGGGAAGCTAGCACCAAAATGGGAAGGTCCCTACTTAATTGAAGCCGAAGCAGGAAAGGGGGCATACAGGCTGCTAACCATGGAAGGGAACTTGTTGCCAAGAGCATGGAATGCCGTTCACTTAAAGAAATATTTCATGTGAACATGATCCTTCATGCATGTGATCCTTACATTGGAGTATCCTTGAAGGATCCCGGTGCCATTGATGATCCTCATTCTGGTAATATGCTTATCCTAAAACTATTGCATTTTCTTACTTTTTGCCTAAGGATAAGGATCATGTATCCTTCATCCTCTACTCACAAACCATTTGAGTTATGATAGTTCAGGTATCTTCAGCAAATCGTCAAAGATCTCCAAAAGCACCACAGATCCTTGGGTACAACCCCAGCTATCCTTGGGATTATCCCCAGTTTCCGCCAGCAGCGCACGATGATCCTGATATAGTTCATGTCTTTGGGATCAGTACCCATTTTCGGGGCTGGCGACCTCATCGTACTGGCTATACTTGGGATCCTACGTATAATGGTGGACGCACCATACATCCGTTCCTAAGGTTTCTAACGTTTTCACGTTAGCTAAGGTTTTGACATTTTCATGTCACTAAGTTTGGATAGTTGCCAGAAAGGGCCATACTCCAGTTTACATACGATCCTTTGGGCTTGTCCCCAGTTATCCTATGGGCTTGTCCCCAGTGATCTTCCGGGATCATTCTCAGTTATCCTATGGGCTTGTCCCCAGTGATCTTCCGGGATCATTCTCAGTTATCCTATGGGCTTGTCCCCGGTGATCCTTTGGGATTGTCCCCAGTTACCCTTTGGGCTTGTCCCCAGTTATCCTTTGGGCTTGTCCCTAGTTACTAACTTATCTTTTATATTGGCTTAGTCCCAAGTTATACTCCATTTTTCAGGTTTTCGAAGTTAAACAATTAAGGATCCTTAATCCTTATTGTTCATTAAGATTTTTACTTATGGTTATCCTGATTAAAGGTTAGGATCCTAACTTGGATCCTCAGGTATGATCCTTAACTACTTTTAATTTCATTATTCATTTGAATAACCTTTAGACCTTGACAACTGAACCTATGATCATTAAAATAAACTATCTTGAAAACTTTCGATTATAGGATATTTGATCCAGGATCATATCCTAAATTTCTTAAACATAATTTGCTCAACTTTTCAAACAAACATGTGTCAAAACAATTGAAAATCAAAAAGGATAACAACACAAGATAAGCGACAAAAGTTTAAGATTTTATTTATTAAACAAAAGGATCTTTAACCCTTTCAAAAAGTTGTCAAAATTACCTACCCAAAGCATCTACCAGCAATACGTGGCCCGTCCGCTGGGGTAGGTAAAGGGTGTCCATGATAATAGGTTCAAAAGTATTGCAGAGAAATTAAAAGGCGGCAGGATCACAACGGCTTCATCCCCCAAACAGAGGATCCCTCCACCATGTGTAATCCTACCTATTGTTCAAAGGATCCAGGATCCTTAACCCTAAGAAACTATTGTTCAGAGATTACAGACCATAATTGTTTCAAACATCAACAACCACAAAAAACCACTACCAATCCTAAAAAATTGGGCTCCGGCCTAGTCTCGAAATATCCATCATCGCCCAATCATGCAGCTTACTTCTTCGCTGCTCCATCACCACCAGCTTCTCCACCCTGATCCTTGTCAGCATCACCTCCCTCCAACATTGGGATGTCCTCAGCATCATCATCATCTTCCAATTCTGCTAGCCTTGCCTTCCAACCCTCAACATCCCATGTGCTCCTGTCAAAGGAAGGATCCTGAGCCTCCGTAGCCATCTGCAGTTGTATCTTGTACATGGTTACCGCGGCAGAGACCTTAGCGTCTTGGGTAATGTCATGCTTCTCATAATCAAACTTGATCAACGCTTTAACAGCCTCATCTTTGACTGCCCGGATCTCCTTCTCAAGATCGGCAATCTTAAGATCCTTCAGCCCACACGTCTGTTGAAGGTCAGCAATTTGACGATCCTGATCCTCAACCTGATTGACGTAAGTCTCCATTTCGGAGAATTTCTAAAGAAGACAACAGGAAAGCAACATCAGACACATGTGATCCTCGGACTTGTCGAAGACAATTAACAGGGGCAGTGATCCTAACCTCATCAAAATAGTCAAGGAATTGCTGACGGAGAAGAGGAAAGCCCTGAAGGTCATCTGAAGCCTTCCTCTTTTTCCCTTTGCCTCGGGCAGGTGCTTTAGGGGCTGAGACTGAAGGGCTGGCAGTAGGAGCCTTCTTCTTCGAGGACGTGACATTGGCAAGATCACTGATCCCAAACTTGGAGGCAGATTTAACAGACCTGGCAGATTTTCCGGCACCTACACAATTCAAAAACAAGATAAGTTCCCTTGTTAAATTAAATACTTTCACATAAAACTTATTTTTTATGAGGATACTTACTTGACATTGTGGCAGATGCAGAGGATATCTCTTGAGAATCTTGGATAATAATCTGGAAGCTTCGAACTTCAGGATCAAGCTTCTTGAAAGCTAACACTCTTTCTTTGGCAGCAGGGGTCAACTTTAAGTGAGCAACAGAGATAGCTGCAAAAAAGAAAAGACATCAGTGATCCTCATCATATGAGACAGAACTGATAGTGATCCTTCGAGGATCCTCTATCCTACCATGAGTGGCCCATTCCTTGGGCAGATCCTTCCCATCCGGGATGGAATCCCTCTTAACAAAGAAAAACCGACGTTTCCAGTTTGTATCATTCTTGGTAACTTTGAAGATAGGGTGATCCTCTCCAGCTTTCCGTTTCAGCAGATAACGGTGTGATCCAAACGTAGTAAGATCATAGAGCTCGGCCAGCTCTGCCATCCCCAGATCAATCCCTTCTTGCTCGATGATCCTCTCGAAGGTATATAGAACCCTCCAGATCATCGGCATAGCTTGGATATATGAGATGCCGGTAAGAGAAAAAGAAAGATTGGGTGAACATCGGAAAAGGATATGAATACCCAATGAGGAAGGGAGTAGCAGGAAAAGCCACCCAGACATCTGAGACAAGATCGCTCAAAGCAGTAGGATCAAAGGGTTTGAAAACAACATTCGCTGGGAAACAATGGCGAATATTGTCTATGTGGACATCAGTAAAGCAGCATCTCTCCACGGGAGAATCCTTGATAATTCCCTGGCTCTTTAAGGGACTCTCCTTCTTGGGACTCTTATGCGGAGAATTACGGAGCAGCATATTTTGAACAAAAAACAGAGTAAAAGCACGAAAGAACAGAGCAAAGAAGAGAAAGAAGAAGATGATACCTGATCAAGAGTCTTCAATAATGGTTATAAAGGGAGATACTTCGAATTTAAATACAAAATGATCCTAACCCTATCTCCTATTTATAATGATGATTTGCAGGGATCGTCACATCAGTGACGTAAATATCACAACGGCTAGTCCATATGTAACGGCTAGTAACCCGGAGTAGCCCGTTAGAGATAAGCTCAAAACAAAATATAACTCATCTATTTACAATTAACTCCTTATATTTTGGGGGCAATTGTTGGGGCTGGATTTTACTATAAATGATCCTTATACGTGATCCTGACCAGTGATCCTTGTTTCTTTGGCAGATAGTGATCCTCAGCCAGACTTCAGGATCAGGATCATGGGACGATATGGTGATCCTTACACTAACGGTCACTTCCACTTGTTACAAAATTGTTTTGCAGGAACACCTAGCAGGATATGCCCTACACATCATGATCCAGGGACGCGTTTTCACAAATATGGCAAGAGCTAAATTGGAGATAGACGTTGTACCGGATATGGAAACTTAGCTTGATTAATGGGCAGCAATTTAGGCTAGATTATCTTTGTTTCTAAAGGGGTAATGAGCTGATTAGTGGTCTATCTACCTAAAATAAGTTACCTACACATGTATAAATACCACTCTTCCTCATTCGGAAGAACACACACAACATATACGGCAACTCTCACACACTCAGACAATAGTGATCCTTGTACTCAGCTCATTATCATCCAAAGTTGTAACTACATTTTTATTATATTGAAGTTGGTGATCGGTAGTTGCCATCACCCGAGGTTTTTTATGCCGGAGATCATACATTGATCAAGGGCTTTTTCCTCGTATAAATCATTGTGTCTTTGCATCTTCATCACAGAAGTGATCCTTTACTTTCATAGCTAACCAAGCATCATACCCCGTTTACATAAAGTTTGGTTACATTATCCTTGTGTGATTTTTGACCAAAACACTTGGCAAGATGAAAGAAGACTTAATATCCTTCCTCAAAAGAAGAAAATCTACCTTTGCTTGGAAACATGAAGATATGACAGGTATATCTAAGGATATTATTACTCACAAACTTGGCATTGACAGGTCTATCAAACCAATCCATCAAAAAAGGAGGAAGTTTGCACCAGAAAGGAATGCCATTATCCAAGAAGAAGTAGAGAGACTACTTCGAGCAGGTATGATCAGAGAGGTAAAGTATCCAAAATGGTTAGCCAATGTGGTCGTTGTCCAAAAGAAAAATGGAAAGTGGAGGGTATGTGTCGACTTCACCGATCTGAATAAGGCATGTCCCAAGGATCCTTTCCCATTACCCCACATTGACTCCATGGTGGATGCAACAGCAGGGCATTATTCTCAAGGATCCTTAGAACAGGATACTACTGGCCAACCATGAAAAGGGATGCTGTAGAATATGCTAGGAAATGTGATCCTTGTCAAAGACACAGCAATATCCTTCATCAACCAGCTGAATTGCTACACCCCATACCATCCTCTTGGCCATTCATGGGATGGGGAATGGATATAGTTGGCAAGCTCCCTAAAGCACCTGGTGGAAAAGTATTTATGCTTGCCATGACTGACTACTTCTCTAAGTGGATAGAGGCTGAAGCTTTTGCTCAAGTCAGAGAAAAAGAAGTTATATCCTTTATCAAAAGAAACATTATAACTAGATTTGGCATTCCCTCTGAAATTGTATGTGATAATGGTTCCCAATTCATTGGAAGCAGAACTACTAACTTTTGTGACAGTTGGGGAATCAAGATGATAACATCAACACCAGTTCATCCACAGGCCAATGGCCAAGCAGAATCATCCAACAAGATCATCATCAACAATCTGAAGAAGAAGCTAGGATCCAAAAAGGGAAAATGGGCAGAGGAGTTACCTTATGTGCTATGGGCTGATAGAACAACTCCCAAGAATGCCACTGGTCAAACACCTTTTTCTTTAGTATTTGGGGCAGAAGCAGTGATCCCAACAGAGATGGTGATCCCAACTGCTAGAACAAGTGCTCGTGATCCTGAAGAAAATGCTGCAATCCTAGCTCAGGATTTGGATACTATTGAGGAAACCAGGGATCTGGCTAGGATAAGGATGGCAAGCTACCAACAAAGAATGGCTGGTGCTTACAACAAAAATGTTAGGATAAGGAAGTTCCAAGTCGGAGATATGGTGTTGAGGAAAACATTCCAAAACACTATTAATCCTGTTGACGGGAAGTTAGCACCAAAGTGGGAAGGCCCTTACTTAATTGAAGCTGAAGCAGGAAAGGGGGCATACAGATTACTAACTATGGAAGGAAACTTGTTACCAAGAGCCTGGAATGCTGTTCACTTAAAGAGATACTTTACGTGAACATGATCCTTCAAGCATGTGATCCTTACACTGAAGTATCCTCGAAGGATCCCGGTGATATCAGTGATCCTTACTCTGGTAATGTCCTTATCTTAAAACTATTACATTTCCTTACTTTTTACCAAAGGATAAGGATCCTGTATCCTTCATCCTCTTCTCACGAACCATTTGAGTTATGATAGTTCAGGTATCTACAGCATATCGTCAAAGATCTTCAGAAGCAAAGCAGATCCTTGGGTCCAACCCCAGTTATCCTTGGGATTATCCCCAGTTTTCGCCAGTAGCGCACGATGATCCTGGTATAGTTCACGTCTTTGGGACCAGTACCCACTTCCGGGGCTGACAACCTCATCCTACTGGCTATATCTAGGATCCTACGTATAATGGTAGACGTACCATACATCCGTTCCTAAGGTTTCTAACGTTTTCACGTTAGCTAAGGTTTTGACATTTTCATGTCACAAAGTTTGGATAGTCGCCAGTAAGGGCCATACTCCAATTTACATACGATCCTTTGGGCTTGTCCCCAGTTATCCTTTGGGCTTGTCCCCAGTTATCCTTTGGGCTTGTCCCCAGTGATCCTCCGGGATCATCCTCAATTATCCTTTGGGCATGTCCCCAGTTACTAATTTATCTTTTACATTGGCTTAGTCCCAAGTTATATTCCATTTTTTCAGGTTTTCGAAGTTAAACAATTAAGGATCCTTAATCCTTACTAT